>NC_034590.1:111826945-111867835 GCF_900095145.1 Mus pahari | reverse complement strand
CACATACACACACATGCACATACACACACCATATATACAGATACACATACACACACATGCACATATACAACACACACATGCCACACACACACATACACAACACACACACACATACACAACACACACACACATACACAACACACACACACACACACACACACACACACACACCAAGGAACAATCTTTAAACAAACAGGGTCAAACATACTGGAGACATTGGGTCTGTGTGTTCAAGAGGCAGATAGCCTTTATACATCACACACTTCCATAGCTTGCCAAGATGTCCACTGCTGGCCTACTTAGGGCTGGATAGCTTCCTTTACCCAGGAAACTGGAGGCTAGTGCCTAGAGGGACCAAAGGGGAGAGGGGAGAGACCATGTCTCCTGGAGGGAAGTGAGAGATCACACGAAGACCTAGAGGCCATGATTCTCCCCAGAGATGACCAAAGAGACACCACTCTACATAGAGGAGCAGAAAGCAGGACTCTTGTCCTCTGTAAATTCACTCCTTCTATTATTACGCAGGCCTTTTGCTTTATTGTGTTGTGATATGTACCAAACTAAGCCACACAAGCACATAGCTTAGTGGTAATAGGTGTGAGCCCAGTGCTGGGCAGTGTCTAAGTGTTTTATCTTCCTCTCTGGCTGCAGCTCCAAGGTCTCCCAACTTGCTTGCTCTTCTCTCTCAGGGCAGAGTGGATGCAAAGGTGGTCCTGTGTGGTGAAGAGACTGGAGTCTGTCATCTCACCTCTTAGGCAGAGAGCACTAGATGGACTGAGAGCCAGGAGAAGCAGGCAAAGAACCAGGCCCTGTAGAACCTAGGGCTGTGTCCTAGAGCTTGAACAGCAGAGTAGGTCCTGCAACCTGACCCATCCCTGCCCTGAGTCCCACCTGCCAGCCAGGGTCCCTGCAAAACCCTGACAGCTGAGGAGTCACACCTTCCCAACTCTGGTTGTCATTAGCTGCTCCTGGCAGGAGGTGGAGGGGTGGAGGATTGGCCCCCGCAGCCAGCAAGGATCGAGGCTCACGTGAGGCCACCTGGACCTCATTATTCTTAAGTGGTCCAGTCTGAGTTTGGGAAAAGAGGAGAGAAAGCTGCCCCACCCCCACACTTCAGCCAGCACACTGGGGCCTTCTACCATGATGGAGCACTGAACCCAAGAAAAAAGAAAAAAAAAATCTATGGAGGACTCACCCCCAGAAAAAAATGGACTGAAGTACTTTGCTGGGCAGAGGCTAAGCAAGTCAAATGGAGTTTGGGGCCAAGATGGGACTGGAAGTCAGGCTCTGTTCCTTCCTTGTCACTTTCCAAAGGTGATCTGGTGAACAAGGCCGCAGTCATCACTCTGTTACTGACAAGAAGGGTTTAGAGCATTTTTCCCCACACAAGAATCTACGAAAGACCCCCTTCCCTGATGAGTCCCCATCCACCAGTGGAAGGCTGACTCCCAGGGGGGCTCTAACCAATGATAGAGCCCCGAGAGTGCTAAGGGAGAGCACCAGTAAAGTGGTGGCACAGCATGGAACCCAAGATCCTAGTTCTTCCAACTGTTCTCTGGCTTAAAGGAATTCTCAAGATACCCCATCAGCAACCATGGATAACCTTGGTCTACAAGAGAGAAACTTGATGGATACACAGAGAAACCCTGTCTCAAAAACCACCACCACCACAACCCCCGAGAGAGAGAGAGAGAGAGACTTGGTTTGATTTTCAAGACCAGTTCTCAGAGGTTCCACTTTGATCAAGCAGTGTGTATCATGAGTCAGGAAGGGGACATATATCAGTGTTCAGAATCTGGGGTAGATGGTGAAGCAGAATCTTTGGGTCTTCACTCAAGCCTGCTATTCTTTTGAGACTATCTTGGGCATCAATATTGAGAGTCCCTGTACACCTCTAGATGTGCACAGGAGCGAGGACCAGGCTCTCTGTCCCCTTCTGTGCAGCCACAGGAATCTGCAAGGTAGCTGCTTGAGGGAAGGCAAGCAATGGGTAGGGCAGGGTGGGGCAGGGCGGAGCTGGGCATCTGTGGGAAGCTGACCTGAACAAGGAGACGTTATCAGACCGCTGGCATCATCACCTTCATGCTTTCACCCACTGGGTGAATATACACTAAATGAAGCACAAATTAGCACAGCCAAGAGAGAGTCAATTGTGTCCCTTCTTCTTAATCCCTTTGGCTTTGGGTTTCCCCAGCCTGGACAGACTGTCCGAGGGGAAGGCTGCCCAAGGGCACCCGGGCATCCGTCCGGGGACATTCAGGCAGTGACCAATCCCAGGCCGCCCCGTTGTGTGCCCTGAACTGTGGACCTTTTCTCAGCCAGCCCCTGTGGGGGAGTAACCACTGTGGGTCCCCAGGTCTTAGAGAGATGTTCAAGGATGGAACAGGGATGGAGATAAGCATGAAGCCATGCCATGGCTAGAAGAACATGAAAGCCAAGCAAAAGGACGCCTCTCAGAACTAGCCCTCCTATCTCAACTCCCACCACCAAAGCAGAAGACCACTACAGCCCAGAACCCAGCACGGCGACCATCATAGTTTGGCTGACCAACTCAGGACAGGTCAGTATAAAGATATTCAGGTCGGAGCTCTGGGAGCTGAAGACAGTAAGCCTTCAACGAGTCTTGGGGTCTAGCCCCAGTACTGTAGGGCCAGGTAGGGGCCTGATGGGGTCTCTGAGGACTTGAGAACTCTCCTAGGGGGCCAATCAAGGCTGAGCATCCAGAGGGAGGCAATGCCTTTCTATGATGGTCAAACGGGAGGGAGTTACCAGTATCTAGCTCGGTGGGCTGCAGGTACCAGTAGCCTCTCCTGTGGGGGCGGGGGGGGAGTACCCTCCCCACTAGCCCCCAGCATTTCTGGGCCTGAAGGGTCTTGTCATGGCCCCAGGGGCTCCTCCCACATCAGGGGGCATTCCCCAGCCCCATCAAATTCCATCTCTTCCCCTCCTCCTGCCTTGCCAGGAGATATGGAACAGAGGGGCTGCACTCAGCCCCCAGTCTCAGAAGGGTGCCCCTCTGAGCAGATAAGCCTGCCTGTACCCGGAACAAGTTAGCCGCCCCCACTGTTCTGCTCTGGAGGCCAATTGGCCTTGGGATAAACAGATCTCATCCGGGAAAGAGCCTTGTGCCCCTCACCCTAATCCCCCGGCCCCTGGCCCCTGGCCCCTCTGGGAGCTTTGACCTAAGCAAATAATTAGTCCAGAGGCTGGAAGGCTCAAGGGGATCGAAGTCAGGAATCTGATCTTTGTTCCCTTCCTTTATCCTCCCCTTCCCCCTTTAGGTCTTGAGATAACCAATAAGCCTTTGTGTTTTTAGGTTGTGTGTGTCTGTGTGTGTGTGTGTGTGTGTGTCTGTGTGTGTGTGTGTGTGTGTGTCTGTGTGTGTGCGTGCATGCATGCTGTCTTCAGACATTCTCCAGCTCAATTCAGCAGATATGGGTAGGCTGACACCCCAATCTGTACCAGAACCGATGTCCAGAGAGCAGAAAGAGCTATGGGACAAAAATGGGGCCTCATCACCTGAGGGAGTGCTAAGACTACCTTCTGTGCGAGGAGTCTTCCAGAACATGGCAGGGAAGAGGGACCAACCTAGGTTCCTAGGCCCTCTTCATGCCTCTTCTTGACCAGGTCCCTTGAGATAAGGCCTCCTTCATCCAAGCAGGCCAACTACCAGGTCTCATTCATCCATTTACAGACCCAGTCTCTAGGGCCTTGCCTTTTCAACCAGAATCTCAAGACAACCCTTACAATGTCTACTGCCTCAGGACTCCTTTTCCCCTCTCATCTCCCTAAGCCTCTTGAGTGAGACTACCAGGAGGGGAAAGTATGTCCTAGGGGCCCCCAGCTCAGTTCCATCCATCCTACTTTTAACCCAGACCAGCACACGGAGTGCCTTCTACCATCCCCGAGACACAGAAATACCTTTTCTTCCTGAACTTGCTAGCCCTGTGTCTTGTGTCTGGTACAGGGCACTCCGGCTACCAACTGCTCAGGATTCCAGGTCCCAGGATAGCTGAAGGTTTTCCCTTACCTCTAGCCCCGAAGAACACGTAGCCATAAAAAATAAAATAAAAATAAAATAAAAAGGTGCCCATCTTGATGGCTGGTTCCACCAGGGGCAAGGAACACTCTCTCCTCTGGACAAATGTAGGTTTTCTTCTCTCCATCTTGATTATCTTTTCTGTCCTTCCTTCTATCCGAATGTCACCCTCCCCTAAAACTACCACTTGGGTCCAGGGGTGGCACCACATTCTTCAGTCTAGTTCTTTCCCCTTAGTGTGTTTCTATCTTCTTTACTCTCTCCAAAATGTGTTCACTTGTTTCCTGTAAAGCCCATCCACCTTTCCCAAGCTGTCTCACCTGCTGGGCCAGCCCGGGTGCCCCATCAAGCCAACAGCCCCTCTTTCCCTTCTTTCTGGAATTTTCCACTTTCTCTTGGTCCCTCCTCACGTGATAGCAGGAAAGTCAGGAAGGAGATGGTGGCTCAGGATACTCTGGGCCAGGATATAACGGTTTGAGGACTTCCCTAAGGGGTTAGACACAGAGGAAGGGAAACAGGTTGCTTTGCCATGTGAACAGTTGAAGAAGGAGCTTCATCTAGGGCTACAAGAGCTTGGGAGGAGCTGGGAGAGGTCTTGCCTCAGAACTGGGCAGTGCTAGTATGTGGGTTCCCTGGTGTCGGGCTTACTGTGAGCAGAGAGAGAATCATGCATATAACCCTTTTGCTGATCGCTAGGAACAAATGGGTATTGCTTCATCTTGAAGGCCACCTTGTTGCAGTTAGGCAACTAACACTACTGCTCCTGTTACAGTACAGCCACAGAGTTCCATTGTACCCCAAGACCCACAATGGGACTGGACTCTAGGCTTGTCATTGGCAATGGACATTCTTTGATACAGCAAGGGAGATGGATTCCAGGTCTAGAATTAACCCAACCACCATACCAGGACTATCAAGATCTTACTTGAATAAGAGACTCCCATCCCAAGAGGTGCCACGGCCAGGCTCCAGATCCCCACCCCCTTTGGGCTGGGGCTACCACTGGGGTGCTGGCCATGTCTAGGAAGCCCTTCTTCTTGGGCTTGTCAGCCCCTGCTGGAAGAGAGAGGAAACAAGCTGCTCCTGGATAGACGGGGTGCTCCAGCCATCTTGCCCTTCACTGGCCTTCAGGAGGGTTGTATGGGCAAAAAAGTCAAAGAGAGGCAGAGGAGAAGGTGAAGGAGTCTCAGAGCACGGAGGGGAGGCTGGACACTGCAAAGGTGAGAAGGAAGCAGCGACAAACATGGCTGGGTCTAGCACACAGTGCCCTGGATAGCCCAACTCTGCCATTGCAGGAGTGCTGTGCCTAACTGGCTAACCTCTGACTGCTACTTGTGAGGTTTGTGGACAGTGCTGACCAGCTAAGTCCCACGGGCCAAACCAGGTTCCAAGGGACAGGAAGGAACTCAGTGCTCAGTGCCTGGCCTCAGGCACTGCTGAGCCATCTCCCATTTCCAGGGCACCCGGGGACGGGCAAGGCCTGGATGCTGAGCCGGGCTACTGGCTGTTATTGGGGGAGGAGGTTAAACATCTATCCTCCTTTCCAATGCCTCTACCCTGATCACTTAACTACTTTCCCATTTCAGCCTTCCAGGTCCTGAAGAATACATCTCTTAGAAACTGAAGGGGAGGATCCTCCACATTACACTCCAATCCCTGCAATACCCCAAAATGCTCTTCAGTTCTCAGTCACAGAAGAAAGCCAGATTTCAGGGCCAACTAGCTCCTTCCAGGACAAGAAGGGTGGGTCTAGGTAGTCCCACTCACCCAAGTCCTGGCAGGGAAGGGGGCTATGGAGTTGTGGAAGCACTGAGAACTAGCGGGTAGCAAGCAGATAAAAGTCACGCTTGTACCCTTGGCAGCCCTCTCTGGCCGTGTACATCATCCTCTGTGGCTCGTAAGTATGGATGGGCATTGACTGGGAGTCATGGGTTAGGGGACAGCCAGATTGGGCATGAATGTCTTTTAGAGATTTTGAGAGAAGGGGAGTCATTGGGAGAGGAGAGAGGCCAGAGGCAATCCCGGTTCTGCTAGTTTACATTTGTCTCATCCCTAAGACTGCACATCCCTCTTGGGGGGAGGGGAGGTGCCGTCAGTGGGGGGAGCTTGGCGCTGAGCCCAGTAATCACCCAAGGAAATTATAATGTGGAGCAGAAAGGGATCCTTCAGCTGCTCATCAAAATGATGGAAACACCAGAAACGCTGAACAAGGAACTGGGCAGCTTGAAGTGTTGTTCACTTAGCTGGGCAGGCAAATTCCTGCAGTCCCATGGAGGGGCTGCAAAGGGGGTCCACAAGGGCTTGGAGGGTCTGTGAAGGTTGCCGAGGTGCTTGCAGGAGGGCTAGGGGCCAGTGGACTAGGATGAAGGCAGCTACTCATCCAACAGCAGTGGTGAGGGAGGTAAAGACTCTTGTGAAAAACTGGACGAGGGACAAGGTCCATTCAAGGGCCTAGGAAGACAGAACAAGTGGCAGATGCCTGGTGCCTGAGGGCAAAGCTGGCAAGGCATGCACAGCCTGGACTTGTGGTACCAAGGCTGATAGTTCTGAAAAGAGGAAGACTGGGAAGGCAGCTCTGCTTAGAATTGGGATGAGCTAGGCCTAGTGCCCTGCCCCCACACCTCAGCTGCCAGCCTGCCTGCCTGCCTGCCCTCCTACCGGTGTGGGCCTTCTGGATTCCATCAGGTACCACAGCAATCTGGCTGTGACATAATGAGGCAGGCTGGGGTCAGCGGGGTGACCTTTCATGGCCCCAATGTTTGGAAATCCCCAAATCAAAATGACCCAACAGACAAGCTTGAGAGTAGATTTCCCAAGTGGCCCCTTCAATTACCAAGAGAGGAAAACAGCAGGCCGCAGCCATTACCAATCTCTACAGACGGGACACTCAGGCCCAGAGAGGTCCCAAGCAGGCATGCCTAGCTTTAAGCAAAGGTAAGCCAGGCTGCCTGGAGACAACACACACCAGGCAGAGGCCAGCAGAGAAGTCCATGATTGAGGGGTTCAGGTCCCACGATTCTGTAAGCTATGGTACCAGTCTGTAGGCCATAACAGATCTGGGCTTGGGGCAGAAGGGAGGCCATGAGAGGGTTAACTTATAATAGCTCAACCGGGGCTGGAGAACAGGCATGAACTAAGGGCTGAATGAGGCAGGGCTGCAGGACAGCCACCCCCAGCCCAAAGTTTTGTGAGCCAACATTCTTCTTTTGTGTCCTTCCTCTCCAGGTGTTATTTGAAAAAAGAAAAAAAAAAACCCACTTCAAACTTCATACAAAAAAGCTTCACGCTGAAAATTTAATGTAGAAACCCTGTAATCGCTTTTCCAGAGATAAGACACGGCCAGGAGGGGAACTCGATCCCTGCAGCACAGAAAGCAGCCTGGGAGGCAGGGCCTGAGGCTGTGAGGCACAGGCTGTGGGGCTGGGAGTGGGGGTGGGAGGTGGAGGAAGAGGCAAGAGCAAGAAGGCCACCTTAGGGGCACATCCATAATGGGGACACTTGAGCCTTCTAGAAGGCTATTGGCCTTCTGTGTACACAGGCGCTCCTTCTTTGGGCAGGACCCTTCGGCCCCAGGAAGCTCGAGTTTCACAGTGACGCCATGGCCTCTTGACCAGCAGCCTCAGAGACTAATTTGGGGTCCTGGAAGGCTCAGGTTGGGAACAGCTAAGCTTCAAAGGGAAGTTAAGCCAGCAGGGTATCTGACCTCTCCTGGAAGGAGATGTCCTGATGCCTCCTGGTCAGCAGCGGCACCATTGCCCAATACTTGGGGACACCATGCTTCCACTGCCCCCTACCACCACACGGCCCTGGGTGCACACAGCCCTCAAACCCACTAAGGCTTGGTTGTAGATGGTGGAGACCAAGAACTCTCTCGTCCCTAGGCATAAGCCTTCAAGAGACAAAGAACTGAAAACTCCTGGCTCTTGCCTCAGCCCCCTATCTCCTGTGAGCAGACCCAACTCGTTTAGGCTGTTCCCCACCCAGAAAAATATCAGAAAACAGGCCAGGAGAGCACAGAGCCTGGGACCTCCCTGACAGGAAGGTATGGGGTGGGGGTGGGCTGCTCTGTCGGGGCCCTGGGTGTGTTTGCGCCAGACCTGCAGTTCTGCAGCAACATTCCATGGGTGGGGGTGGAGAAGGCGCCATGTGGAACCAACTGGCCTGGCTTGGGGGCAGGAGGCCCCCCAAGCAGTGAGCCCAGTTGGGCATGCTTGCTCCTCTACTGCCCCCTTTAGGTAGCCCAAGGCTCAGAACCAGCTCCCCCCAGAGACCATGCTGAGTGAGCACTTAGCCACCCCCCAAAAGTGGGATCCTGTGTCCAACATAAGAAACTAAGACACAGAGACCTCTAAAGGGGAAGGGGGGATGCTGTCCTTTGAATTAATAGTCCCAGACCCTGCTGAAGTCAGTGGGGAGGGGCTGGGGACAGAGCCTAGCGTGTAGAGTTACTGCCTGGTATGCCTAGGTCTGATCTGCACTGCGTAAGCTGGACATGGTGGCACATGCCTGTAGTCTCAGAACTGAAGAGGTGGCAGCAGGAGAATGGGATCTTCAAGGCCAACCTCGGCTGTATAACAAATTCAAGGCCTGTCTCAAAAAATGAAAGAAACAACAACAAAAAAATCAAAACCTGGGGAAGGGAAGAGATACCACATAGCTCTCTACATGATCCCAAGATCTTGGGAGCCCTGATTTCTACCTTGGGACCAGGCCACACTCACCCAAGCCCCACATCGACTCCCCCATAGCTCTATGTGACATCATAATTTGGCAGGGATAAGCAGGGCACACATGGTCAGGCAGAACCCTCACAAAATCAGTACTTGCTTCTCTCCAACATGGCTATGGTTCTCTCTGTTGTCCACCCCATCAAGACGAACGACATCACAGGCTAAGGATGCTGTTTGCCTGTCCCTCCTAGTGTTGCCAGGGCAATGACACAGAGGCCCAAGAAGGAGTCATAGCTCAGAGGTGACTGAATAGTGCTAGGAACCCCGTGCCAATGTCAGGTGCCCTGTACCCTCTTAGGACTCTCATACCCTGGTCCCAGCCCTTCCAGACTCATCAAGAATATTCCATGAGCTCCATAGGCAAGCACGTGGCTCAGTTTGCCAGACTATGTCCGTCAGACTGGCGCCAGCTCTTAAGCCCCATGTCCCCACTTGGTCACTCTGTCCCTCTTTAGAGCCTCTGGCCACTTAAGTCTCAGGTCCAGTTTCCCAAATTGGAGCATCCTGTCCTTTTCCACCATATCCCCTACAACTTTACAAAGATGAGTGTTTCTGGCACCCCTATCTGCAATGTTTCCCTGCAGCCTGGGGTCCTCCCAGTCTTTGGTCCCCACAGTTGTTCGATGCAGGCAGTGGGGTGGAGACCCTAGGGTGGGAGGAAGAGCTTGTGAGAGAGCAGAAACATGTAAGAAACATCGCCCTTCTATCTAGGTCACAAATGACCTCCAGTCCTGGAGATTTAGATGGCCCTTCTCAGTCCCTTTCTGGGGCACCTGCATTTTTTATAGCATGGGGGACCCAAGTAATAGTCCCCGAAATCTTGCAAAGTCTGGCAACAATAGGCACCATTCTGACCAGGGCCATATTGATGGACAGGAGCAACTGTGAATACTCTAAGAGGCATTTCTATTTCAGCAGAGGGGCGGGCTTCCCGCCATCTCGAGGGCCATCCGATATTTTCGGATAAAGAACATTCCTGCCATCCTTCATCACCCTCCTTGGGCAGCTGTTGGCTTCTTTTATCCCAGCACAAGTGGCCATGTCCTCCTCAAACCCCAAAGGAGGCTCAGAACACATACTTTTCCCGTTATGTACCGGCCGAGGGGCCAAGGAGGATTTAGCTCGGGAGAGGCCCAGGGTCCAGCAGGCAGGGGATGTTCTGGGAGGTGAAGACAGGCCAAGATGAGGAGAACAGCTGCTCCTAACCCCAGAGGGCTGCTGAACCTCGAGCCTGGGATTTATTTTTAGGAGGCCCCTTCCAGAATTTAGACTGCCTCAGCTCAGGGACACAGGGAAAATTCAAAATGTTCACACACTGAGGTACCCCAATCTCTGGAGGGCCCCTTAAATGCAACAGTGCCAGTGGGTTATGTGGTTCTGATATCTGGGGCAAGTGGCCCTGTCCTTTGGGCATAGCTTTCTATGGCATATTCATTCACAACTGCACATTAACATGAGCATCAATGTCCCCTGGACCCCCAGCTCCAATGTGCCCCAGACCCCAGGCTCCTTCCCCTGATTTGGGAATAAGCTACTTATGTAAAGGCCACTCAGCTGAGTTGGGACCCAGGAAAAGTCAATTGTGCAGCCAGGGTTAGGACCTCTGGAGGCTGAGGAAGGGGAGACCTAAGAGTAAGTCAAATGACACCAATGTGGAAAACAGCAGGATAATGCCCTAAAGCCAGACAAGAGACCTAGCAGGACCCCAAGACCTCCACAGCATCTCTGCCAGCTTCAGAACATGTGATACTGCATGAACACAAGGCCTGTCTGGTGCCTGCAGCCCAGTGAGGGATTGTGTTTGGGGCTGGGCATAGCATCGCAGAGTGCCTTAGGACGTGGGGTGCTTCTACAGGGAATGGGATGTCCCAGTGGTCTGAGTAGGCCTAAAGGATTGGACTTTATAGCACTTCCAAAGTCCTGATCATCCTGGAAATAGAATCACTCCAACTGGCATGTCAGTTGGCCTTGGTGACTGGGCAGGCTGGCCACGCCACCTCGTGGTTGGGGTCTGGGCCGGCACAAAGGGAGGCTCCCTTCTCATGCCAGCAGGGAGCAGTGCCAGCTTTGAGGAGCAATTTGTCCATGAGGTACCCATGCCTGGCCACATTCTGCCACACCGTGGCCGCTGGGAGGAAGGGACAGGGACCAGTCCAGGCAGGGAGGCATTAAGGCTTTGCCTAACTCCTGGACTCACTGGGACTGAGGACAAGGGCTAGGTAGATGAGAATCCTGGGAATAGATCAGTCTACTATTGTTCTTCTGCCAGCCAGGACCTCGTGTGGCTGGTATTATAACACCACATGTTTTGGTTTGGTTTCATCAACACTGGGGATTGAACCTAGGGCCTGTTATATACCAGGCAAGTGCTCTACTAACTGACCTACATGCCTAGCCTATAACATGCTTTTTTGTAGTTATTGTTTGTTGTTCTGTTTTGAGACAAGGTCATCTAAACTGTCTTTGAAATCACTATGAAGGTGAGGCTGGCCTCAAACTCTTGATCCTTGCATCCATTTCCCAGGTGCTAGATTACCAGTCTACCTCACCATGTCTGGCCCTCATGACACATTTTATATAAAGAAGGCTGTAGCCAAGGACCTCACAAGGCCAGCGTGGCCTTAAAGTAGGAACTAAATTCCAGACCCTCTTGACTTAAGCCATATTTCCCTTCAAGAAGCTCCCTTGTCTACTCGTGGTATCCAATGTTCCCTGAGGCAATGAGAGCTCCCAGCCTAGATTTTGTCTGTTGTCTGTTTTGTTTTCTTTAGTTTTTTGAGCCGGTAGTCTCACTATGTAGCCCAGGCTGGCCTTGATGTTTCTAAGTATAGGGCTTATAAGTTGTGTCAAATGCTCTGTGGCTGCTGTCACACACTTGCACTAAATGCAAGAACAGGAGTGGGGGAGAGGAGGAGTGGTCATTCCTACACTTGTGGACACATGGGGTGTTCCATAAAACTTCATAGGGGTCTTTAAGCCAGGGCCCAGTGCTCTATCAGGCATCCTCAGAAACTGAGGGATGCCAGCAGAGGGGTGGCAAGACGGGAGCACAAGGGGCCACCCTGAACTGCTCAAGGCCCCAGGAGGTAATCTGTGGCTCTAGGGAATGGTCCAGTAGGAAGGTGGGGGAGGGGTTGGACTGTCTCATCCAGCAAAGGCAAAGTGCAGAAACAGCAGACCCTGTCTGTGCCTGCCGCCTGGCCGGCTTTCCTAATGAGCTGTTTCCAAGCCCTTTGATCTGGGGTTTTAACGACACCCCCTACCCAGGAGCCTTGCATCCTGCCTGCAGCCTGCACAAGGCTTATTATCCAGACCTGATGACCCGACTGGCCTGGGACCAGCCTGGCTACCACCTGGGGTGGATGCTAAGGGCTCTTGTTCCCTTGTTGGGGAGAATGTTCCCTTGAGGTCCTAAGGATGGTCTGTGAAGCTGGGTTGTTCCCAGAGTCACCTGGGCATCTCTAGGCCTGAGGCTGGATTCTCTAACCAATGTCCCCTTTACCTTTCATCATTTGGGGCCTGCCGGGAACTTTCACAGATACCTGTGATGTAGTCCAGATCTAAGGGATCTTCACTCACTTGAACAGGGCACTCCTTTGGAGCTCGGAAACCAGTATTCTGCAAGTCAGCCCCGTGTTCCCTCTTGGGGCTTATTCAGAGTCAGCAGCATCTTGTCCACTTCCCAAGGTTGTCCATCCATCGGGCAGAAGCTGCCCCCTTCATCATGCCTCTTCCTAGGCAGCCTGTTTCTCTGGTGAACCCCTTTGATCTTTGCAGCCATCTTGACCTCTGGCCATGGCTGTTCAGGTTGGTCAAAGTAAGCCTTGGGGACTCATGGGGACTGAGTAGGACCAGCTGTCCCTGATGGGGATGGTAAACATGGAGACCTGAGCTGAAGGATCTCACTGCTTGGAGTGACTCCTCCTCTTTCCCCCAGGCATCCCTCAGTCACTTGTGAACACACTTACACACACACTGTCGGGAACTGAGGCCTCTATGTGCTGGTCTCAGCCCTCCCCCACTCTGGCAGCAGGCTTGGAGTTTTATGAGTGCTACAAATCAGGTATCACACAGTTTGGGGCTGACATGGTCTTTATAAGAATTATTTAAGGCCCTAGCCGCTGCTGAGGTCCCAGGGAGAACTGGGGTAGGGAACGTCCAGCTGTTTGGCCCATGGAATCCCAAACACTTCATAAAGTGAAGGTAGGAAAGGAAAGGGGGGTGGGGACACCTTGTTTTGCTGAGCTTCCTCCTGCTCCAATCCAGGGGTTGTTGGGAACTCCTAGGCTGAAGTGAAGGGGGGGGGATCCCCACAACTGCAAGGGCCAAGTTCTCACTCTCACTCCTAGGAGCCAGCCTGGGAGGCCCTGGTTCTGGGATATAGCAGGAAAGTAAGAGACACAGAGTTTAAGAATTTGCCCCACTAACCCCCAACAATACCCCAAAGTGTTTCACCCCCAGGACATTCTGAGTTCTGGGTACAGGAGTCAGACCCTCCTAGTGATCTTTTGAATTTTCACTGTCCAACCTCCTAGGTTCAATGGGCAAACTCTGTAGGTCTGGTCTGTGCTGGAGACCCAATGGTATACCCTAATTTTTTCAGGCTTGACCCACTAAATCAGCAGTTTTCAACCTGTGGGTAGCAATCATCAAAATGCTCATTATTTCTGATGGGTCTTAGGAACTGAGACACACTTATAGTTATGAAGTACCAACAAAAATGTTATGGTGGGGGGGTCACAAAAACATAAGGAACTTTATTAAAATGTCACAGCATAAGGAATGTTGAGAACTACTGCACTAAGTATTATACAATGTTTGACAGATGAACTGAACTAGTCAAGAGCAGCCCTGAAAGGCTAGCCAAAGGTCCAGTGGCTAGCAGAGGGATGGGAAGATAACTCGCCCTGGGTATCCAAGCACACACCCTGAGAGTTATTGGCTTTGCACATGGAAGCATGAGCAGAGGCAAATCGATGCACAGAACCCTGTCCACCCATCACATAGCAGTCTCTGGTTTAGTATCCAAACTGCATCATCCCCCACCCTCTCCACACACACACAGAGCAAGGTGTCCCAGTGGTTGGGCACACTGTATTGCTCCATTCACAGTTGGTGCCAGAACCCACAAAGACTAAGAAAATCACTGTTCCTCAGGGCCCTGGGGACACTCCCCAATGGCAGGGAAGGGGACGATGGTAGAATACCAGGGCTGGAGGCTCTCCCATGAGAAGGTAGACTGTCTTATGCCTTAAATACAGCCAAAGAAAGGAGGGACCCAGTCCTGCCTTGCAGAGGCCCTGAATCTGGCCAGGCCTCAGGAGAGCTAGTTCCTGACACCTCTGTGGTTGTGTGGTCCAGCTGGTGGCCCAGAGTGAGCATTACAGCTAACTATAGCAGGTTCACCACCTTCCTAGCCTCTGCCCCAGAACCTTCATCCTTGCAGAAGTATCTGCTGCGGCCGGTGGTGAGCACACACACACACACACACACACACACACACACACACAACCCCAGTACAGGCAGGCAGTGGCCCCACCTCACCTCACACCATGACTTTCGTGTAGAAGCTATAGACATTTCTAACATCTTATTCCTTTCTGGAAAGGAAGGTGGTGTGGTGGCTTAGATCTAAGGATAGGGACACTTCTGAAGGCAGGACAAAGTGGGGAAGAGTACAGTGTAGCTCAAGGTGAACCTTCAGGGCCCCAACCATACAAAGGCAGAATCCTACTTCAGCATGTGGCCCACCATGCCGAGCCATCTGATGAAATAGAGTTGCAGATGGATGGTAAAACCTCGGGGCAGGGACTGGTCTGGAGTGGGGAAGAGTAAGGCACCAGGGTAGCTTCCTTCATCGGCCATAACGGCAGAACCCTCAGAGGCTGGGGCCAATCAAAGCCAGATGTGGCAGCAACAGAAAAACCTTATTTACCAAGAAATAATGAAGCCATTTGGGAGATTGGTGCTGCCGGGTGAGCTCAGACGAGGTGAACGAGGCAGACACTAAGCAGGTTCCTCATGGGAAGGGCTGGAGGTGGTGTTCCTCTGAGGCTGGGTGAAATGAGGGTCTATAGGTTCCTTAGTGGCCTCACTTGTGCAGAGCTGAGCTAGTGGGAAACGAATAAGGTCCCTGAGAAGGCCTTTCTCCCTTTGTCTCTGGAAACTATATAACTGAAGGAGGAACGGGGGCAAAAAGTGTCAGAGGGGAAATGGTACTCCCCATCCCCCATCAAAGAAAAGCTGTATCAAGGGTCCTGAACACTGGGATGTGTAGGGGCAGTAGAGGAGAACAATTCTTTGTGTGAGTCTATGTCTGTACATGTATGTGGAGGGCAGAGGTTAACCCCAATCGTCATTCCTCAGGAGAGAGATGTCCAGCATTTTTGTGTGTGTGTTTCAATGGGACCTGGGGGCTCTCCTACTAATTTAACTGGCCAGGCCAGCAGGGCCCCAGGGATCCTACTTCCTCGGCACCATGAATATGAGCATATTCTACCATGCCTACCTTTCTACAGGGATTCCAGGGAGCTAATTCAAGGCCTTGTGTTTGCATAGCAAGTACCTCATACACACTGAGCCATTTCTCTAGGCCCAGCGCCGTTCTTCACAGATGGTTGCAGAGTGGAGACATGGACCCATGTACCCATCTGCTGCCTCTGCAATCTTACAGGAATCCTGCTGCCTCCTGAGGCTTGAGCTCAGAGTGAAGCTGGAGGAGGCCACGATTGGAGCAACATTTGGGAAAATGGGCACAAACCTGGAGACAAAGAGGGTTCAGGGAAGGTGCCCTGCTCAAAAGACAGCCAGCATCCTTGACCACGGCACATTGGTCCATAGGGGCCAAGAATGAACAGACCCCTCAGGAGAAACAAAAACATATATCCACATAACCAATCTGAATAACAGCATCAGTCCCGAGAGCCAGATGGTAGCTATAATTCCCAAGCCCCCTGACATATGAATAAAACAGCCCACCCATACCACAGAATATTACTCAGTCCTGAAAAGGAAGAAAATCCTGCACCCTGCCGTGAATGGATATTGAGGGTACTGTTTAAAGATAGGAAAGACAGATCTTCTGCAATATCACTCATGTGATGTCCCTAGAGTCACCACATCCATAGGGACAGAAGGAGGTCAGATGTGGGTGCCTGTGGCTGAGAAGGGTAAGGAGTGGGGGAGGTGCACAGTCAAGAGTGAGAATTTGTGAAAATGCACACAACTCTGGCAGCACCCTGGAAGCCACTGATTCACATACTGAAGTACAGTCTGTACAGTGTAGAACCCATACCCCTGTAAAGCTGTTTAAAGGTCAGAAATGATGGGGTTGGGGGAGAATGTTCAGCAGGTAAAGCCACCTACCACCATACCTGATGAGCTCAGTTTGATGCCCTGGAAGTAGAAAATGGAGTCCTGAAACTTGTCCTCTGATTTCCACACCCCTTCACACATAATAAATACGTAAATGCAATTTTGCTTTATTTTAAAGACTTTTAACTATGTGTCTGTGTGCATCTGGGGAGCGGGGGTAGGCACACATAAGTGAATCCTTACATTGCTCAGGAGCCTTGGATCACCCTGGAGCTGTATGATGTTGTGAGCAGTCTGATGTGGGTGCTGGGAACCAAACCTGGTGCGTGCTCTTAACCACTGAGCCATTTCTCTAGCCCAATCAAGTAATGCAAAATAAAAGGCAGACACTAATGTCCCAGGCCAGGGCAACAAAATGAAGGGGTGGTCCTCTCGCCAACCGTTAGAGCTCCAGTCTCCTATGCTCATCCTCTGTGCTAACCTGCTGGTAGAATGTAGGTGGCTACATTCTGGGGTTCTTAGTTGTCTCTGTGGTCCCCTACCCTCACATTCAGCTGATGGAACTGAGAATCACAGGGTGGGGGTGTGTGCCTTTCTTCTGAGGGTTATTTAAAAGAAAGGGACACTGAGTCACTGAGAAGCCAGCCCTTATGCTTCAGATGGGGAAGGTCTATGGGTTGGAGGGGATACCCAGCCTGCTCCTCCCAGAAAACAGTATGTGTCTGGGGCTGTAGACAACTTCAGACAGGCCCCATGTCCTGACTTCTAGAGCACCCTATCCCAGGCCATAACCTATGGACTTCTCCTCAGTCCACAGCTGTGGTGTAGTGAGCAAGACTCACTTTTTCTGCCAGTTTTGACCAGCCAAGCAAGAAGCACTTCTCAAAGATAAGTCTCACCGGCCCAGAGGGGCCAACAAGGCTCATGAAAACCAGAGGGGGATATGGAAATTTCAGGACCCCCTTGACTCACTGGGGCAGGCAATCTTCTCAAGTTCTACCAGCCAGACTGGGATCAAAAGTGGATTATGGCTTATGAGGGGTAGGGGTGTGTGTGTGTGTGTGTGTGTACTTGCACATAAGACTATTATAGTAGCCTACCCCTGCCTTCTATTGCCCTATCATGGGCACACTCTTTGGGACTGAGTACAGAAGGTCCCCCCTTGAGGCTTTGCCCTAATGCAGCTCCAAGGGGGTCTGGTAACAAGGAGGCAACTGGCCCTGTTTCCGTGTCTATGGTCATCTGCCCGCCTAGGCTGCCTTACTGTAGGTGACTTGGTTCTACACTGAAGTGACTACCGCACCCAGGGTTCCCCCTAGCTTCCCTAACCAGGGAGCCTCCTGTGTGTCGGGGAGCAGTCACCAGCAGCTAGAGGCCCCTTCCTCCTCCCCTGGCTAAAAGAACGGGATGTAGCCTGAGCCTGTAGAGGGCTCTGGTGGTGGTGGTGGTGGTGGTGGTGGTGTGTGTGTGTGTGTGACAAGGCCAAAGCTGGTGGGGGACTGTGGAAGCCAGCAGGACATGATGAAGGGTGACCTTGGCCCCCAAGACTGCCTGTGCCCCTGTGGAGGTTGCAAAGAGTTCCTTGTGCAGGCAGCGTGAAAGATGGGATTCCTCCTCCCCCAACAGTGAGGGTCGTCCATGCCCGGGGGCCCCATGAATTATTTCTCTAAGGAAAATACAGTTCTCCTGCCCACTTCCTGACCTTCCCCAGCCTCTAAATCAACACTTGAAGGGTGCTTTTGCTGGCCTTCAGCCTCAGCAAGCACACCCCCCTCCTCCCGCCCGCCCGCCCGCCCGTGCACTCCAGTGGGGGTGGGGCTGAGAGCAATGACTCCATCTCAGGGGGCCCCAGGCCCTGCTCAGAACCCACAGCCCACAGCAGAGCCATGTCGCAGAGCAAGAATTCCAAATCCAGGCAGTCAGGCACGCAGAGACAGGGGCAAGATGCCACGTAGGCACGAGTGGTGAGACTGGGCTAATCCACAGCACACTGATGATACCATTACTGCTCCCCAAATCTCTAAGCAAATTTCCTCCTTAGAATCAAATTTCACACTGAGACACACTCATAATCAGAAACACTGGGACAGCCATAATCACAACCACACACTTAAAAGGCACACACCGAGACACAATCACACCCAGACACACAGAGAGTCACACACACACACTCACACACACACACACACACACACACACACACACACACTGACACACTCAGACACAGAGACAGTTACAGATATACTCAGACACACAAACAGTGACACACAGTTTGACATAGTTATAGACATACACATTAACATACAAAGTCACATACTCAAGATGATCACATACATACATATATACACAGTCACATACTCAGACACACAAACTAAAATAGTCACAGACACATTCAGACATACAAAGACACACACATTTACAGTCTGACATAGTTTTAGACGCACACAGATACACAGTCAAAGTCACATATCATAGACACACATACATATACTGGCAGTCTCATACTCACACTGACACAGACACACACACACACACCAACACACAGACGCATACACACAGAGACACACAATGACACACAGTCATATACTAAGTCATACAAACTGAAACAGCTACACTCAGACACATACATTGTCACAGTCTACATCTTGTGACAGTTAGGCAACACACACTGAGACACACACTGAGACAGATGCATTAAAACATAGTCCCAATCTCAGCTGGGTGTGGTACACACCTTTGATCCTAGCACTCTAGAGGCAGAGTCGGATCTCTGTGAGTTTGAGGCCAGCCTGGACTACAAAGAGAAACTAAAAACCAACAAAACAAAACATATACATTATGAAAACAAACAAAATCAGTCACAGAATCATACATACAACTCTGAGACACCGTCATACTCCCAGGTATAGTAACCCACTAATAAGGGACACAGGCAAAGATACTTCATTGACAGACCCAGTCAGTCAGTAAAATGGCAGATATACTAACACCTTGACACAGTCACAAACACAAACTTGGGCCAAGAATAGTGGCACACACCTTTCTTTAATCTTAGCACTCGGGGCAGAGACAGGCAGATCTCTGAGCATGAAGCCAGCCTGGTCTACAAAGTGAGTTCCATGTCAGCCTGGGCTTCACTGAGAAACCCTGTCTCAAAAAAACAAATCTAAACCTACACCACTACACACACAGACTCACACATCAACGCTGAAAAATAATAGACAGACACACACTTTCATGATTCTAGTCAACGCAGCTAAAGGCACATGACTTGGCGCCTTTAAACTCTTAAAAATGATCTGCGTATGCGTGATGGCCATACTGTTGGTATGTGTGCTGTGAATGTGTGTGGAAATCAGAGGACAGTTTTGTGAAGTTTGCTCTGTCCATCCACTTTACGTGACTTCTGGGGATTAAACTCAGGCCCCCAGGCTCAAAGGGAAGTGCCTTTATCTAGCAATCAATCCTGCTGGCCTTCTGCTCCTTGTTATCTCTTGAGAACCTCCGTCCTGAGAGTCATACTGTCTCCAAGGGGCTCTTTCATGTCTCATCACCCATAGCCTCTGGTCGCCGTGGCCTGGCTATCTCCCTGCAATGTCAGAGTCCCTGGAGCCTGCAGGTCTGTCTCTGATCTCCCTCCTGCCCTTCCACGTCCTTCCTGCCATTGTATCACACACACCAAAACCTGTCTGGACAGGCAATTCCCTCCCAGCCTGTCCCCCAACCCTGAATGAGGACTGCAATCTGCGACTGTTTCCTGGGGCTCACATGTTTGCCTAGCAGTGGGCCTCTGCTCCAACAGAGCCACCCTGAGCTGTCCTGTCAAGTATAGATGTTCACACTGTTGTCTCTGTACCCCAGAATGCTGAACCACCTCAAGTTCTACCCACTGTCAGGGTTATTGAACCATATGTGTTAGGGACCCAGAGGTATAATCCACTACAAAAGGCAAAGTGTCCACCAGTTCTTTCTCCACAAAGAACTTTTATTTGGGCTTGTCAGAACCACTGTGCTCACTAGAGTCTGTGGCCCAGACCCTGCTGTCATAGGTCATAGGCCAAACCAGGAAGGGATACCAGGGCGCCGCGTGTCGCTGCTTGGCCTCTGCTGGGGTAGCTCCTCTTCCAGAGGGTCTGGAGAACTGGGCTCCTTCTCTGGAAAAAGATCTGGGAAAGTGAAGGTCTGCCCATGGGCCTGGGGAAAGAAACAGGGGCTTAATTGAGAGCCACAGGCTAGCCTTCCTATCACACCCAGGGACTCATGGCTGGGCTGCTAATGATCCTGGACCCTGGATGACAGACAACAGGATGATGAGCCACCAGTGTCTCTAGGCAGGGTTCCTGCTGGGAAAACAAACACCTTGCAGGCCAGCCCTCCAACCTTTATCTATCACCAGCAGGCTATTACTAGGACAATAGCCCTTTTCATGGACATTATCTCCTTACAGGGGTCTGCACCAACCCAGGGCTCATTAAAAGCAGTCCAGCAAAGGCCCATTCACCGGGGCGCTGCCGGTGGAACTGGGGGCAGGAACTAGGAGCAGAAAAACAGGACACAAATGACGTCTGGTGCCATGCTAAAACTTTTTCCATCCAAAATATCTAAAGGCCTTCAGCCACATTAAAGGCTGCCCTCCTCCAGGCTCCAAACTTGGCAAATAAAATGCACACAACGTACACAGAAACCTACATACGCAGCAGTCTATAAATCAAGCCCGGCTTTGCAAATTAACTGCTTTTACGTCTTTCACTACAAGTTCAGTGTGTCAGCATGGCTGAGTCCCTGCCTGGGGCCCCCAGCACATGGGCCAGAACCTAGAAGGGAGAAAGAAGCCACCTCTGCAAGGCTCTCAGGGCTAGGAAGCTCACTTGCAGCCGCTACTAAGGGGCACAAAAGAGTGAGCCAACCTGGAGGCAGGGACCCCTCCTGCTATTCCCTCTTGTCTCAGAGGTGGACACTTTGGGGCTGGACTTCCTGCCTAGCACCCACAAGGCCCTGGGTTTGATCTCCAGTACCACACAAAACTTTGGTGTTGTTCATGCCTGTAATCCTAGCATAGAGGAGGGAGGAGGAGGCACAGGGATCAAAACTGAAAGTCATCCTTGGCTACACAAGGAGTTCAAAGATAGCCAGTGCTATGGGAGACCATGTTTCAAAAGTAAAATGGGGGAGGTAGCAGCCTATAAGCAGAGCTGACTGCCCATCCAGAATTGACTGCTGGCTTTGATGGCAGATGAAGTCCAAAACAACAGCTTAAGGTCCAGAGATAAAGACAGCCTATGCAAGGGACTAGCGGGGGATTTCGAAAGAGCAGACGTGAGGGACCCGCATCACCATCTATGGGTACCAGTATGAAGGCTATCTCTAAGAGATAATTGCTTCATACTTTAGAAAAAATGTAGCCACCCACCCTCTAAGGAGGGAGAGCCGGTTTTGAGGGGCCCAAGGCAGGAAAGAAAAAAAGGCCAGGGGAAAAGTGGAGAAGCCAGTCCTGACTCCAGTAATCCTAGGGGCCCCATGGGCCATTGTTGGGCTGGACTGTGCCTGCCCGCAGCATTTACTCTGGAGCCTAGGACTCATGGCCTGTGTGCAGCACTCAGTCAAACACCATTCTGTGTAAACGTGGTCAATGCTCTTTTTGTTATGTGGCGACTGAGAGCTTGCTAAGGCTCCCTCCCCACCAGACCAAAAAGATGTTTATCAGGTTCTCGGAAGAAAAATGTGGTCGCCCACCACGTGGGACCTGCCTTTCCCCTGCCACACTCACAATGAGCTCCCCCCCCCTCCAGTTGCCCCTTCCTGAACCTCACAGTGCTGTTACCAGAAGCCCCCCACCCCCAAGACATACTAAGAAGACAAAGACAGCCTTTGCAGATACAACCAGGAAGTCCCAAACACTAACCATTTCTAGGCTGGAGCAGGGAAGGGGGTGTGTTACAAATTTTAACTCTGGTCGAGAAGTCTTGCCTAGTGGGGGCACAACGGGCCCCTCCATTTATCACAATTTCACAGAGGAAGGTGGACATGGCTGGTGGCAGCTGCAGCTGCCAGATGTAAGAACCACTGAGTCCAGCTTTCATGAGTGTGGTGGGGAAGAGGAGGGGAATGTAGGGGCTCAGATGTCTCAAAAGCCACTTGTAACCATAGCTGTCTCTGAAGTGACTTGTGGCAAATGCCAGCATATGGATGTGGCCCCACAGGCCGAGACCGAGACAGAGACACATGGGTGGATTCAACACCCAGCTCACAAACACACACACAAGCCTTCAGAGGGCCCAGGCCTTCCTTTCCCACCTGCATGGGCTGATTTTATGCACAGCAAATATTAGGCCCACTTTAAAACAACTGTAGCTCTTTTCCCAGCAAAGCTGCCTGCCTCCCTTACAGGGTCTTTGAACAAACAGCCATGCAGCTCGGGGGGGGGGGGGGGGGGGGGGGGGGGGCGTTCTCAATAGCGTGACTGCCATCTAGCGGCCTGCTGTGGAGGCTGGGGCTCCCTGGAGGGCTGTTTACACTGAAACTGGAGAAATTAGAGGAAGCCCCCCTGTGGGGTTCAAACAGTGGGGGGCCAGTTAATGGACCCTGCCAAGTAGAGTCTTCCTTGAGAGATTCCGGGAGGTCAAAGGGGATTCTGTCCAGAGACTGAGACCAAAGGGCACTTGTAGGTTAAAATTTGGTCTCGAGGGCAGTGGGTCCAGGGAGAGAGAGCAAGCTTGAAAATGTGGCTCTTTCCCGGCAAGTCTGTGTCTTGTGAGGACCCCAGGCAGGGATGAGGTGAAGGGGCTTTGGTGCCTACACTCACAGAATCACTGTCATGGCTGACTAACAGAAGAATGTGCAGGGTCCATATACTCCAGATGTCTCAACCTCTTCACAGTACTGGGCTTCTAGGAGAACCATAAACTGCACCAAGCAAGGCATCCTCCTCACAGAGCTGTGGCTTTTCACATTCACCCTCTGATTTCTGTTTTCTCCAAACACATGTAACCAAGGCATGGGCGTGTAGCACAAAATAAGGAATGGATTTACTGAGGGTTACAGAGATGATCTGCGGAGGTGCACTAGGACCTGGGCTCCTCCTGCCCCCGAGCTCCAGGTCTGGGCTCTGGTAAGGTAGAGGGAATTGCACAAACAGCCCCAGGACACAGATGAGACAGTGAGCAGAAACAGAGGCGGCAGGTCAGCCCGTCTCACTCACCAGCTGCACGTAGGCCACTTTGTAGTCTGGTTTCTTGATCCTCACATTCTTGTGATCCCTCCTCCTGTTGGAGCCTGTGAGGGGACAGCAGACCAGACCCTGACTTAACTTCTGGCCCCTGATGAGCCCCACAATCTAGAAACCATTTTCTATTAAGGCACGGGATATCATCTGGAGGTGGAGCAGGGAGGGGGGTTTCAAATGGCGGGCTGAACACCAGAGAGGGGTCTCAGACAGACATCTCAGTTTCTCTTTTTAAGTAAAAATAGTCTTTGAGCTGGCTGGTGGGGGTACACACCTTTAATGTCAGCACTCAGATGGCAGAGGCAGGCAGATCTCTGAGTTAGAGGCCAGCCTGGTCTACAGAGAGAGTTCCAGGACAGCAAGGGACATAGAAAAACTGTCTTGGGGAACCAAAACAATGACAAAAAAAAAAAGGGTTTGAAAATAGAAATGTTAACAAAAGAATTTAAAAGAACAAAAGGAATTTCTTTGCTCTCTGGTGAAACAGAGATTATCTAGGAAGGGCATTTCCTTTCTTTCTTTCTTTTTGGTTTTTTCGAGACAGGGTTTCTCTGTGTAGCCCTGGCTGTCCTGGAACTCACTCTGTAGACCAGGCTGGCCTTGAACATAGAAATCTGCCTGCCTCTGCCTCCCGTGCTGGGATTAAAGGCGTGCGCCACCACGCCGGGCAGGAGGGCATTGCTGAGAGGGTACCACTGCTAGCCAGCCCTGGGCACTAATCTGCCACAGATGGGCTACTTCAGGATCTACTACAGGAGGAGACTGTGGAGGCCTACTAGAGACCAGCCCAGGCTAAGGAAGTGGTTCTAAGGAACAGAGGACATTTCAGGGTCACAGCTAATAGTGTTGGGGACCTTCAATGAGCTATATAGAAAGAGGCTGGGCTTCTCCAGCAAGACAAGTCACCCAAGCCCCTCAGGCCTTTGTTTCCCCTCATGGAGAGTCTGAAGACAACATGAAGTAGTCAAGGGGTGTTGTTGGCAAGCCACCAACACAGGTACCCACCATGTTGCACCCGTGTGCGCACAGCAGCCACAGGGACATTGTAAATCTGCTCAAGGTAATTCCGAAGGTCCACCCTGGTCATCCTGGATGAGACAGAAAGCAAACAAGTCTGAGCTAAGCCTAGATAAAGAGACAGATATCCTACCCAGGGCTAAGGGTGAAAGTCCCAGGAGCAGCTGTGGCCAGGTGAGGCTGGCTCCAGTGCTGTCCCCTCCAGACAAAAGGATGAGCTAAGAGTAACGAGGGTCGGATCCCATCAGAGTTGTTTACTTGGTCCTCTCCACCTGGATCCTTGATCATCACCTGGAGCCAGGTGGGCTCACCCTGATCAAATGTAAGATATCGGGCCTGTCGCCAGACTGGGCTCCTATCTGTAACTAAAGACATGCCCCTAGGGTCTATGAGACACTTGCTGCCACAGAGGGGCCTCTAGGACTTGGGGGGACAGAGCCCATGGTGGCTTTTAGCACAATCCTGGTTTCCATAAGCTCCTGTGTATATCTGGAAAGGCCAAAGAGACCCTAACCCGGCTTCTACAGGGATCTGCTCCTGCCCCCTGCCCCTGCTGAGGTGGTCCCTGAGGATTTTAGGACTCAGAGCAATATAAGCAGTTGGGTTGCACTGAACCTTCCTTAAAAGGGGGCACATGGAACTGTGTAGAATGAGGTAAGGAACTCAGAGCTAACATTCTAGAAGCTCTGCAAATCTCAGCATGCTCCAACCCAGCCTCCGGGGACTCCTTTCCTGGGAAAAGGATGGAGGCAAGAATTCAACAAATCTCAGGCTTTCTGTTAAGCTTTCCCCAGGTGGAGGGCGAGCCAGGAAGCCAGCCAAGAGCATGCTTACTCTTTGGCTGCCTGAAGCTCTGCAAACACCAGGCCCCTCCACCATCCGCTGAGCAAGCAAAGTGGCCCCAGGTCTTTCCACCACAGGAAAAGCCTGGCCCTGGGGAGCTAAGCTAAAAAACAGGACAGGACCCACATCCTGGAGGCCACTCCCCAGCCCCTGAACTCCTTTGGGCCTTACTTACTCCATGGGGATCCGGAACTGCACGGTATCTTCAGGCTGTGCAGTACCAGGCCGCACCAGCTGAATGAAGAAGTTAGTTCGAAATACACGGAGCTGGGGGCCACCCAGTTGGTAAAGGGGGTACCTGCTCAGGAGAAATTAGGGGATTAAGGTTATACACACAGTGCTGCACATTATTCTGCTCATGTGTCCACTCACATCAGCAGAATCGAGGCAGGGTGGGGCAGTTACACATCGGACCTGTCCCTACTGCACAGTTTCATTAGTATGGGGGCAAGCAGCTTCCCAACCCTTGGCCTCCCTACTGGGTTCCAGAGCTACTGACACTACAGCCTTCCTATAGAAAGGTCAAAAGGACAGCTAAAAGAGAGAAAGAAACAAAAACAGGAACTGAGGCTCATAGCTGTGGTATGGGAGCAGAATAATGGTCCCAGCTTGTAAAATTGTAAGAACAAGGAAGGAAGGGCCTCATAAACAGGGCAGTGGTGGTACTCAGCTTACAGATGCCACCTCTTCCAAAGGCCTGCTAACTCCTGCTTCTGGGGAGTGGCCAGTCCGGAAATCCCCACCCCCCCACCCCCCATCCCACCCCCAGGCACAGAAGAGCCCGTGCTCCTTGAGAGGGAGGAAAACAGGCTGGGGGCTGGAGAAGACAGTATTTCCAACATGGTTCTGAGCTAGCAGCGCCTCACTGGACTCCTAAAACTACCCAAACAAGCAGGATTTGGTGGGGTAGTCAGTTTCCACCATTATCAGGCCTGTGGACAAAGCAGAATCTCTGCCTGGTGGTCCTGCTCGCCTCCATGCCCACCTGAGCAGACATGGAAGCAGACAGGAGAAAACTCAATGACTGAGATTACTAGAGACTCATAGTTCATGATCCCCAGGTGGAGGGTGGATACACGGGACCACCCTAGGGTCACACTGATGACTGAGGGGTGGCATGTGGGCCGGACCTCTAAGTCCAGGGAGCACCACACTGGCAGCACCAGGCTGTGAGCACCAGGGGTGTTTCAGATGACGCCCAAGGTAGCACGGTGGGAGCCTCAGAGGCAGGCCCCATCGCTAAATGTTTGCAAAATTCAATGGCTCAAGAGCCTACCTAATGGTCAAATCCGTACACTGCTGGCAGACCAGTGGCCTAGAGACTGCTGCTAGTGATCTGGCAGAACCTCCCTGAGAGGACCCTGAAGTCTGTGCCTGTAGGAACAGGCAGCCAGGAGGGCAGGTGGCTACGGAGCCTTGATTTACACGTCCAAGTCAACTGTGGTACCCACAAGGCCCAGCTGTGGCATACCATGAAGACAAAACTGGGAAGTCCTTAGGCTAGAAAGGGGGAGCAGTGTTCACCCAAACCCCTAATCTCTCAGTCTTTTGGATTAGCCTTGTTGCTTTTTTGAGATCTGGCCTTTTAGGGTTTCCTTAACTTCTTTTTCTACTATTTTTTTTTTCATGAGCACCCCTAAACAGCATATCTCAAGCGGAACTCTTGGCTCTCTCTTCTCCTCGATGGGAGCCTGGTTCCTGACTGGGTAGGCTGTTAACCTGTCCCCTCCCCCCCCAAAAGCTCAGGTCTCATCCCTGGCCTCACTCTGCCCCCACCCATCTGTCACTCATTCACTCATGGGTCCAACCAGCTCCCTGCAAAGCCAGGGGGTGAGAACATAAGCTGAATTAGACTGGCCCTGCCTCACACTGGCCTGGTTCTGAGGTCCCTGGTCTCTCCCAGCCAGTCTGCGGAAAGAAATCACAAGGTTGCCCACCAGTCCTCTCCCCTTCTGATTGCAGGGTCCCCCAAATTCTACTTCCACGAGAACTCTCAAAACCGCATTAATGCTCAACCTAGGGCCACCCAACCAGTGGGTTACGTGTTTACTGAACACGTGTTTCCGGCTTAGACTGTGGGAGGCTAGCACTGCCGGCCACGTGGAGACCAGTGAATGTAGGAACTTTGGGGGGCTTGGGCCAGGGGTCCTGCAGGCACCGGCCAATCCGTTGCTCAGCCCTGGCTGTCTGCCAAAGCTGGCCGTAGCCGCTCGCTGTGACTGACAGCCAGGACACTACGCCGAGGTGGCCCTGTCGCGTGGACCCTGGCGGGTTTCCCGCCGCGTGCGGGCGCCTCCGGCTTCCGGCCCGGGCCCCGCACCCACCCGAACCGGGCTGCGTAGCCCGTTCGGCCGGCCACGACTTTACTCACAACACATTCCGCGCCATGGCAGCCGCACCTCCTGGTCAGGAAGGAGCGACGCCCGCCCCGCACAGCGCCCGCGCTGGCACAGCGCCCCCTCGCTTCCGGAGGCCGCGCTACCCTCTCCCTGCACCGCAGGGCCCCGCACCTTCGGTGTCCCGCAAACCCCACCCCACCCCACCCCACACCCGCAAAGCCCCGCCCCCACCCGTGCACCGCGAGCTGCTTGCGCACCGCCCCCGGCACAGTGCACCCCGCCTCTCAGCCATACATACAGTGCACAGCCCCGCCCCTCACCCGGCCCCCCGCAAAAAGCCTGCGAACACTCTGTACTCGTTTGCCTGACCCCGGCACCGCACAGAATCCTGCATACCCTCGGTGTATATGTATCTCCCTGCTCCTCAGCCTGTAAGCACCCTACATGCTTCCCCACCCACAAGGGCACCACACTTTGCTATGAGCTATGAGAGAGGCGGATCTCTGCTCTGCTGGCTGGTGAATTCTACAAAGGGCAACTACTGTCCTGTTTCCCCACCCCAACATTGCATGACCCCACCAAGCACAGTCATACACCCTGTACCCCCCAAATCTACTCTGTGAATCTACTCTGTGCCCTTGCTGTAGGTGTCCAGTACCTTTGTCCCCACTCCCTTTTTTTCTGGACTGGACGAAACGACCCCATAAGGCTCACCAAGGCCTGGCCACGTAGCACACACCCTGTGTTCCACAGTCTAGCCTTTCTCTAGGCTCCGCCAGCTCTTTGTCCCCTTTCCTGCATAAGCACATCAGAGGCAACACCCATGCCTCATCCCACATAGGACCCTAGCCCCCCTCAACAATTAAGTCACAGCCTCGCCATCAATCCCTTGGTCAGCAGAGATGGGGAAGGGTGGGGTGGACTGAATCTCCTGTCTAAAGTCTATGGCCCCTCTCCCAATCCAGACTGGGTTGTTTTCCCTTCCAGGCAAGACTCCCAGGACCCCCTCCTTTCTCCTTCCCTCCCTTTCTTGGCTGCCCAGCCACATTTGCAGCCCAGCAGCCCTGCATACTCCCTGTCCCAGGAGCCCCTGGCCACACCTCCTTCAAGAGGCCACTAGCCTCCCAAGGCCTTGCTGTTCACAAGTCCTCGGCCCTGCAGGTCAGAGACCCTCCAGCTTCGTCCTAACTGAGGGATCCCTGCCCACAGCTCTTGTCCCGACGTGGTTGTCTTGCTGCTCTTACTGCTTCCTGGCCCATCTCTCCCCATTGGTTCTCTCTTCTGCTTTCCACCTCTTTCGGTCCTTGTTAAGTTTCTCTCTGTACGGCACAGAGTTGTGTTTGGGGGCTCAGGAAAGGAGACATGGGTGGAGATATCAGGCACGTTATGAGAGGCCATAATGGTGGCTCTGGGTAAAGTGTCTGGGTCACTACCCATTTAATGATTAAAAAAAAAAAAAATGATCACTGGGGTCACCCAGGATGAAGGAATTATAGGTGAGTAGTGAGCACACATCCCTGCCCATGTCCAGGCCTCCTGTGTAGTTTTATAAAATGAATGTGGTTATGACCCAGCAGCAGATGATATTAACCTCACCTGAGTTCTGAGCCCCATCTCTCTTCCTCTCCAGATCAGACTTCTGGGGTTTTCTCCCACTTCTGTCACTCATTACTCGGCCTGACTGGACTGCCACAGCCTAGGACAGTACCATTCCACACCTCCTCCAAGAGGCCAAAGGCTTAAAAAGGTGACACAAGGACCCGAAAAGTACAGGGTTGTCCTTTCCTTAGTAAAGACTGTTGTTAGCCGTATTTAAGATGGGCTCAGGGTTGTAACCAAAAGTTAGCTCCCTAGCTGGCCATCGCTTGGGATGAGACTTGGTAGACCATGTGGGACTGGGAGATTGAATTCAGATTCATGAGGCTTGCACCTTTACCCAAATTGAGCTATCTTGCTGGCCAACTCTAAAATTAGGTGGTTCTGAGACTCCCCCCTAGGAAGAAAGCATTCAAGTGGGAGGTGACCTTATATGTGACATACGGTATACATAACTCTGGGAGAAAAAGACTCCCTAGTCGAAGAAGGTGCTGAGCAGGGAGAAGCCAAGTGGCCCTGGGAGCTGGGGTCCCCACAGCTTAGAAGACAAAGGGTGAAGGAAAGAGGTCCTTTGGGGGTGATGAGCAGCTGATCTTAGGACACGTTGTAAAAGGGACTAGTGTTGCCACTTCAGCTACCTACCTCAAGCCTGTCCCACCAGAGTCCCTCAGTTCCCTTCTGGATGAAAGTTTCTGGTTGGCCGGGCATGGTGGCGCATGCCTTTAATCCCAGCACTCAAGAGGCAGAGGCAAGAGGATTTCTGAGTTTGAGGCCAGCCTGGTCTACAAAGTGAGTTCCAGGACAGCCAGAGCTATACAGAAAAACCCTGTCTTGAAAAACCAAAAAAAAAAAAAAAAAAGTTTTTGATTGAATGTCAGGCGACTTTGGGACTGCAAAATGGTCGGTGTAGGGGAGGACTTCAGGCTAAGGATAGACTTGGTCCTCCAAACACCAACACAGGAGTCCCATTCTGGCCCAGATGTGGCCCATCTGAGAAAGCCACATCTCCACCCCTTGATAAACCATGAGCTATGGAGTACACCTGTAATCCCAGCACTTGGAAGCCCGGGCTGGCCTTGAATTCAGAGATCTGAGTGCTGGGGTTAAAGGTATGAGCCACCACTGGCAGTTTGCTTTCTAATCTTGGATCAGACCTAACAAATCTCATGCCATGCAGAAATTTTCTTTCTTGGTTCTCAGCTTGTCTTCTCAGCCTCCCTGTAAGAACCAAATTAATAATAATAATAATGATAATAATAATAATAATAATAAATTCCAGTTTGTCAATTTGTTCTAGAGAATATGCTTTGGTGTTGTGACTAATAAACCTCTGTGTTGCTGTTATTTGTTTTTAAATACATTTTACATGCTGTATAGGGTATGAGCTCTGTTATTATTCTTTTCTTTCTCTTTCTTTCTTCCTTTCTTTCCTTCCTTCCTTTCTTTCTTTTTTGTATTTAGGTGTTCAATTGTCCTACCCAAGTTTCTCTAAGAGGCCGTTTTACACTCAGTTGCCTTTGTACCTTGTGTCAAAACTTGGTGACAGCTCAGTGGGTAGAGGCACTTGCTATGAGAACTGACTCCCTGAATTGGATTCCCAGAACCCACATGGAGAGAGCCAACTCCCAAGGGTTGGCCTCTGACCTCCACATAAGCACTGTGGCGTGCATACTCTCCATACAAAATAAATAAGTACATGCAATAAAAATGGTTTTTTGTTTTTCCAGAAGTCCTGTGGTGCTCATCTCCGGAGCATCTTGTCCCTTGATCTATTTCAGTGTTTTATACCAGTGCCACCCTGTTTAGAGTTTCAGTTCTCACAATGTGGGCACTTGGATTTTATTGTTCTTGTTCAAGGATGTTTGGGCTATTTGGGGCCATTTGCGAGATTCCGTCCACAAAACCATCACCAGTGATGATGTTTACAGGGGACTTGATCTGCAGAACATTGTACGGAAACCCTGGTGCCACTGTAAAGTACGCATGCATTCAAAGATTGGGTCAACGGGAAGTTTTTTAAGAACAGAAAAGGGGAGCCATTTACGTAAGTTCCAGGGGAACAAAGTTCACCTGTCAATCTTGAAGGGCCAGGGGCGGCTTTGGCGCCAGCTCCTTGGTGGAGGTACCCGCAGGGTTGTGTTCTGTCCAGAGTACATTGTAGGCATTGCTGCAGGCTTAAAGAATGTTAAAGATAAACTTTGTTGGAGAAATCTGTGCATACGTGCAGAGCTGGTGGGGGCGTGGAAGGGGTAGGAATCTCTGGTGGGCCCTCAGAATGTGCCTGAGAAAGTAGTTATCTCCGCCAGTCAGGCAGGAGGTCTTTATTGCTTCCCGGCTCTCAAGTTGTTTGGGCCTGACAAGAACAATTTTATCTCAGTCTCAGCAGGTTTCACCATCAGTTTAAATTTTACAATCTCCAGTTAATTTTTACAAATTCAGGGAGAACTGGGCTGCTTATCACTGTGAGCCCTCAGCAGCCCCATTTACCCAAGAATGTCCTTCAGTTCTGTTTTTTGCTTTTCCAGATATTGGTATCTCACCCTGTCATAACGATCACTAACTATGGTGTGTTTATGTATTACTGGAAAATAGCATCTTGAAAATGTCAATGCCAGACCATTCCATGGAGATAAATTTGATCCTGTGTATATCCATCTTGTCTCTTGCAACCTTACCAGACCCCTATTTTCAAATTTTTCTGAAGATTTTATCAGATAAGATGCCTGTGTTATCTATAAACAAAACTGCTTGCAACTTTTTTTCCCAGGCAGGCAGCTGCTTCTCGCAGCCAGATTGCCCAAGTGAGCAACCCCTTTGGAGAAAGCAAGGGGACACTGCAGGGGTCTGGGGACAGCTATCCCAAGGAGTTCTCCACAGCACTGCTGAGCATTGCTATTTTCCCCCTGAAGTAAGTCAGGAATGGATGTTTGCTAATGCCATCCTGAACCTTAAAGAGAGGATCCTGTCAGCGGGGTCAGGTGGTTGGTTTGTAATCCCAACACTCAAGAGGTATGGAGTCAGGAGGACCAGGCATTTGGGGCTAACCTAGGCTGCGGGGTTGGTGCAGGCTGGCCTAGCTAGGAGAGATTCTGCCTCAGACAACACAAAAGATGAGTTTGTGTTTCTCCCTGTGGAGCTTCTCATACAATGTGTCACTTTGGTTTTCTAATGTTACAGTAACTGTTCATTAGTTCCACCATTGATCACCATGCATTAGCCTTTTCATGAAGAGCTGGGTTCTGCTGGCTAAAATTTTAGTTTTATTCGAGGCTGGGGAGAGGTGGTACACACTGTTGGTTTCTTATGACGTTGATTTTGTATGGAATAGTCTGAACTTGTGAAGTTGGGAAATACTCTCTCCTCTTTATTCTTTTAAGAAATGTATAGAATGGCTATTGTCTGTCCTTTAGATATTTGGTCGTATCTTCTAGAGAAGCCACATGGCCTGCGGGTTTTAGGCTTGAGCTCTTTTCTGTCGGCCAAGATTTCTCTCCCAAGCCCACCCCAATCACACTGGCCAGAGGTTGATCAGTTATACTGATCCTCTAAGAACCAGGTTTGGGGTTTCTTGATTTTTCCCATTGCTTTTTTGTTTCTAACCACCCCCAGCCCCCACCCCCAGCTTCCACTTCCCTGCTGGATCATTTCCCTCCTCCAGCTTCCTTTGGTCTGACTGTTTTTCTTTTTCTGCATTCTGAGATGTGAGAGCTGAGATCCCCGGGTCAAGCCCTTTCTCAGTTTCCCACACAGGCCTTCTGCGACAAGCGTTTCCCCCGAGTGCCTGCTGAGTGAGTGGCATTTCTTAGCCCTCAGCGCTGGGGTTCATTTTCCTCCTGTTCAGAGCACTCCCCAATTTCCTTGTTGAGCTTTTTTTTTTTTTTTTTTCTTGTTTAAAAGTATGTTATTGAGTTTCCAAATACTTGGGGATTTTCCAAGGATCTTTCTGTTATTGATTTATAATTTAATTCCATTATGGTCAAAGCGCATACTTTATAGGGCTTGAATCCTTCTCAACCTATTAAGGCTGATGTATAGGCCCAGAACTCCGGGCCAGTGTGGGTATTTCCTACACATTGGGAAGAGCATGCCTGAGAGGGGATGGGTAACCTGTTGCTGTCAAGCAAACTGAGGTGGCTGTGTAGTCAGGTCCACCCTAGGTGTGCTGACCTCCTGCTCACCTGTACAGTTAATGACTGGGAGACAGTCACTAAAGGGTTAGACAGCCAGTCCTTGTTTCTCACCCTGTCCCTCTCTGAAACAAAGTCTTTCTATGTAATCCAAATTGGCCTCACACTCTCCATCCCCCTGCCTCAGCCTCCCCAGTGCTGTGATAGTCGGTACCCTGGGTACATTGCAGCCTGACTCAGCCGGGGATTCCTTTCTTCTCCCTTTCAGTTCTCTGAAAATGTGTTATTTCTTTTAAACTATTTGTGTCTGCATTTAAAACATGGAGGGGGCAGGATTTTGTTTTTTTGTTTTTGTTTGTTCTTATTCTTATTCAATTTAACAAGCTCGATTTCCCCCGCCCTTTGTTTTTATTTTCTTCTAAATTTATTTATTTTTATTGCATATGTGTGAGCGTGTGTCTATCTTTATGTCTTTTCACCCAGTGACTACAATGTCTCCAGAAGCCAGAAGAAGGCATTCCCCTGGGACTGGAATTACAGATGATTGTGAGGGGCCAGGTGGCTTCTGGGGATCAAATGGAGGTCCTCTGAAACAGCAGCAAGTGCTTTTAATCGCGGAGTCAGTCTCTAAAAAGGCAAAGAAAAAAGAAGAGCAGAAGACACAGCCAGGAGCATGGACCGTCCTAAGACGCAGTAACTGCTTTATCTGTCACATGCAGTCCAAGGTTCAGAGCCGAGCACCATGATACAGCACAATACAGCACCCCAATATGTGGTACTGGGATTGACCCCAGGACTTCATGCACACTAGGCAAGTACTGAATGGTTGAAGCCATAGTCCCCAGCTCCAGTTTGCAGCCTACAGCTTACCTGGGATGTTTAGACTAATCCCATAGTTTTGTTTTGCTAGAGATGGAAGTCAGGACCTCATGCATGCTAAGTACACGTTCTGTCTGAGCGACCCTGCCTCCTGTGTGGTCAGGACCGTGTTCAGCCCACACACTTCATAGCTGCTTGTTTTGTCCCATGGTCCCCTTACCCAACTGGCTGCCCCACTCCCTGCTCCACAGCACGTTGATTTGAACTTTTGTGTTCATCTCTTTGTGTCATTTTTTTTTTCCCTCCGTAGCCTTACAGCTGTGCCCCCTGCAGTCTGTCTCAGTGAGTACCTTGGGGTCTCATTCAGCTTCACCCCATTTGCTTTGGCCTGATGACCCCCACCCCGTGAGCTACCTTTCTTGCTTTGTTTCTGCTTGATGGGTTTTATGGGACCCCGGACATCCTGAGTTTTGCCTCAGCAAGTGCCCAATATCTTCACATTTCTATAAATATTTTTGAGCTTTGTAGTTGATAGACTGCATGCCCAACACACACGAAGCCCGGGTTTGATCTCTAGCAGTGTAGAAACTGAGTAGGCAGGCTGTAACCCTATCTCAAAACACACACACACACACACACACACACACACACACAGAGGCAGGGAGGAGGGGGGCGCAGAGTGGGGGAGTTGAATCCTTCAGGTCTTGTTTTTATGATTTCTCACAGGCAGGTCTAGAAGAATGTTCAGCTCCAGGCCAAAGGTCCTCAAGACTTGGGCAAGGTTTCCCAGACCCGAGACCTGTGAGCCTGCAGCCCTCTGCCCTGGCTGGTGGGAACAGCCACCATTCCCGGGCATGGGAATCTGCAGCACACAGAGGTCTGTTTCCCAGGCTTGTGTTGGCCCCAACCATGCTTGCAGGGCCCCAGGTTCTCCCACTGTGCAGCACTGCCCTGCCCCCTCAGAGTCTGTTTCTTGAACTACAGTTACCTCAGCTCCACAGACCCTCAGCTCAGCTCTTTCATTCGAGTATCTTGGGGCTCCACCTTGCTCCCTTCCTGCCTGAGGCCTGGGAATTCTCTCAGGGAAGAGAGCTGGGCAGTGAGAGGCCCCCTAGACGTTTCCGTTGCGCAGGGGTCATTGTCTTTGCCAGCTGATGTGCGGCGCCCTAGACACCGTTGTTCCGTGGCTTTGTGTCTGTTTTATTTTGTTCTGTTGTGTTGTTGGCTGCTGCAGGCAGGCGGGTAAATCCGGTCTCTATTACTCCATTTTAGCCAGGAGTGGAAATATGCCTTTTCATTTTGGTAGACAATGTTTTGATACACAGAAAATGTAAAGTTTCCCAGCAAGTGGGCAGTGGAGGCAGGAGATGTTCAGAATCATGTTGAGCAACGCAGTGAGTTTAAGGCCAACCTGGGCTACACAGTGAGTTCAAGGCCAGCCTGGAATACATGAGTCCCTGTTTCAAAAACATAAATTAGCTTTTAAGAAGAAGCATCTACTAGCCTCTTTGTCCTCCACAATTCTGTTTGCTGGTGTTGTTTTGTTTTTTTTTTTAAGCTGGGAAAATGTTTCTCAGCATGAAAACAGATAAAAACAGATTTTTTTCCCTGTACTTCCGAATTTTCAATTTAATTTTAAATGCTATTTTATTTATTCTTTGAACATTTCATATGTGCATCCAATGTCTCTTGACCACACCCACCCTGATTTTATTCTTAACAATTTTCTTCTGATGAACTTTCTAGCTCCCTCCCTTCCCTAGGAATGGAATGGGAACAAAAATCCCAGTCTCCCTTTTTCCTTCCCAGTTCATATTTTATTTTCTCATCCTTTTCTGTTTAACATACCCCCTTCTCCACGGGGCTGTGCACCCCTGCAAACTCTCTTGTGTTCACTGTTTAATGCTGATAAACACTGTGCGAAAGGGATGAATGCTACAGTCAGGAGAGCAGAGGGCACAGAAGGCATGGCCAGCGTGTCCCTGCTGAGCTTGTCACTTGGTAGCCGGGTGGTCTGGGGGCTCTGTGGAGCCTGGCTTGAACATCTGTGTGCTGTTCTTGAACCCCAAAGGATGGTACGAGGGTCACAGGAGACCAAGGATGCTTTGTGCAATCTCAGTAGGCAGGGAACATACCTTATGAAACTGGACTCTGCTTTCTTAGCTACGGCTTCCTGTTTTTTTCGGTATTGAATTTTAGAATTGTCACTCCTCTGAAGGCTGTCTTACCCCTGGCCTTTATCCTCAAGAACCCCCTATTACAATGTTGGTTGATTCTAAACACTGGAGCCCCAACCTGTCATCCCAGCAGGTTAGTTCTGGCTACATAATGAGTCCAAGGCCAGCTAAGACTGCAGGAGACCCTGCCCCAACAAAGAGGCAATCAAAAGGAAAATATTTTTGTTTGAAAAACTCTGGTAAACTATACAGTATGCACTAATTTGGGCAGGGGGAGGTTACTTAAGAGTCAAGCTTTGTGTGCAAATAGCATAATCTCTTTTTCTGTTTTTATCTTTTCTTCAAATTTCATTTTAACATGTTTTAGTAGTTTGAAATTTTCTTTCTGTAGACCAGGACAGTTCTCAAGAGGATTATGTCTACTTTTATGTCTTTGATTGCGGCTGTTGTTTTTATGATATTTTTTTTAATGGAAACTTTTTTTTTCCACTTTTCTGTATCTTCTGGCTGGTTGCTGGTAGAAAATAATAAAATATATTGATTTACAATACACATTTTGCATCTGACTGCTCCCTGAACCCCTCATTCATCCTGAGAACTCTTCCGCTGGCTCTCTGGGGGCCGCAAGAATGTGGTATTTTGGTCTCCTCCTTTCCAGAAGTTATACATCTTATTTCCGTTGAACATCTTTTCGCATTGTCTTGGGTTTTCAGACCCCGGTAAAGCAGTAATGGCAAAAGCAGGCATCCGTGCGTGGTTCCTGCCTGAGCTGGGGGCTCGGGGCTTCGCTGGCTGGACAGACAAAGATAGGGCTTATTTATAGCTTTCCCTGGTTACTGAAGTGTTTGTTCTGTTTGCTTGTGAATGTAAAGATAGACTTTTTGCGATGTCCTTCCCTCCATAGAAATTGGAGTTTTTGTGATGTCCTTCCCTCCATAAAAATTAGAGTTTTTGTGCTGTCCTTCCCTCTATAGAAAGTTAGCTATTGAACTGTTTAATTGTTGAGATGTACAGAAGGCATAATTAAAGCAGGAAAAACCTCCACCCGCCTGTCCAGTGCTGGCGCAAGGCAAGGAACGTGAGGAATGCACCCTTAGGCTCTGTGTGGCCCCTTGGCCCCTCACGTCCCCTCCTCTGTCGGGCTCCAGGGACCCCTCATCTGAATTCCACCGTGTTCTGCAAGTCTCAGCACATAGGATACATTTTTTTAGTTTAGTTTAGGTTTGGGGTTCTTTTTCTTTCTTTCTTTTATTATTTTATTTTATTTTATTTTGAGCTTCTGGGGCTCAACCCCAGGCCTTGAGCATATGAAGCAAGCTCTCTACCACTGCCCCACATGCAGCCCAACCGATCCCTTAAATATAAAATAGTTTTAACTTGTATGGAGGTGCTTTGCTGCATCCTTCTTTTGCATGCTGCCCTCCTGCATCCAGGACATACCTCCTGGCTTGGCCTTAGTGTCTGAGAGCTGGGGCGCAGATGCTTTAGTGCTATGGAATTCTTCATGACGAAAACCACACTTGATCTGATCTTTGGCCCTTGGTGGGTGGGGGCTCAGATTCTTTCTTTCTTTTTTTTATGCCTCTAACTCTTGGTTTTCTGAGACAGGGTCTTACTGTGTAGCTCAGAATGGTATCAAACCAGGAATGCTCTGGGCTCTCTCTCCCCAATGTTACTGCACTCAGACTTCAGATTTGGTACATTTGCCACTTTTTTCCCCCCTTGCACTGTCTTGGGTTTTCTGTGGATGATAAACAACTTATTTTGGCAAGATTCTCTGCCCTGCCATGCTTCAGCCAGGCCCCTGCACTTCCCTCTGAGCCCATCCCAAGGCATTAACAAAGAATCCTGTTAGTCAAGTCTGTAAGCTCCCCATCCTGACACCTGAGCACCCCCTGGCGTCTGGTCAGGGTGCTCCTCATCTCAGGCACCTTCCTTTGTCAGGATTCACCTTGCTCCAAGGTTTTGAGTCCCCAGCCCACAGCCCATGGGTCTAACTAAGCCTGTCTCTACCCACTGTATGGATCCCAAAGAGTCCCTGTGGCTACCACTTTGGTAATTTCTCTTTACCTGCGGACTGGAACACAGGGCCAATAAATAGCCCTAAGTCCCTTGAATGTCTTTCAGTGGAGCTTTATTTTTATATTTGCTCCAACTGTCCTGCGTGTCTTTTGTTGGATTTACTCCTATCGTATTTTTAAAGCATTCTCAATCTGGAGGCTGACAAGATGGCTCAGTGGGCAAAAATGCTTGCCATGCAAACCAAACAACCCAAGAGTTCCAAATCTCATGGAAGAAGGGAACCAAATCCCAAAAGGTGTTCCCTGGTCTTTCCATGCGTAGAGTGACAAGCTCACATGTACGCACCACATGCACAAATAATAATTTAATTTTTAATAAATAAAAATTTCCAATTTTTTTCGGGGGGGGATCTTTTTCTTTTGGGAGGGAAAGAGACAGTCTCACTGTGCAGTCCAATCTGACCCCATGATCCTCCTGCCTCAGCCTCCTCAGTTGCTGGGATTCTCAGACCACCATAGCTGTCTCTGGACAGCATCTTTAAGCCATCCGGTCTCAGCTCTGCCCTAATCCTAAAGAGGCCTCACTGCTCCATCATGCTCACTTCTGACAGTTCAGAACCCTTGGTTCAGCTGTTCACAATGATAACGGAGTTTTTTTTTTTTTTTTTTTTCTTTGCCTGCAAATCCCTCTTCAAAACATTCCTTTATCTTTTCTCGAGCTGACGAGGACATCTGGTCTGTTTGAAGTACAAGCTGACGTTCTTGCTCTTTTGCCTTAATATTTTTATTGTTTGCCTGTTTTTGTGAGACAAAGTCTCACGTAGTCCAGGCTGATCTCATACTGATTAGCTGAAGATAAACTTAAAGTTCTGATGATCTTCCTGCCTCCACCCCTCAAGTGGTGGGAACAGAACCCGGGGCTTCTATGTGCTGGCCAAGTATTCTGCCGACTTAGCCACAGACCAGCTTGGCTTTACGGTTTAGTCTTTGAGACAAACTCTTGCTCTGTAACCCAAGCTGGACTGGAACTCACTATGTGTGCAGCCTAGGCTTGTCTTGAACTCACAAAATACTTGTGTTTCAGCCTCCCAAGGGTGGAACAGCAAATGCTCAGCTGTTACCTTTGTTTGTTTGTTTGTTTACTTGCTTTGGTATTTTTGAGACATGGTCTCTCTCAAGAGCCCAGACAGGCTTCAAATTCTCAGCAATCCTACCTCAGTCTCCCAAACTCTGGGGTTAAAGATATGTATAACCATGTTGGGCTCTTGCTTGGTTCTTCATCGTAAAAGGAACATTCCAGCCATCCACTTCCCAGGGTTAAGCTTCTCTATAGGTTTTAGGAAGATGGTCTCTCCTTGACATTCCTACTGGAATCAGTATGTGTTATTTTTGGTGGTGTTGTCATGAAACAGGGTTTCACTGTATAGCCCTGACGAGCCTGAAACTGTATATGTACATCAGGCTGGCTTCAAATTCCCAGAGATTCAACTGCCTTTGCCTCCCAAGTGCTGGGATTAAAGGCGAGCATCACTACACCCAGCTTCCAGGATCATAGTGTGTGTTCTGTGCTACTTTTTTAAAACTCTTGACCTTTGCAGCTCTGGGGGTCTCATGCATGCTGAATATATGCTCTACCACCGAGCTGTGTGCCAGTCTTCAATGTGTCCTTGTGACCTTTTCACCATTTTTATGTCTTGTGAACTCAGATCCCACCATTCTGGTTTCTGATGTGAAGCCATCATTGCTATGGGCATGAGGCTGTTTTTTAAAAGGCAGAGCTGGGTTGGTGGGAGCGATTTAGCCATGGTGTCAGCACTTTTCAAGAGATTTGGTTTATTCAAGGTTGACTCTTCACCTGGGCCCTGTTTTGCAAGGCACATTTCCCCTGGGGACTGGGTTGTTTTTTTCCCAGTTTCCAGGTAGATAGATTGCTGCAATCTGTTTGTGACATTCTTGTGGGGCAATTAAGTCTGGGCCATCTCTGCAGTTATAGCCCTCTTTCCGGGTTCTCATTATCTGTATCTGTCCCCTCCAGCCACTGAACTTTCCATCAGATATCTGGCAGGTGACTCAGCTCACCTGTCTCTCAGACCAGGTTTTGTCTCTCTGACCTTCCCCATACAAAGTCCCTACTTACTAACTTCTGTTTATCATGGTCTGGAGTCTCCATTTCTCTCTAGTTCTTGAATGTTCTGTGGATTTCTCAAGTCCCGTGTGTGTGTGTGTGTGTGTGTGTGTGTGTGTGTGTGTGTGTGTGTGTGTAAAACTCGTGCACCTAACTGGTGTGGGGACTGTGCTTCCTCTTCTAATGTAAACAGAGGGGCCCATGGTTTGCTCTTTGTCCCTCCTGTTCCCCGGCACCATGATCCATTACCCTTCAACCCTAAGTATTTCCTGCTGCCCTCTAAGACTTCCTCTTGGGTTCAGAACTATTCAGCTCTTTCCCAAGACACGATGTAAAAGATGTAAAAGTCCCCTTCTTGCTGGGTTGGGGCGCCTCTGTTGGAGTGTGCTTTGGGTCTTAGGCTGAGGTCAACCTCTGGGAGTTTCATGTGCATTCCTGGCCTGTGGGAACAGCTCAACAGCCTCTTGTTTCCAATCTCACGCACCTCCCAACCTCCTCCTCCTCCTCCTCCTCCTCCTCCT
>NC_034590.1:111722615-111826920 GCF_900095145.1 Mus pahari | reverse complement strand
CCTCCTCCTCCTTCTTCTTCTTCTTCTTCTTCTTCTTCTTCTTCTTCTTCTTCTTCTTCTTCTTCTTCTTCTTCTTCTTCTTCTTTTGATTTTTAATCCTCCATTACTGTGAGTGGCATGCTTAGAACCAGGGCTTACTGGGGTTTCCAGTTCCCCACTCAGTTCTGAACCATAGCCAGGTTCTGGTACATGGAGCCCTACTGCTCAGGGTAGCGGCCTATGGTGTTCCCAGCTTAGTCATTCCGTTCAGGCAGTTCTGGGCTGTTCGGCTGCCTTTCAGAACAAGGCAAGGACATGAGATTGGTTTCTGTATCCATGAGACTCAACACTCTTTGTATTAATTTTTCTATATACATTTCTGGAGAAAAAAATCTAAAAAAGTGCCCAGTCACACACTGTGTGTGTGTGTATGTGTGTGTATGTGTGTGTAGCCTGTGCATGGGTGTGAGAGTAAGTATGTCGTATGCCGTATATGAATGGATGAACACCCCTGGGCCAGGGTGTGTGTTGAGGTGTATTCACACATATGAGCGACTGTATTTGTGAGGGCCATTAGTATGTGCACACGTGGAGTTTTGAGCTATGTTGGTGTATGTGGATACTGGGTGTGGACAAAGAGGGACTTCTGCTTGGTCACACTTTACCCAGTCTCCTTTGTCCCCTGCCTGCCGTCCTATCCCTGAACTTCCTTGTACAAAAGAAGGAACACTAGGGCTGGAGAGATGTCTCAGCGGTTAAGAGCACTAACTATTGTTCCAGAGGTCCTGAGTTCAAGTCCCAGCAATCACATGGTGGCTCACAGCCATCTGTAATGGGATCTGATGCCCTCTTCTGGTGTGTCTGAAGACAGTGACAGTGTACTCACACATATAAAATAAATAAGTAAAAATTTTTAAAAAACAAAAATAAAGAAGTCTCACTACTAAGTCAGGTCAGCAAGCCCCTCTCCTGACACCTGAGTACCCTCATGTGTTTTTAGGGTGCTTCTTATTGGTTGAGATCAGATTTGTGTCTTGCCATATGTTACTTTGTATTATGCACATTTAAAATATGTTTTAATTTTATTTACTTATTTATTTATTTAATTTATATGAGTACACTGTAGCTGTCTTCAGACACACCAGAAGAGGGTATCAGATCCCATTACAGATAGTTATGGGCCACCATGTGGTTGCTGGGATTTGAACTCAGGACCTTCAGAAGAGCAGTCAGTGCTCTTAACCGCTGAGTCATCTCTCCAGCCCCCTGTGTTTTTCTTTCTTTTTTTTTTTTTTTCAAGACAGAATTTCTGTGTAGTCCTGGCTATCCTGGAACTCACTTTCACAGAGATCTGCCTGCCTCTGTCTCTAAAGTGCTGGATCAAAGGCATGTGCCACCATACCCAGCTTGGTTTTGTTTTTCTAAAGAAATTAGGCTGTGTTTTGCCCTGAGAGGTTGCATTTTATATGCAGTTTTTGACTCCATTGAGAAGATGAGGGTGGCTGAGTGCCTTGGTGGACACAGGAATGATACCATCTGCCCGGCACCACACAGGACACACAGATAGATAAATAACACTCTTGAGAGTAGGAAGGCTGTCACCCTAAAAATGTATTGGGGTGAATTGGAACTGTAGGGGCACACAGGCATATTGAATTAATACCAGAGAAGCCAGACCCAAGAATTCACAGACCAAGAAAAAGGTGGACATCCCTCACCCAAACTTCCTAAAGAGGTAGAGACCTGATACAGGGGATGGATGGAAATGTCCCTTTTGCCCCAGCCATCTAACCACCTACCCAGTGTGTGTGTGTGTGTGTGTGTGTGTGTGTGTGTGTGTGTGTGTGTAGAACTGACAGGGAGAGGATATCTAACAGGGAGAGGGACTTCTGCTCAGTTTGGTGCACACTGTTGATAGCTTATTCAATTGCTATCCCCCTGTTCCTTTGTCTGGACCTGCTATCTATCTATCTACCCACTGGCTCATCTAGACCCAGCCCTGCCCTTCACTTCACCTCACTCCTACTACTGCTCAGCTCTGACCCTACTGCAGGCCCGATGCTACAGAAACCACTCCAGCCTCTCCAGCCTCTGCTTTAGCATCCTGCTCGTTATCTTATCAATATGGAGACTCTTATAGCCCTAGCAACTTCCCAGTTTTGGCTTCTCAGGACTCTGAAACTTCCTGCCTCTTTAAACCTTTGTAGCCATTATGTAACATACATATATAGATAGAGCTATAGATAGATATATTTACTGTGTGGTGTGTGATCTGAGAGTCAATATTAGTAATTAAGATTGGAATGAGAGAACCTGTGTTTGCCTCGGCCAGGCTATCAAAGATAGCAGGATTATCTGGCAAATGTTGCCATTGAAATGGCCTTACCTTGTGAATATACTGCTATTAATCAATACATTCTGACATTGTGGAAAGACACAAACATGTTTGTCTATGTTTCTCACTTAGCATATTGAGGATACCACCCAAGCTATGTCTAATCCTCTAGTCTTCCTTCAGCAGCATCATATGAGGTCTACTTAGCCGGAGACCGCTACCCTGGTGTCTCAATCACTGTTCATTCCTGCCCTTTGGTTCTATGTTCCCTGCCCATGACAGATTGGCTGAACCCATCTCCAATGCAAGGTATGCTGCTGGCCCTAAAGTTGGTTTGATGTTCATAGAATCTTCCCCATTGGGCTGCAGCCAGGGTCAGTGAACAATTTTTTCTTTAACACTGTGCACATGCTGGACACAGAGCATCCAGATACATAACCATACAGTATATTTACAGCCCTGTGGTGTGTGTATGTCTCCGTGTGTGTGCCTGTGTGTGTGTCTCCCACAGAAACCAGAGCAATGTGTATTGGGGTGCACAACCAGATGGGGTTTACACCACCCTCTGTTGGGGTACACATTCAGATGGAGTCTGTATCACTGTATGTGTTGGGGTACATGCACAGATAGAGCCACACTGCTGTCTAATGGGGTACATGTACAGATGGATTACATGTGCTCTCTGGAGGTTGTATGCTGCCCTCAGGGGCCTGGTGAGGGCTGACTACACTCCCTGTCTTTCATTCAGGGCACTGGCTGCGGCTGCCCTGCCTCCCCAGTCTTCCTGGAGGTGTCTGTGCACAAGCCCCTTCCTCTATGAATACCTCGCTGTGCAGGGCTCCGCGTCTTGATCCAATTTCTGTGATTTATATTTTCCATAATTCTATTTGGTCAGGACTTTCAAATTTATTGTACAGTTGTGTTCTGTGTTCCCTGTAATATAGGAGAACGCTGTTTGCCGAGCTTGCTCCCTCGTGGGAAACGTGCTTTCCTGCATTCCTCTCCCCCCTTGATGTGCTCGCCGGAGCCCCCCTCGCCTCCCCCCTTTCGGGGTGTCTGCAACGTCTCCAGGCAGCCAGCCTTCCTCCCTAGCCCTCCTGAGGCTGGGCTGTTTCTTCTTTAAACAGTGCTTTTTTTTCTTCCCCTTGGGCTGCCCAGGCAGCTTTCTAACACGGAGGGCTCTTGCTCTGGTTCTGGGGACAAAGAAAATCTAGGAATAAAAAAACCTCTGATAAGAACAGCTACAGACCGAGTCCTGGAGGTGCATTGGGGTGCAGCACCCTGTACAGTTGAGCCCTAGTTGCCAACAGCAGTAAGATACCCTGAGTTTTCCAGGGCCGTTCTGAAGTGTGCTCCCATGATGCTCCCTGTCCTGCAACACTTCCAGCTTCCCTAGGTCCCTTATGCATGATAACATAACACATAAACAGTAGAAGGGAGTCTGATAACTTTATTTCTAGACCCCAGAAGGCGAGGGCATTGCAGCAGGGTGGGTCCTGAGTTCCCAAAGATGCCTGGGCATGAGAACTGGAGAGTGCCAAGCTGGAATACGGGGCCCTGGCGGGAGTCAGGGTTGATGGTCTCTGCTGCAGTGCACCTCTCTGCTCTTTTACTTCCAGCGCCCACCGACTTTGCCCTTGGCTGTGGCACCGGCCTTCTTGCTGCTGCAAATGGGAAGCAAAATGTACTGAAGGCTCAGAGGGTCCAGCCAGCTACAGGAGACCTTTAGTTCCCATCTCCTCAAGCTGTCTCCCCGACTTCAACTTCGAGTGCACACACCTCGTTCCAGCCTGAGCTGACTCACCTGCAGGAGGCCTGACAGGACCTGGGCACTAGTGGAGTTAGAAGAGTGTTAGCTGGTTATCTAGGCTCACCTGTTCTCCTGCTTTGGCCAGGGGGACTACTGCAAGCAGACCCATGCCATATGCTACCTTTGAAAAGTAGTGTTTTTGAAAAGCCTGTGCCTTTCAGGATGGCAGCTAAGGATAGCCAGTTCCAGGACTTAGGGACCTCATTCTCTGAGGCCTTCTCTACCCCAGCAAGCTGGAAGCAGGATAAGTACTGTGCGAGGCTCTGGGCTGGCAGGAGGATGAAAGTACATGAGCTCTGGAGCTACCCCAGTGGGATCTTGGGCTGGTGATGTGGCCTCACGGGCCTTCCTGAGCACCCTGACACATGTGTATACCCATGAACACATGGCATTTCATCAAACCAGCCCATCATGAGATGTGAGCCCATAGCCCCTTCCTGTAGTATGGAAGGAGGGAGAAAAACCCCAAGAAATGGGAAGTCTAAGCAGCTCCACATGATTTTTTTTCTTCAAATGTAAAAGCCCCATGTCAGGGTCAGCCTCAGACACCTAGCATTATATCAAACTAAGAACCCGGCAAGGGGGTCACTGTTGCAACAGGTCCTGGCGTCCTGTGAATCTGGTTCCTTGTGTGGAACGGTTACCCTCCTGAGGGATCAGTTCATTTATTCATTCATCCATTCTCCATAAGCCCTTCTTTTCTCCTCCCATCTTCTGTATCCCAAACTGGCCTTGAAGTTTATTCCACATTCTATCTTGAACTTCTGATCTCCCTGCCTCTAAAGTTCTGGGACTATGGATGTGCTCCAACTAAGGTACTCAGATCCAACTAAGGACCTGTGTCTGCTGGACAAGCACTCTACCTACTGAGCTATACCCTCACACCACCTCTTGTTGTTGTGGTGGTGGTTGTGGTTGTTGTTAATTGAGATAGGGCTTCATGTAGCCCAGGCTGGTCTTAATCCTGCTTCCAACTCTGGAGAGGCATTGAGATTGCGGATATTCATTACCACACCCTGTTACAGGCTCACTGCTGGTTAGCACATCATAGAGGGGGACTGTATCACCTCCCCACCTGGCACCTCCTACATGCAGGAGAGGAAGGAGCCAGGGGGTTCCAGGGCCCAGTTAGTCTTGTTATTGCCCTGCTTAGGGCCAGCTACCAGGAACCCTCGTTCAGGAACTGGCTAAAATGCCTAGGTCCTACGTAGGGTTGTAGGTGGCTAGCCTTGGGGACTCTAGGCCCAGCATAGAGCAAGAATGGGCTGGGCTACTTACTGCTTCTGGGCTTGGTCAATGCGGCTCCTGAGGGTGGTGATCTGTAACAACACAGGTGACTTACTGTGACAGGGATCTGGGAAGCCCAGCCAGGCACTGGCCAGGGGACACATGTCTTCACCACAGGGCAGGCCAACTGTGGCATCTCCACTGTATCCTCACTGCAGGGACACAGCCTCCTGTACCATTTTCCTTACTGTCTCCTGGCTCCTTTGTGTGAGGGCACTGTTCTTTGTCCTTGGGCTGTGTCTTGACTTGCTCTCTCTAGCTACCACACACAGCAGCTCCCAGCTGGACACTTACCTTGTGGCTATGGCAGGAAGCAGACAGTCACAAGGGACAGGGTGGAAGTAAGGCCTTTAGACCTCCCTAAGTTCCACCACTGACTCCTGCTCCTTGGTCCGTGGAGCCTGCTCCTGACTCGGTGGCCCAGAGGCTCTGGCACCAAGTGGACTTCTGGGAAGGCAAGGGCCTTCCTTTCTCATCTGCCAACGAGGGCATCAGGCCAGCCTCATAGCCACCAGCAGAAGTCAGGAGGGAGGAGCTGGGGCAGGAGGGAAAGGCCCTTTGCCACCAGTGTCCTCAACAACCCAAGTCTTTGCCATGCGAGATGCTAGCTGAGCATTCCACACCCACAAGCCTGGCCTACAGCAGGCTCTGCCTACTCACAACTTGGCCAGCATCTCCACTCTGGCCCGGACAGTCATGATCTAGAAAAATCAAGATGGTTACCAGGTTGGGTGGGCAGCTGAAGCTTCAAGGCCCTGATGTGTATTGTGCCAGTCTTCTGATGAACAGGCAGACTCTTTGAACCCAGGGGACCAGATATGGGCAGAGTGTATCTGGAGGTTATAGGTTCCTGACCCAACTCCTGTTGCTGGAAAGAGTAGCCTGGCATCTGTTTGGTGGAGCCTTCTTTGAACTAGCTTCTGGGGTAGCCTTGAGGCTGAGGGATGAATCTCTTTCTAGGGATGGCCAGTGATGGAGCTGTGGAGACCAAGGCTCTTCAAAGTTGAGCAACTAAGACCTATGTCATCTACCCAGAGGTTGCAAGAAGGTTTTAGCTCATCTTCCCAGAGGTTGGAAGAAGGAGCCAGGACTCGATGATTGTCTATCTTGATGGCTATGGAAGATGCTCGTGCATGAGCTCCTACCTCTCCCCTCACTGGGCACTGGAGGGTCAGGAGGGAAGGACAGCACTGATTGGCCAGTGAACCCAAGGTATTTGCATTTGCCCTAAGCACACTAGGCACTAGGACAGGTGCCCTTCCCCGCATCCAGGGTGTGTAAGAACAAGCTTGCTTCTACCTCATTCCTCAAGGAAGGGCCTGCCCCATTTCTGCAGCCCCTTACCTTGCCCTCAATACCTACGAAAGTTGCAACCCCATTCCATATGCCCTGACCTTCCTCCCAGGCCCCAAGAGACACAGTATTGAACTCTCCTTTTTCACTTTCAGATGACATATGAGTCACCCTGGCTATAGGCTTGCCTTCCCTGAAGAGGAACCTCAGCAGTTGGAGAACACCTAACAGTTCCAGCTACAGCACTGGCCAATTCAGATGAAGGGCCCAGGCTGATGGATCAGGCTTCCGCCCTGCAGGACATTCTCCAGTAGTGGCCCTAGCTGGGCTTAGTGAAGCCAGGTCTCAAGGCAAGGGTATGACCAGAGTGTGACTAGGATGTAGGGAGAGAGTTGACCACCCCCACCCCAGCTCCCCCAGAGAGTAAAAGACTCTGCAGGCCCCAAAACCAGAGATGCCCGGACTCACATCATATTTCTGACGTTTCAGCTTCTCCCCAAACTCAAATTTGTCAGTCTCCAGTTGGTACAAGGTATCCCAGAGTTCCTTGGCCTTGTCCCTGGAAGATGGAAAAGAGGGGGTTTGATGGGGTGAAGCTAGAAAGGCAGAGCCCAGGGCCTTGCTTCCTCCTCCAGCAACCACAGAGAGCTGTGACTCCATTCTCTGGGGGAGAGGAGGGAAAGGCCCGGCCCAATTTGGGAGCCCCCTCCCCCCTCACCTCAGCTTGTCATCGCTGAGATGGTCGATGTTCAGGGGCTTGCGTCTCTCGGCAAGAATCTTCTTTTTCATTTCCCGGGCTGTCTGCTTCTTGCCTCTCTTCTGGTCAGCCTGGGGAGGGGAGAGGGGATGGAGGGCCCGGTCTCAGAAAGGTACATGGGACGAACACCAGCCTCACTTGAAGGTCATCCTGCGGGGTCCTGAGTGTGTCCCTTACCTTGGCCAGGTAGCTGCTGTAGTTGGCACCCATGGAGGATAGAGCCTTTTTCTTCTTCATGTCATCTTCAGCTCTCCTCTTGGCATCCTCCTCCTCTCTTCTGGCCTTCTCCTCCTGTGGAGACCCCATGCCCCACCCCAAGATCCTCAGGGGCTGTCCTTTGAGCAGGCTTCAAGGACTAGCTCTGGTCTTAGAAACTCCTGGAAGGAAGGTGTTCTTTTTCAGGGTTTCTGTAGAGCAAGAAGTACTAACCCGGTAGTACTAATGCCAGGTAGTGCAGAGTGGCAGGGAGGAGAGAGGATAGGATTAGAAAGGAGCACACAGAGCTAATCCGGTAGCTCTGATTGTTGGCTCTAACAGAGGCTCCCAGGATAAGGAAAATCTAAGACCCTGTGCTTTTCTGGCTACATAGGCTTGGAGAAAGCGGGATGTCATAGTCCTTACCGCCAGTCTGTTCTGGCGTTCCCGCTCCTTCTCAGCGCGGATTCTTTGTTGCTCAGCCCTCTCTGCACGGCGCTTCTCCTGCAGCCAAGAGGGCAAACTGGTCAGCCCCTCCCTGTCGTGCCCAGTCTCTGCAGAGTACCCAGCAACCTCCCAGGACAGCAGTACTCACAATTCTTTCTTTAAGTGCAATTAGCTCCTCTTCTTCTTTCTTCCTAGCTTCAAAGTGACTGTCAATGAGGGCTTGGAGCTCCATGAGGTCCTTGTTCTGGCGTTTCTTCTGGATGTCCTGGGGGCGGGGGTGGCAAGAGAAAAGTTTCTACCCCTTCTTGCCAGCCTAGAGTCCACCTCCAGCTAGGGAAACCTTCTGTCAGGTCCCTACGACTGCTGCCTTCCTGAGGCTCAGTGTGGCCTTGGGCATAGGGTCATGGAGGAACCTAGGCCCTGGCTGATCATAAAGCCAGTACCACTCTTGAGGTGGCCTGGCTCAGACTTGGCTCTGTTATCCTCAGAGATAGCCTCTTGGGCCTGGCAGAGAGGAAACCGTGAGATTAACTTGCTGCAGACATGGATGAGTGCTTAAATAAATAAATGGACAGATGAATGAGACAGTTGAGAGACGGGCTGGGCTGATGAGTGGATGGATTTGTGGGTACAAGAATGTATGGAGGGAATGGGAAGGGACGTTGACTTCCTGGGGTCTAGGAGTGAATTAGGGGAGTATGGCCTAGAGTTGGCCTGTCTTGGGTCTGGCTGCTTGAGAAGACATGACCTGAAGCCTAACCTGAAGTTCATAGGTTTTTAGTTCATAAGTTTGGGCTCAGGGTGTTCTGGGCCCCATAAACTTACATCAAAGTCTACTTTCTCCCCTTCCGGGATCTTAGGAGCAGTAAGTCTGGTGAAGAGACACAGAAGTTGTTTCATAAGCAGGGACAACTGGGACCATCCCACAGAGGAGCCCAGCCAGCCTCGAATCTAGGCTGGCCCTCCTCTTTCTTGCACCCTGGCACCCAACAGAGCATGTCTGTCTCAACTAAGGCTACTTTGCCTGGTTCTTGGTTCTTGGGTTTCTAACCCATGCCCCTGGGAGTAGTTTGTCCCTTCCTAGAAGGTATCACCCCGCTTGTGCCCATCTCTGTTTTGCTCACTGCTTCATGCCACCTTTCTCTGACACATAAACACATGGAGCCAGGTCCTAGCAGAAGGCAGGGTGACTGGCTACCACAGGCCCTCCAGGGGCAGTGAGTGACTGGCATCCGCTTCTGGGGTGAGACCTGTCCTGTGGCTCTGGACACTTTTAATCTTTCTTTCTGAGCACCCAAATGAACGAGAGCCTGTAAGGGGGAAAGGAGCCCCCAGCCCGCTGGCCGAGCGACCCCCTCCTCCTGCCAACACATTCCAGATGGAGCACGGAGCCCAGACAACCGCGGCTTTTAGAAGCAGGCCACAGAAGAAAGGGGAGCTGAATAGCGATCAAAACCTGGAGAGGGAAGGGGTTTTTCTAAGCTCTGAAGCCCCAAAGTCCCCTCCAAGGGAAAGCTGTGCAGATGATGTTGTGCAAATGAAAAACTTATGTATGTGGGGGGAAAAAAGAGCAAAAATTGAAACGCAGAGGGGGAAAAAAACCAGACTGAAAAAAAAAAAAAAACCCTTTTCAGCAAATACAGAGAAGATTTATATCCCTGAGTAAACGGGCGATTAAGCAAACACGGAGACGTGTCAGCTATGAGATAAACGAGCAAGGGGCACAAGCCACTGACTTGCAAAGAAAGATGACCAGTTAACAAACATGGACGGTTAGTGGTGGTGCCATCAGAGGAATGCTAAGACAAACAACCATGAGATGCGGTTGGCTGTTCATCAACGGGTGAGGGGCAGACGCCTGTTCCCGCCTTTGGGCGCAGAGGGTGTGGGACACAAGCCTGCTCCCAGCCCACATAGGAGACCGCCTTGGCTGGGCCCTGATGGAAAGCAGCTTGGCAGTCAATGTCAAAATCTTCAGAGCGTTGGTCTTCTTTGACCCAGTAATTCCAGTTCTGGGAATGTGGCCTAGGCAAATAGCCCTCAAGATGGAAAATGATTTCTGCCCAGTGTTATTTATGATTGTAAAATATTGGGGGAAGCCTGTGATCGGGGAATGGTTAGGAAAATTATGGTTTGTCCAATTGATGGAATATTATGTGGCCATTCAAAATATTTAAGAAGACTATGTAAAAACATGGAAAAATACTTATGAATAGTGCTAAATTTTTTTAAAAGCAGAATTCAAGGCTATATAGACAGTCCCGTGCTTGAAAAAACATAGTCAAGATCTTTATTTTCCAAGAACTTCATGTAGAAAAAGAACAGGAAGAAATAAAGATCTTTTTTCCCCTCCCTGGTCCTTTCCACAGTCTGGCTGGTGGGTAAGTAGGAGAATTATGGATGGATTTTTTTCCCCTTCATTTGACTTTTATGTATTTTCCAAATTTTCTTAATGAGGTGTTTTATTTTCATATTGAGAACATAAATAATTTTTCTAAGATGAGAAACTATCTCAGAATCCTGCATTACTTTATGTGAACTTGATTTAAAACAGCATTCAAGGAAGGATGTGGGCCAGCCACACTCTTCACCCAGCTCCGTTCTTCTCTGGAGGATGGGGAGGGAATGAGGGGCAAGTGCCAAAAGTTCAACCTCGTTCAGAGTGGGGGAACCGACAGAGAGGTTCAAAGGGACCGGAAGGAGTGAGGGCATGGAAGATTGTGGATTTATCTACCTCCTGGTGCACTCACAAGTAAGTGAGGCCAGGGTAAACCCTCTGCAGAGTGGCTCACAGGGGGCTCAGCCCATGAGCAGTCTGCTCTTTTGGACTAGGTAGGGCCTCATCTCAAATGGGAAATCCTCCTCTCAAGACCATTAAAAAAAAAATCTATCTGGAGACCTGGGCAGTATCCAGCCTGCAAAGGCATGGCAGACATGTGGTGCCTTCAGTCTCAGTTCCGAGCTTTAGTCTATGGCCAGTGGCCTCCTCCTTGGCTGTACTGCCTGATGGGAAAGAAGCAGAGCCTACTGTCTTTCTATTCATTTCTACTGGCAACTATGGTCCCTAGTATCCTCTGCTGCTTGAGCTTTCTTCTAAATCAGGCTTGGGCATCCCAACCCACCCTGTTCTGGGATTCCCCCGTAGCTCTGCCTGGATCCCACACTTACTTGGGTCTTGGTTTCTCCTCTGGTCATGACAGCCAGGATGGGAAGAGGAAGAAAAAGATCAGGTCAGAGGGGATGGAGCTTCCTGCTGCAGGCTGGGGGGTTCTACTCAGCCCATCCAGGCCACCCTCCTTCTCTGAAGCACTGTGCTTATGAGGTTCCCTAGGGACTCTAAGAAGGACTTAGGGTGTGGGTGTGAAGGCAAGAAAGGGAGAAACCACAGAATGATATACATGTCTCTAGAGGGTTGGGAGGGAGGGAAGGTAAGAAGACAAGAGGCCTGGAAAGTCTGGGTGACATCTGGGATGCTGGCTTGTCTCTACTGACCAACCACCTGCTTCTAAGTGGCAGAAGCCTGACCCTAGCCCCCTAACTCCATGGTGGATGCAAATAAAGCCTTAGCATCTTGTCAATGAGGAACCATGCCAGGGAGAAAAGAAAGACAGACAGATAGACATGGATGGATAGAGTGGAAGGGCTGGAGAGTCAACAACAAAGACACACTGAACTGTTGGTTCTTCTTGCCAGAGGCCTGTGCAGGTAGAGCAGGGGGCTGCGACAGCGGCTGGCAGGCCTTACCTTCCTCGTCCTCCTCCCGCTCCTCCTCGGCAACAGCATCTTCATGGTGTGGGCGCAAGCGCACATGCAAGAAAAAAGCCACGCAGCTGCAGAAGTGCAGAGGCCACACAGCAGCGGTGGCCACATGGAACAGCAGAGGCAGGCACGCACAGAGCCCCCTGCCTGAGGGTGGCAGGGTGGCTCCTACACCTTCCCATAGGTCTCGTCCCCTTCATGGATACTTGCTGTCCAGGCTGGCCTCTAACGCTCAGTGTTGCTAAGGATGGCTTTGAACTCCTTATCCCCCTGCCTCCACCTCTCAAGTGCTGTGACGATAAGTGTGTTTTGCCACACCTGATTTATGCAGTACTGGTAATTGAACCCAGGGCTTCATGCATGCTGGGCAAGAAAGCTTGGCTGTGAGGAGGGAGCATGGGGACTGGAGCTAGGTGTCCCACTGGGAAGATCCTGAAGCTGTTCTCTACCCTCCAGCTGTCATGGAACCTTCCATTGCCTTCTACCACCTAGCCTTGTACCTGGGAACATACTATGGTTTTTACAGTCTCTTTATTGCAAACTCTTTGTAAAAAGTCTTTGTTCATAGAGTCTGCCTAGGATCCAAAAATATTTTTTTGGCTCATCCGTATCTGTGAGCTTTGACAGGTTCAGCCCTAGGACAGGGCCTCCTGATCCTGAGAACCTGCCCTCTGACCCCTGAGAGGCTTTTTCCCATGCATCTTGGTGGGGCCTCTCTTCTTCCCTTCCTTTAGAGCCTTGCTAGGCCGGTTGTCCTGAGGAAAGGCTGCTTCCTCTGAGTGTGACACACTCCAGCGAAGGCTCGGCCTGGTATTGACCACAGCTGCTCACTATCACCCTTCCTTGCCCTGCCCTTTAGCCCTGCTCTGGCTTTAGCAGAAGCAAGGCTGTTGACATGCGTGCATTCACTCTGCCTGGAACACAGTGAAACCTGACAGGGAAGCATCTGGGACTCCTAGGACATTTGCACTTGGCCAGGAGCCAACAAGCCCCATCCAAGGTGTGGGTGGAGGTCTTGCTGCCTGCTCTGACCCGTGCCCTTCTGGAATACCTAGCTCTCACCCCTCTGAAAGACATGGTTACTTAGCAACCAAAGCATGTGACAGCACTGCCTGAAAAGGCAGCTTAGATCTACAGGAGAGCCTAGTGCCACTCTTGCCTAACATCTTAGGAGTGGCTGTCCAGGGCTCCATGGAGAGCTGCAGAACCTTAGGGAGGAAGTGAAGGGGCTGATGGGCTCACCCTACCCTTATGACATTCTGGGGACAGAGAAGGATGGGGTGCTCCCAAGAGTTGTATGAGAGGCAGCTGCATAATGGCAAGGCGAGGCTTTCCCCGCCCCTGTCTGTCTCCCCACCCTTCTGTCTGTCAGAAAAATCTCAGTTCTGGTTCCGGGGAGGCCTGGCAACCTAAGGTGTGTGACCTGAGAACATCCCTGGGTCCCTTTAGCATGTTCTAACCCAGGTGCTTCCTTTCAGGCCCAGGCACCAGGAGTCTGCCAGCATGTAAACAGAGGGGCTGAAATGGATTCCCGGAGTTCAGCCCCTCCTCCCTTCCCCAGTGTAACCAGCCCTGCTGCTAGGCTGACAGCCCCCCTCCCCCAACCCTGTCAGTTCTGCTTGATGGGTGTGTCTGGCGCAGGCCCAGGCCCTGGATGGGATGCTGGGATCTGACTGATTGCCTGTTCACATGCATGGCCCCTGGCAGTTCCAGGTCTCTGACATCCCCACCTTGGGCCTCAGCCTGACTTTCTGCTTTACCCCACTTGCCCCTCCGCCCTCCCTTCAGCACCCTCCTTACTTTCCTCCCTCTGGCTTGAGAGCCGAGCCGGGTAGGCTGGAGGCTGCCTATCCAGACTCCTTGCTTTGCTCTATACATCCCGATGAGGCCACAGAGGGTCCCAGTGGATCTCCGGCCCATATGTCCCACTCAGTCTTCCTGATGGAGGTGCAAGAAGAACCTGCTGTTCCTCGGCCTTAACCACTGTGACTGGGGACTGCACTGTCAGCCATCTAGCCAGGAGATCAGGCTAGCTTCCCTATTCTGTACTGTCCTCAGCCCGGAGGCCTGCAGGGCTTAGTTGGTAGCGGGTCCTTTGGAGAGGGTGTGAGAGACTGTTAATCAGAGAGGGGTAAGGGAGGAGGGGAAGGCCATGGCTGTGAGGAGGACCTGCACCTACCTTCTTGGACTTCCTCTGTGGAGCAGCACCAGGGGAGGAGAGAGGGAGGGAGGAGAGAGAATGAATGAGTGGAAGGCAGTGTGGGAGAGGGGGACAGGGACAAACAGGTGTGTAGTAGAGATTGGTAAGTGGCACGGCACCCTCTTGTTCCTTTTTGGCTGGCTCCTGCACACACCCCCACATAGCCACATATGTCATGTGGCATTGAAATCAGGTCACCTACCTGGTTCGGGGGCTAAGGAGGGCCACGGAACAAGAGGCAAAAATCACAGGTCAGAGGTCAGAGGTCAGAGAAAGGATCCAGGTTAAAAGGAAACAGCCGATCACCGAGGGGTGGGATACGTGCAGGAAGCGAGCAAGATACTGTTAGAGTTAGCTGGGGTCATGACACCCTCAATCCCAACAGCCCAGATTCTGACAGCCCCACCCCCCCCCGGCTCAGAATTTGGGAATAGGAGGGGCTGAAGAGAACAAAACTCACCCCCCAACCTGTTCTGCCTTACAAGTAGGGAAACTGAGCTGAGGGTTGGGACACTGGCTCTCCCTTTTGTCACAGAGTGACATTTGGTTTCTTCCCTCATCTGCCCACCTCCTGTTTGCCCTCGTCTGGGTCTCAGTCCAGAGCTGAAGCCTACTTGGAGGCTCTGATACCCCAGGGGAGCAGAGTCTATTCCAAATACTTCTCTTGCCATCCAGAGCAAGGTGCAAAAGCCCTTTCCTTGGAACTCTGCATGGTCTAACCCCTAAAGAGGGTTGAGATGGGGCCGGGTTGATGGGGAACACAACTGGATAGGAAAATTGACTTGGTCTGTCCTCATATCAGGCCCTGAAGCAGGGCCTCTGGCTAGTCCTGCATCTCTCTCTAGTGACCTGAGCTCTTTGGACATTTATTTGGTTTGGTGGTTCTGGCCTAGCAAAGGTCTTGGTCATCACCATGGACTTCTACCGACTTATCTAGGGAAGCGGACTCGGCCCATATCTGGCTCTATAGTCTCCCCCACCACTCCTGCATGAGGCTACCCTCTCTGGCAAAATTTGGGGCAGCTGTGCAGGTTCTGGGGATTCTTGGAGTTCTCATTCTCTTTGGACAAGCATTGGCCATGATTAGTGGGTTACATGGGGCCACATGGGGGGCCCCTTGGTTGGCTGGCGCCTCCTTGCTTTCCCACCCTCTTCCCCACACCACATGGCTCCAGCCAGACCCTGGGCTCCACATGGGGACCAGAAGTCCTGTATTCTCATACCTTCCTCCTGGACTTCTGTGGCCGAGGAATGCCAGGTAGTGCAGAGTGGCAGGGAGGAGAGAGGATCGGATTAGAAAGGAACACACAGCAGGCCCTTAGAGACAGAGGCTGATGTCACAGCCCTATGAGAGGGGAGGTTACATCAAATTCGCCATTAGAGGGCAAGGGCAAGTGGGGGTCAAGTCCTAAGCCAACTCACCTTCCTCTTGGGCCTCCTCTGAGGATAATCAAAGGTGACAGAGAGATGGCATGTAGGGAAGAGAATGAACAAGGACAGACATTAGAAACAGGGGGTTTCCTGAGTTCTCTTGGGTCAAGCATGAGGAGCAGGTCAGATTCCCATGCTTGGCCCACAGCAGCTAGATGCAGTGAGCAGGGATCCTCAAGCTTCAGCCACCAATGTTCCTGCTGGGGTACTGAGTTTGCACCTTCCTCAGGTCTGGACCTCTACTCCCTATATCGCATGACTAGGTGATGGTAATTCTGTTCTATAGGGTATGGAAGTGAGGATCAGGGGTGAGCTCATGTGTTTAACCATTTCTGACCTAGAAGTTCCCATCTAGCTGCCAGGAATGAAGGTAGGCCAAGAGTCTTTGAGAAAACAAGACCCTATGGCCAGCCCTAGGGAAGGGCAGCCCCCCCCCCCCCAGGGCCACATTTCACTCAGAAACCAGCCTTTCCATCTTCTGACAGCAAGATGTTTGCTCAGGTTGTTAAGGTAGCAGGTATTTTCAAAATATTTTGAAAACACAGCACCCAGCAGCCTTTGCAGGATGGCCTGTCTGGTGAGTTGCGTGAAGTCTCCCTGAACTGAGCAGGTGCCAGGAGCAGATAGCTTGTCAGGCCTGGGAACCACTGTGCTGGGTGGCTCCCAGGTGCACCAAGACTCAACGTTTTGCCCGCCCACACCTGCCCAGGCACGACAGAGCCAGGGAGGGGTCTCCGGCAGCCCAAGGGTACAGTGAAGGAGAGAAGAGAGAGAGAAAAGGTAAGGACAGAGACAAAGAAATAGAGAAAGATGACAGAGACAAAGAGACAGGGATAGAGAAAGGCAGAGATAAAGACAGACCCAGAGACATGGAGACAAAGAGAGACAGAGAAAGCTGGAGAGACAGATAAGGAGACTAAAAGAGAAGGTACAGTTCTCTTTTACAGGGGTTACAGTGTGCAAGGTCAAGACCCTTGTTATTAATGAATGAGTTTTAATGGCCAGAAACACACCCCACTTCACACACCATGGACACAGTGACCACCGGGCATGTGTGAGTGGTTAAGGAGTGTCTATTAATCCATCGAAGAGATAGAGGATTAACAGTTTAATTAATGATCAAGCCATTGACCATTAATTAAATAATGGCATTATTAATCACTAACAGTTAATTAATAACGGGTGATGATGGTTAATAGTGCATTCATGAGGAAGGGAGTAGACAGTTAATTGTCAGCTCAGGGAGGGTCCCCCAAGGCCTTCCCAAGGGTGGGCATTGAGAGGCCTCCTGAGTTACCTTCCTCTTCGTATTGTTCTGCATTAGAATAGAACAAAAAAAAAAAAAGGAGCCAAGTTAGCAGAGATAGGACTGGAGGGGGTGAGACATTTGAAGGACAACTGGCTCTGTCCCTAGACAGCCTGGTTCTTTCATTGGCTAGACATCAGACTGGGATCTTCAGTCCAGAGATGCTTTGTAGTAGCATGGGGAGATGGTCAGTCAGCAAAGTGCTTGACATATAAGTCAGATCCCAGGATTCAAATAAAAGGCCAAGTGTGTTTGCACACTCTCATAATCCCAGGGCTGAGGAGGCAGAGACAGGAGGACCCCAAGGGGCTTGCTGGCCAGCCAGCTTAGGGTAATCATCAAACTTCAGGTTCAGTGAGAGAACCCCCTGTCTCAAAAGGCAAGCTCCTAAAAATGACATCCAAGGTTGACCTCTGGTCCACACATATGAACACATCTGAAAACACACACATACACACAACACACATGCACACACACATACACACACACACATGAACACAGAGGCTTTGTGGCCTTTTAATCTCAGCCACAAGGTAGATATTGGATGTCTCTAGATCTTATGTCCTACTGTGGCCATGTGAGTGACCAAAGGTGACAAGGAGAGGGAAGCTGCCCACCCAGACTCGAGTTCTCAGGGCTTCACAGACATGCAAGTATACAGGATTGGGGCAGGTCAAGGTGTAAGCACCTCGGGGGAGGGGGTGAGTAAGCCACAGATTCAAGATAATTTGGGAGAGGGATGTTATTGAAACTCAATGACTGATCTAGCTGGTCAGGGACTCTTGGGCAATGGGTCCCCAAGGAATGAGTTCTATCCATAGTCAAAGCTCTCCTCCCCACAATGAGAGCAACTCACCTGTCTAGAGATGGAAGTAAATAGAGGGAAAATAGAGAAGACACTTACCCTCAACTTGTTCACTGTCATGGTGGGGTGAGTAACGGTGGAGAGAGAGAGAGAGAGAGAGAGAGAGAGAGAGAGAGAGAGAGAGAGAGAGAGAGAGAGAGATGAGCTTGAGCGACTGACTTGAGCCAGATGTCTGTAGGTGCCAGGAGTCCCATCCCACCAGCAAGAGAGGTGACCATATAATACTCACGTTTCCTCGTCAGACATAGTGGCGGTGGGTTGTATCTGGAAAGGGAACATCAGCAGAAGGGACAGTGAGGAATTACCTTGGGTTAGAAGCCTCACAAGAGTGGGCTCTCAGAGACTGAGGCCTAGAGGGGATGTGTGTAGACTGCAATTGAGGGCTACTTTTTGATTCCCCTGATTGGCCTTTCTCCCCATGACTTTGATCCCCCTTCTGCTTTTCCTGGCTCCAGCCTGGAATTTAGACTCCATAGCTGATTGGCTATTGGAAGGTTGTCATATGCATTCCACCCTGGACAGATGTCCCCTCTCCAGCATTTTCATGGAATGCCATCCAAACATGCACAGGTTGTGGGTAAGAGCTTCGGGAACCTCTGGATCTGGGGATATCCTTGCTTGTCTCAATTGATGGCCTCTGGCTAGGGAATCACCTCAGAATGGATGAGCCCAGCTTTAAGGGGAAAGATATTCCGTCTGCCAGCTCTTCTTTCCTGGGTGAGCTCAAACTTCCTACTGTGCCTCACGTTTTCCTTGGGAGTCCAAGCTCCATTTGGGGGTACCCCAGGTCCTCTTTTGAGTTCTCTGAAATCCTCTGAGGTACCCCTTTAAATTAGAGAGCCCATACACATTCAATCTCTTTGTCGCCATTCCTGTGAAATACATGGAGACTGAATTCACCGGGGTGGGTCTGAGAAACTTCTCTGTGGGAAACCAGAACTTCACACCCATGTGCTGAATGGATTGAGCTAACAGAGCCTCAGATCTCCTAGCACTATGTCTGGGTCTGGATATATAGGCTCGGGCATGGCGGCTATCAGGAGAGAACTTGGTTCCTGTGAACGTACAGTGTCTGGGGCCTGGGAACCTTCAAAGAACTGTATCAGAATGTTGACTCAGGGTTTGACAAACAAAGGTAATAAAAACACAACACAGCTGACTTGAAGACAATAGCTCTGGTGTCCCCAGGGAGCACATATAAGAAAACTGTTGTTCAGGGGCTAAAAATGCACCAGCAGCTTGGTGTTAAGATGGGGGCTGTTTTCTAGGCCCTGTTGATAACATTAGCTTTCCCAGAACAACTGAAACTTCCTGCAGAAATTAACCCACAGATACCTGTGAGGCCCGTGGCCAAGCACCAGACTCAGCCCTGCCTCATCCCAGAGCCTCTGTGTAGACTTTACCAATCACAAGTAAGCCATCTGGCCAGAGCTGCCCCATCATCTTGCTCTGCTCTGATCCCTACCAGTATTAACTGCCTTCTTTACTGTCTTCTGCACTTCCCCCTCCAACAGGGGCACTCTGTGGGGTGGAGCAGTTGAGCCAAGGCCCCATCTGCTTTGCTACCTCTGGTTTCTACTGGACCCGCACACCTGTCAGCAGTGGAGAGAGGGGGTAGTGTGTGTGGGGGGGCTGTCGTGCCAGCAGTGGAGGGAGGGAGTAGTGTGTGTGCATGGGGTGTCATGCGTTTATAAGGAGCCAGTGGCAGCTGAAGTGTCCAAAAATAGGCATCAAAATTAGCAAGACTCCTCTGTCCTGAAACCCAAGATGGCAGGGGGGCAGGGTACTGAGAGCAACCTAGCCATCTTGGCTCCCCTCCTGGCTCCTAAAGGCATCCATCCAGCAAGGGCAGCCTTGCACCCTTCCAAAGTAAGGTAGCAATGCCCTTGTTTGAGGTTGAGAAACTGAGGTTCCTGGTCTTCTATAGAGGTCCAGAAGGCCCACTTGAGCATATCTGTGCCTCTCCACCCCCATTTCAATGTCCCTGTAAATTGGGGAGAGGCAGAGGTGGGGCGTCAGGGATGGGATGGGGATGACCAATAAATGAGCAATGGAGAGCGAAAACAGTTGTTCTGTAGAGGGTTCTGGGCTTAGAAGAGGGTTCACGAAAATAGCCTGTGAGGTCAGTTTCTTTGGGGATTCATGCCAAACTCCTTTCCTTCAAAGGTGACAAAGCCCAAAAAGGGGCAGGGGGCCCTGCCACTCACTTGCTATGGGACCCGTATCACTTCCTGCTTTGGGCCTAGTCTCCTCTGACCAACCTTGCTAGGTGCTGTCTCCTCCAAGGATTCCCAAGGACATCTAGAAAGTTCGACTCAGGAAGTTAGGAATCCCAGCCCGGTGACTTAACAAAGGCGGGAGCCTGGAGGCCTAGGGACCACCTGCTCTCCCGGCCACAAGATCAGATATGAGCTTCCTGCTCAGACCCAGGCTCCTTTCATTCCCTCTGTCCTGGTTCAGCTTGGCTCCTGTTTGTCTTCACCTGAACCTTAGGAATCTGCCCCAGGGGTTCACAGATATCTCTCCCCTGAGCTTCTACCAAGGGTGATCTGAGATAAGCCCAGATCTGCAAAAGGGCAGACCCATGGGCTCCAAGGATGAGTTGAAATCACATTCTTTCTCTAAGGTCATTCTTTCAGAGTCTCAGAGGGGCTCCAGCCAGCTGCCAGGCAGGCAGCTGCAGGCGCCCTTAGAGCTCTGAATGATGTCCTCTGACTCACTCGATCCTTATCTCACCCTCTGCCCTTCTTCCTAGATCCTACCTTAGGAGGTCTCCTTTGTCCTGAGTCACCCAGGAGCCCCGCTCCTTCCCATTTCCTATGCCTTTCTATTCTGGTTTAGAGCCAGATCTTCTATGTCATCCCAAGGCTCAAGCACCATGCTTCTCGTCACCAATATACAACACAGCAAGAGGCACAGGACCCATTGAACTCCCCTTAGATGCTAGGCAGCCAAGCCCGGACACAGTTGCCCACTCCTAGGCAGGCTGTTCACATCCATACACACCTGCAGTTGAGTCCGAGAAAGGCTGGGGGCTCCTTGTGGACAGGACCAGCGGCAGGCACTGTCCAACAGCCTCACCCCTTCATGTTATAGTGACATCTGATCTTCTCCGGCAGCCCATTGGCCAGCAGATGGGTGGCTGGGGCACGGGGCATGGGAAGGGGGAGGGTGTGCCCAAGCAGGCCCCTGACCAAGTATAGGAATGCCCCAGACGAGGAGGCCCAAGGAGGCAAGGATGGAGGAGACATGCCTGGAGGAGGAGGCAAGGTCCCCAACTGTTCCAGAAAGGTGTCAGCTGCTATTTTTACCTACCCTCCCCCTCAGCAATGGGCACATGCCTGACGGGCTGAGGGAGAGAGGAGGAAAGGATTGGGTCTAGACCAAGGTTGTTCTTGAGCCAGGCTGTTGGGGGAAGGGTCATCAGAACCTGGGTTTTGGGTTCTTTGGTCCCCTGTTCCTCTGCCCAAGGTGGCTTGTAGGAGTGGGTACTTTGTTCAGATCGGTGTCTAACTCTATGTGGCACCTCCTGCAGCTCTGCCCTGCTTCTCCATCATAGAGACATCTCAAGATACCCACCAAACGAAGAACCCTGGCCCATGTCACACACAGCCTTCTTTGAGGCCGGGTCTATTATTCAAGTGGACATCACTGGAACACGTCTCATGAAAAGATAGGAGAAATGATGACCTAAACCTTACCCATGGTTGTCCATCTTCTTCAGTAACTGGGGAAGGCTGAGCAATGTTTGGGCCTGTTATTGGTCTGAGGGCTCTATACTAAATAGTGGACCTGGAGGTCAAATCTCTGTCCAGGGACGTGGGCCCTGCTGAGCAGACCTGGCTATGAGCAGACCTGGCCGTGTGCCTGGCCTTTTTTTCCTTAAGACTCCAGGGGGCACCATCCAACCATGGACACCTCCTGGGCCTTGTGTGCCTGGTCAGCCTCTAGGGAAACTGAAGCATCCAGTAGCAAGAGACCAACCTGGCATTAGCCATTCACTCTCTTAACCCTCCCAGACCCCATGGCTTGGGCGTGCGTGGCTGGTGGGGTCTGTGGATCTGTTCAGTTCAGGGGAAAAGCCAATGTGGAGTGTAAAGTAATGGTAGGTGAGTCCTAGAGAACACAAACAGGGCTCTGGTCCTTTTGCATCCTGAGATTAGAGACATCAGGATGACCAGCAGGAGGCCCACAGTATGCCAGTCTCAGCCGAATCTTGAGAGTTTCTGGAAGGTTTGGATTGACCCACCATCTACCTCCTGCGTGTTAGAGATGGGGCCATAGAATGCCAGAGACACAAGATCCAGCTTGTGATCAAAAGGAAAGTGGAGCCAGTCTTCTAGCCTGCTGGCTCATAGAACAGAGCTTCTCTCCTGCTCCCTTCTGCTCCAAGTACCTGCCCCTTAGAGGCCCCTGGAGTTGTTGGGTCACCTCAACCTTCCTGGACAGAGCCTATGTGTCCCTCCATACCCATCTACACCATTAGATAGATAGGGTTCAGTGAGCTCTAAATATTGTGGATGCCCAGCTCCATCTGGCCTTGAGGGTCATGTAGAGTTTATGAAGTCCCACACTAGTGCCAAAGGGACTCTAAATCTCTGTGGTGAGGTTAGCCTTCCTTCTCATCTGGCTCTATTGAGACCAACCAAGCACACCACTCAGCTAAAGAGCACGGAGAGCAGACATGGGGAATTTTGTCCAGTCTATTGTTGTTGAACCCCTGAATCCAGAAACTTTTGTCTGAGAGGAATGAGGGTCCTTAGAGGTCTATAAATGGGTATGCTACCATCTCTGTAGTGGCTCCTCATGGCCAGCAGGGGAGGGTGGCTACCCACTTCAGAAGCCTTTGGCATACGCTTTCAGTGAGGTCAGAGAGACCAGGCAGGTCTTATTTTGAGTAACAGTCACCTCCTCCTCAGGGGATCAGGCCCAAGGTACAGCAGGACAGCATAGAGTGGGCACTGCTGGACCAGCTGCTGCCGTCCACCAAAGACTCAAGCAGGTAACACATGCAAGGTAATACACAAAAGGTCCTATTTGGCCTGGCTGGGGCTTGGTGGGGAGAAGACAGGACAAAAGGCTCCCTGGGTATCTGAGAGAGAGAGAGCTGGAGCCCCTGGTGAAGGGGGGGGCAACAACGTCCATTGGATGGGGTATAGAGACTGTCCCTGTTCTATCCAAGAGACCAAGAAGCAGTGGCTTTTCGGAGTAGTTGTGAGAGATCCCTCAAAGTCAGTGAACATCCATCTGATTTTGACCGGGCCTGGAGGACAGAGGAGGCTGAGAAAAGCCTGTCCTTCAAGTGTCCTTACTCCTGTGGCCTATATGGGTGACTCCCAGAATAGTGGGGTTTTCAGAGGCTACTCAATCTGGGTGCTGAGCAGACTGGGATTGGAAGAGCCCCTGGACCCTGAGCCTCACCCAGCGCCCCTACTTGACCCACTGTGGCTGGCTTTGCCAAGCCCAGGATAGGATTGACTGACATGGCACTTGGGACTCAGCCACTGTGATCTGGGCAGCAGCTGTCCCCATGCATGAAAGTGCCTCCTGGTTCTAAAAACACACTGATTGGCTGTACAGGTGTTAGGGCACTTTCCGAATCCTGAAGTGGAGTGGGTCTTTACTTTAAGTAGGGCTTGGAGGAAGAAACTGCAGCTATTGGGCCTTTCAGGAGGCTGGCAGGAAGATGGAAGGGCAGTATCCCGGTGTCCCTGGCAGGGTGGGCAGTGTTACAGCAGAAGGTAGACTCCACATCTGAGGCCCAAGTAAGAGTTAGTGAGTTGTATTCAGAAGGCACACCTTGCATTCTCCTCTTGAGGTCAAAGAGAGAGGCTGGGCAAGTCACAGGAGCATGGTGCAATAAACACATTGCCCCATCACTTGGCATGCCCATTTTGGTCCTAGGCTAGAGTCTAGTTCCCGGTCCCATGATGGACCTTGAAGCAGCTTCTACCTTCTACTCTTGGTCACCACCTCATTTGAGTATAAAGGTCAGGGAGTGTCCTTTGTCCAGAGAGAAGTTCCTGGTTGAACAGAGTAGAGCTCTATCATGGTGAGCAGGAGAGATAAGGCCATTTACCTGTCTGCTTCAGCAACTGTATCTGCTGAGCTTTAATCTTCCAGAGCTATGTGTTCCTACCAGTGGGGTTTGAAGTTTCCAAAGAGTCAAGATTCTGAGTGTCTAGGTGGATGTCACAGTCAAGGTTAGACCACTGAAGCTGTCAAGGAGCTCAAGATTCTAGAGACAACAGGTTTTAGAGTCAAGCCTAAGGGTAGGCCTGGCAAAGGGAGGGTGCCCCTGAGAAGGACATCCCACTGCCTGGTTGCCATTCATCCACTTGTTCAGCCCTTATGTGCTTGCTCATCCTCACACATCAGCTCTTACATCCACTATTTTCCTTCCTTTCTTCTCTCCTTTTACCATCCATCTATTCATATATTCATCTATCTGTCCATCCATCTAGCCACCCATCTTCCCACTCAACTACTTTCCCATAACCTTATCCACTCACCCATCACCTATTCACCCATCCACCTGCCACTGTTTACCCACCCATTATCAATTCACTTCTCCATCTATTCATCCATCCATCTCCCCATCCACCCATCCAGCTACTCCTCTGTCTACCCATCAATTATCTGTCCTTCCATCTACATGCTCACCCACTCATCAATATATCTATCCATTTACTCATCTCTCCATCAATTCATTTTCCCACCCATGAACCCACCCATTCATCCATCTGTTTATCCTAACACCCACCTGTCTATCCATCTATCATCCATCATTCACATATATACCCACCCATCCACCTACCTAATAACTCATCAATCATTCATCTTTCCACTTCTCTTCTTCTGTCTTCTCATCTATCTACTTACCTATCTGCCCATCCATCCATCCACCCATCTATCCATCCATTAGCTACAATCCATCTAATTGCCTATTCATCCAACAATCCTTCCATCCATCTATTCATCATCACACCTCCAGAGAATACTCTCTGGGTACTAAGATAGGAAATGCCTGGTGGCAGCACTTGCCCTTAGTGGACACTACCAGGAACAGACTGAAGTGCCCTTGTTCAGGTGCTATGAGGTTTATTTTGGTCCAAGCAAGGACGTGTCATCGAAGTGTCATGTTCTGGAAGAGGAGTAGGCCATATCCACTATTGATACCCCAGCTTGGGTCACCTCATACCTCAGCTCCTGGAGCATAACGCACTGCAAGGCCAAAAGACAAGACAAGAGTGATTGCCCACAGAGCTGATCAAGTCTCAAGTGGCCAACAGATGTGGCCCTTTCTGTTTTGATCACCGTGTTCCCTATTAGTGAGCATAGGAGATCCAAACGCATAGGGGACACTCAATGCACTTTATTGCACAAAATGAAGGATCTGCCACAGGGCAGGACTCGAGAGTCCTGAGCATTCTGCATGGGGACAGTCACCCCTTGGAACTGGTTGGGATGCTTGTCTTCTATCCTTCATCCTTCCTTGGGAGCTCTTGGCTCCTCTAGGGACTGGTCCCTTTAGCTGATGGTGAGAAGCAGAGTTGGAGGGTTGGTCAAAGGATGAGAGGGCAGAGAAGATGGAGGGTCCAGGATCAAAAGGAGAGGCTAGTGGCAGCTTGGTTGTTGGAGGCACGAGAGCAGGCCAGACTGTCAACAGGAAGCATTTTCTTGGTCAGGGCTGGGAGTGGCATCTGGCTGGAGTCTATCCTGGGAACATAGGCAAGGGTATCGGTCCGTTAGGCTAGAGTTGAGGGAGAGGCATGGTCTGCCCCCTCCACATCCCTACCTTCCTAGTGGCCACCAGACCCTGCCATACCCCTTATCATTATCTGGGGAAAGCTCCTGCTTACAGTCACTTGGAAGACCTGCTGTCAGAGTGAACTCAGTATTCTTGGCCTGGGCTGGCTTAGAAGGGAATACTGACTACCTACTGAGGCAGACTTCTGGAACAGAACCCATGGTTGCCCCCAATCCCCAAGTACCAGTTCCCTAGATGTATCCCAGAAGCTGGGAGCAAGTGGGAAGACTTCTGCAGCCCCCTTCCAGGATTCGCTCCCGCTTCAGCAGGGCCAGCCCCTACTGTAACAGCCGCAGGCCTCCTTCCACCCCAAACCAGATGGCCTCCAGCTTGGCCCAGATGCCATTTGTCAATGTCCTTGCAAACACGTGGCGCCCAGAAACCAAGATAGGCAGCTTGGCCAGGACCACCCTCAGCAGGAGGGCTGTGGGGATATCCCATTTAGTATAGCTCAGCGAAAACTGCTCCCGTCTTCCAGCCAATCTACCTCTAAGAATACAACCTCATCTTGCCTGAGCCTTTTGGCTGCCACCCCTTACCACTGTCTCAAAGCACATGGACCTGCCTGTGGTCAGGCTGGTGACAGCATGGCGCCCCTCACGTGTCTGCAGGCAGCCTGCCCTCCACCACTGTCCGGTAGTTGGCCAGGCAGAGGCAGTTTGCTTGAAGTTCATCAGTGGCTCTCTGTTCCTGTCCTGTGTTACTCTGAGTCTGGGGCCAAGCAAACACTCGAAGGTGGGCCAACTTTGTGCTGGGCCATCTTAGAAGACAGAGCCTTGAAGGCAGATACTAGTCATTGTCATTCCCAAGTGACCTGGAGCCACTGTAAGTTCACCTCCACACCAAGGTATGGTGAAGCCACCCACCCACAGTGACTAAGTGGGGCTTCTAGTAGCTGAGTCTGCACATTCCCCGACCTCTTCATACAGTAAGAAAATGCCCAGCCTCTCCTGTGGGCAGGGGAGGGAGGGTAGTCTGACCAATGTTTCTCCCCCTCTACCCCAGGCCAGGGATGCTTATTTCGGTTGTGTCGATACCCCCGGCAGCAGGTGGCCCAAGACCCGAGCCCTCCCCTGGGCCCCCGCCACCCTTGCTGCCCAAACCAGGAAAGGACAACCAGAGACTTCAGAAGCTACTGAGAAAGGCTGCTCGGAAGAAGATGGCGGGCGTGACCCCCACCCCACCTGGGGCCTTCCGTACCTCCCTGTCCCCTGTGAGTGAGGCCAGTCATGACCTGGAGACCACAGTCCTGTGTCCTGCTGAAGCCCCTCACACAGTGGCCCATTTACCCCGCTCCCCACACACCCCCATTATTCAACATGTGGCATCACCCCTGCAGAAATCCACTTTCTCTTTTGGCCTTCCCCAGCAAAGGTCTCTGGCCACTCATTTCAAGACACCTTCTAGTCTTGAAGCTCCAGCCCCAGAAACTGCCTGCCCCCGCAGTGGCTTTGCCCATGTATCTGCTCCTACAACAGGTGGTACCCACATCACTCAAGTGCATATCCGGCTGTCACCATCCTCACATACTGGGACTTCTGAGTCCCCCAGAATGGCCCTGGATGGAGATAAAAGCCTGTGTACTTCTAGCACCCAGCCTCTCATCCCAGTGGCTCACATTCGCCCACTGCCTGTTGGGGTACAGGCAGTTAGTCCTGGGCCCGAGGAGCCCCCTATAACAAGGCCACCACCTAGCTTTCAGGCCTCAATGAACAGAGAAAGTGGCGCTAGGGTGGTGGTGCCCATAGCCCCTACATACCGCTCACCTGGACCCTCACCTTATAGCCCAGCTTCTGCAGCTCCTGAAGCAAAACATCCAGAAGAGCTGCCCACAGCCAGGCCTGCCATGGAGTCCAGGAATGTCTCTAGCCTCCCCGGAGCCTCAGGCCCCTCAGACCTCCACCCAAGCCCTGTTCCCAAAGTTGCACCTAAGCCCTCCCTTAGTGGCTGGACACGGCTAAAGAAGCAGCTGATTGAGGAGGCAAAGGAACCTGCATTTCCAGAGCTGAAGCTGAAGCCGGAGACAACACAACCAGAGGTGCCAGCCCCTGTGGGCCCACAGCCCCCTGCCTCCCGAGCCTCCAGGATGTGGGATGCAGTGCTGTACCGCATGTCACTGGCTGAGTCCCACAGAGACCACCCTGTGGGGTCTGGAGAGAGGGGCCACCCTCTGGCCTGCCTCAGCCGCCTGCCTTTTCTTTGCCGACCTCGTTTCAATGCCCGGAAGCTACAGGAGGTGGTCCGGCCTCCTCCTACCTTCCACCCCATACTGGAGCTGCATTCTCGGCCCAAGAATTTCAACCGGACAGCAGAAGGTTGGAGGCTCCAGTAACGAAGCCAGAGTGGCCTCTGGGACTCTGGACTCTGGTGGACAGAGACTGGCTGAAGCTGAGCATACAGAGAAGAGAGCCTTAGCCCTCACGAGTGAACAGGATGGGGCAGCAGGGTGTGTGACCATGGTAGCTGAGTGCTAGCTGTGAAGAGGAGCCTATTGGACAGATACAGATCAGTTGGTGGGAAGAGATATGGCAAGTGAGAGAAGTGATTGAAGCTGGGAGCATGTCTCTGGAGGTGGTTTAGGGCTGTGGAGAGTGTGCATTGGAGAATGTTCATGGATGGTGGGAGCCTGACTTCAGGTCTAGGGACTGTGGGGGACTCTAGTTCCAGAGAAAGAGAGCTTGGATGAGGCACATAGGACTGTGCAACTGAGGAAGAATTGTCCGTGGTTCCATAGGTATCCCTTCTGGTTTCCTGACAGCAAGGGCTTACTGGGTAAGACTGCACCAAATGTAGTGTAGTGAAAAATCACAGCCAAGTTCCAACAGTTGGGTAAGGGTAGGTCGGGCTAGAGGGCTACAAAGAGGCAGGATCCAGAATTAGAGAAACTCCTAAGATCTGCCAGACTCTCATCAGCTGTGAGAGGAAGGATCCAGAAGAGCCAGGTGTGGCTTCCCCTTATAGCCACCATAACAAGATTCAGCAAGGGTTGAGCTGACAGCCCCACCTGGGATGTGATGGGTATTACAGTTGTAGACAGAGCTACCCAATAAATGTATGGATACTACATGGACATCACTTTGTCTTCTTAAATGGGATGGGGAAAGCCACAGAGTTCTCAGGGGCCTTTAGATGGGTAGAGAGGCCAAGGCAAGGTCTCAGCTCCTTTACTGGATGTATGATAACCCACACTCATAGAGGCTGTGCCACACCCACCCTCTCTAGTGCTGGTTCACACGATGATGAACCCGACTGAATAGGGTGGAAGTTCTTAAATGGAGTTTTGAGTCTCGTATGGACAGTACTGGGCCAACAAGACCCTGCTTAAAGGGACCAAGTTCTAGGCTTCAGGTAGCCAGACAGAAGATATGGCAACTCTAAGACCAGGTCTTCAGTCTTCAAGACCGATAGGGCCCACCCATGTCCTCAGGAAGACCCATGTCATTCTCTGGTTCTTGGACTCACCAGGATGCAGACATGGTCTATGGTGCTGAGCCCTCGTCCACAAGAACTTTCTCGTACTTCCCATGTCCAGTGGCCACAAACTTGTACCGCTTTCCAGATGGGGTGCTCTGTTAGGTGAGACTAAATGTTAAGGAGAAGCTATGGAAGGAAAGACTGACCCTGGGAAGACTTTGGAGATGGCAGCAGTAGCCATCTTTGATTACTATCAATCAGTCTGTACCTATCACATAGATCCCTACATACCTTGATGGTGGATGAGATCTTGGAGCCTCCTTTCTGCTCCCACAGACTTTTCTTGCTCATGTCTCCAGCTACTATATCCTGGGGGCAGACACAGGGTCTATCATAGGACAGATACTCATCATGGGACCTTTTCTTTCTGCCTGGTGTTTCCTGGCTGGAAGGTGGAGGACCTACCTAGCTCACTTTTGGCAGGGAGGAAAGTAGTATCATACTGTGTGTTTATCAGGACAGCATGAATTTTTCCTTGAGCCCTGAAGCCTATCCATCCACACTCCACTTTGGCTTTCTCAGGTTTGCTTTTCCAAAGGACAACTCCCAGCCCCCATGATGGCCAACTCCCATTCTCAGGCCTTCCCAGTTTGGCCTGCCTGGGAAGGACTCTTACCTGGCAGAAGGGTGTCTTGGAAGCAGACTGACTCTGCACCTCTCCTGTTTCCCAACGAGTCTTGGTACTGGCTACAGCCATGCTGGGTAGCTCTATGGAGGGCTGGCGGGACAGCTTAGGAGTTCGGCCAGAAGACTGTAGAGGAGATAGAACCCCAAGACAATTACCATGGTAGACATCAACAGTCCTCATTCATCTTTGCATTTGCCGGAGGTAGGGATTCAGGACAGATGTCCTACCTTTATCTGGCACCCCCAGTTCTGCCTCATGCTACATTCATGTCTTGGGGCTGGAGGAGCATTAGTTGGATGGAGTATGTAAATTAGATGGAAAAGTTATTCACTGTGATGGAGGAATACCTGAAGAAAGGGTGTTGGTTGAATAGAAGGATGTGAACTTGATGGAGGAGAACTCACAATGAATAGAGAAAGAGCATATAGAAGAATGTTGGTCCAGTGGTTGAGTGGAGGAGTGTTGGTTGAGTATAGAGACTCTGATTGGATGAGGTGTACTTGTTAGATAAACTGATATTGGTTGGACAGAGGGTGTTGGTTAGGTGGAAGGGTATAAAATGATGATGGAGGAGTATAGGTTAGATGGAGGGATGTTGTTTAAGTAAGTGGGCTTTGTTAGATGAAAGAAGGATATGCTGTATAGTAGAAGGGAGCACTGGCTGAATAGGGTGTATGAGAGGACAGAGGCATGCCTACTGTGATTTAAGAGACCTAGGGTTTACAGAAGAGGCAGTGTGAGGTGGATAGAAGGACATTGGTTGGATAGAGAGGGGGGTATGATGCGACGGAGAGAGTTGCTTAGGTGGGTGTATGATGTCATATTAAAGAGAAGGTTTGGTGTCAGAGGTCTGAGTATACTTCACCTCAGTGGCCTGGGCATACTGCCGCAGGCGTTCATCGATTGTGGAAATGGGCAAGGTTGGTTGAGACTTCTTCACACTGTTGCTAGGGGTGGAAGAAAGGATAAGCCTTATGTTACCTTCCAAAGTCCTCCCAGAGCACTACATCCCCTGATCTCCACCTACAGACACTCTCCCACCCTGTCTTTGAGGAAGCCAGAGAGTAGGCCGACACACCTCTTTTTAATGGAGCGGTTCAGGGACTCTGTTCTATCAGCCAGCTGTGGAGTATGCACAGAAGTGTGGGTCATGGATAGACACATCAGGTCCATGTTCTATCCCCCAGTGAATCTACCCACTACCCAAACCCACTCTCACATCCCCGAGGTTTACCAGTACCGCAGGAGGTGCGGAGAACATGAAAAGCAGACATAAATAGCAACCAAGGGGGTGCTCAGACTTCACCTACTTTGGTGGTGGGGCTCAGGGGAGGTGAACTCAGCTCAACAGTGTCTTCTAAGGCCAAAGGGCTGGGGGTCCTGACCTGATGACGTATCAGATGCTAGGGATAAGAAACACAGGCAGCTTAGATGACCCCTCCCTGCACCCTCCTGCCCCACCCAGGGCCTGTCAGAGCAGCGGTCTTCCCCTTCAGGGGCCTCAGGCCTGGTCTGGCCCTGACATGCTATAACTCTGGAATCCCTGACTGTAGGGAAGAGTCTCTTGGTCATGGAGGAGGGACTTGCCCCGAGGGTCACCAGCCTCACCACCCTCCAAAAATAGGTCTTGGAAGGACTCGAGTGTAAGGTTGGGGGTGATGTCTCTTCTACGCTCGTTTATGAGAACATAGCACCCACAGAGTGTCACAGACCTGGCCCCTGAGGAGGCTCTCACCTCTTCGGCCTCCCCAGAACCCCCAGCAGCATCCTCTGGATTGGGCTCCCTGTAGCTCAGGTTTGACTCCTCCAAATGGACTTTGGCTTGGTGAGAACTATGGGAGAAAAAAAGAGACAAAGACAATTGTGGAGGATCATTTTTTGCTTGGTTCTAGGCTATTTACAGTTCTAAGCCTCTGGTGTGTCATCTGTAAAATGGGGGCAGTCCAATGGGTCAGTATGCAGAGCTCTTAAGACCACAGTGATCATAAAAAACACGTCTCTGTCTCTGTCTCTGTCTCTGTCTCTGTCTCTGTCTCTGTCTCTCTCTCTCTCTCTCTCTCTCTCTCTCTCTCACCAAAAGACAACTGAGGGAATCAGTGCTCTCCTTCCACCATGTGGGTCCTGGGCATCAAACTCAGGGTGTTAGGCTCAGCACCTTTACCCACTAAGCATCTTACAGGTCCAGCCACAGGACTTTTGTAAAAGGATGTATAGGGCTTTGTTCAAAGCCAGCACTGTCTGCTACGACCTCTGTGCTGAGAGGTCCTACAGGCTCTTTTGAAGACACTAGCTACTCACTGTATAGGGCCACCCAAGTACTGAAGCTGAATGCCTCCTATAGCTATCTGAGCAAGGCCAGCTTCTGGGGGCTTTTGCTTTGTCCATATATGGGCAAAATGGGTCAGTAGAACATAACATTGAAGAGAGGCCATTAGGGGCCCAGGCCCGGAGTGTATGGGGGTGCTGGGTCAGCAGAACACTCCAGGGAAGGGACTGCATTACTGAGGCGAGGGGCCTTGGGGAGGGGCAGCTAGCCAATGGGCAGCCGGGCGTGACTCTGTGTTTGAGCGGCTCTGAACCTGGAGGGGGAGATAGTAAATTCTTGTATTTTCCATGATGTCAGGCCCCTTGGTGAATGTGCCAGCCAAAACCCAAACCCACCGCCCAAGGTGGGCTGGGGTCGGAGCCAGCAGCAGCCACACAGAGGGGCCATTCAAGAGCTGGCAGGCCAGGCAGCCAGGCGGGTTTGAGGGTAGGGCGGAGGCTGGAGCACTACCAGAGTTCTGCTGGAAGATCTAAAGTGCCCCCTGCTGTTAAGCAGGAGAAAGGAATGAGCTGAGGGCAGAGCTGCAGCTGCCTGCCTAGAAACCCAGAATACGCAGAAAGCGCACAGGCAGATAAGGGGAAATTGAGGCTGGAGACGGGCAGACCCAGGATAGCTGGCAGTGGGCAGGCTCAAAACTGGGGCCTCAGGAAAAGACAGAGATCTTGGAGTGCAAAGGATGATCGTGAGTTGAAACTGAAGTTCATTAAATGAGAAAGAGTTCAGCAGTTGCTCCTGCTGGCCCAGGGGCCTCCGAGGGGGCTAGGAGTGGGGTAATTACTGAGGAAAGACAGCTCAGTCCTTGGCTCTGGCTCACTCAAGGCAATAGGGCTCTGGCCTCCAATTCTGGGGCTCCCTAGCAGGGCCAGAGACCCAGGCCTGATGGAAAAAGCAGATTTATCCTCACACCTGGCCCTGAACAGTGTGGGAAGGCAAGGTGAGACTTCATCAGCAGTCCCTCATCTCCAGACCCAAGGGGGCTTTGGGCCTCCGTTCATCCTGATTTAGACAGGCACACACGTCCACACATCTGGAAAACGTGTCCCCTGGGCCGCCTCACAGGCTCACATCTGGAAGTACCTGCTCCCCTTCGTGGGAATGGAGTTCAGCCAGCCTGGGGAGGGCTGGCGGGCGTGGGCTGTACATTACGTAAGTGGGCTGCAGCTGTGTGCTGATGTGGCAGCCCCCCCAGTTGGCCGCAGCTAGTCAGGATGAGGCCCCCCAGCTCTGGGGAACCCAGGAATGCAATATCCCCACTACTCTCCCTGTAGCCCCCTCGCCGGCCGTCCTGCCCTCTATCTCCCTTTTTCCCCTCCTCCCTATCCTTTATACTCTTTGAGCAATTTGGGTTTTCTTTTTTAGGGGAAGCGTAGACAGAAAGAATTGTCCAGGCTCAAGCTGGGGTCAAAGAGATCCGGTGCCTTGGTTCACACTTGCCTCTCCTCTGTTTGTTTCTCCTCTGGTCTCTCGCTTTGAGAGGGTTCAGTCCCCTCTGCAGTCCCCTCATTCCCCCAGAATTGCTGCCGTGGCTCCGGCTTTTGGGACCAGTCACCAAAACCCTCATCTTCATCCAGTTCAGAGCACTTCAGGCTGATGCTGAAAGGGAAGTGAAAGAGAGGGTTAGGGATGATCTTCATGCTACAGCCTATGTTCCTTCCCTTGTATTTTCCCTTCAACCCTAACTTCCAGTGTGAGAGTGACCATCTGCTTCAGAGGTGGCTCTCCATGGCTAAGTTTGTCTCCTTGTGGTCTGAAATCACTCAGGGTAGAGCTGCGCATTCCCTAGCAGCCTATAGCTTCCTGAAAAAAGCATTGTGCTCATTTTCCTAATTCATCCAGGGCTCCTTGAGGGCAGGACTATGGCTCTACCATCAGTCTAGAGTTCCATGAGGGCAGGGCTCCACCATCAGTCTAGGGCTTCCAGAGGATATAGCTATGGCTCCAGCACCAGTGTAGGGCTCCCCGAGAACAGAACTGTGGCTCTACCATCAGTCTAGGGTTCCATGAGGGCAGGGTTGTGGTTCCACCATCAGTCTAGTGCTCCCCAAGGACTCAGTTATGGCTCCACCATCAGTCTAGGGCTCCTTGAGGATAAAGCTATAGCTCTACCATCAGTTTAGGACTCTCTGAGGGCAGGACTATGGCCCCACCATCAATCTAAGGCTCTTTGAGGGACAGGCTATGCCTCCCTTATTAGTCTATGACTCCTTGAGAGCACAACTGTCTTCTCCTTCCATGGAAGGTTCTCTGAGAGTAGAGCTATGCCTTTCCCACAAGTTTAGGGCTCCCTGAGGGCAGAGATATTTCTCCCCTGTCAGTCTAGGTCTCTCCAAGAGCATGGCTTTGTCTCTTCTTTCACACTAGGACTCCCTGAGCACAAGGCTATGCCTCTCCCATCAGTCTAGGGCTCCCTGAGCACAAGGCTATGCTTCTCCCATCAGTCTAGGACTCCTTGAGCACAGGGCTATGCTTCCTCCATCAGTCTAGGGCTCCCTGAGCACAAGGCTATGCATCTCCCATCAGTCTAGGGCTCCCTGAGCACAAGGCTATGCCTCTCCCATCAGTCTAGGGCTCCCTGAGCACAAGGCTATGCTTCTCCCATCAGTTTAGGACTCCTTGAGCACAAGGCTATGCCTCGCCCATCAGTCTAGGACTCCTTGAGCACAAGGCTATGCCTCTCCCATCAGTCTAGGGCTCCCTGAGCACAAGTCTATGCTTCTCCCATCAGTCTAGGACTCCTTGAACACAAGGTTATACTTTCTCCATCAGTCTAGGGCTCCCTGAGAGTAGGGGCTGTGCTTCCCTTGTCAATCCTCAGTTCCCCCAAAGCAGGGATCTGCTTCTTCCTTCAGTCTAGGGCTCCACAAGAGAGGAATGTGTTTTCCTCCATCCATTTAGGGTTCCTTGAGGCTCCTATGGCCCTCAGGCTGGTCCTTACAGCCTTTCTCAAGCTACAGGATGAGCTACTGGGTAAGAAGGAGTTGGGGGCTAGCAAGGACCCAGTAACTGAAGACCTGGCTAAGAGGCCATGACCCCAGCAGCACCCCACCCCACCCAAAGCTGCTGACTCCGAGAAAATGGAACAAAACAGGGCCAGGAGGAAGGGGAGAGTTATTGGAAAAACAGCCCAGCCCAGCCGCGGAGGCCTCCTGGGCCTGAGGAGGAAACGAGCCGGCCCGTGGCCGCCAACTTGGACGTGGCCTCCGTGAGTCACCGGCAGCCAGGAGTTTGGGCGGGGGGCTTGGGAGCCGGGGCCTCATGGCTGGGGTCAGCACCAGTCCAAGTCAGGGCTGGGGCCATTCAGGGTGTCCAGAGCCTGAGTCAGGGCCCCTGGAGGTTGGGAGGGGGAGATCTCACATAACTTTGTGGACCCTTTCCTTTGGCTAGTCAGCATCCCGCAGATGGTGTTTACTGGAGACTGTAATGATGCCCCACGAGCCAGTCCCTTCCTCTAATTCCTACATTGTGGCTCCAAGGCCAATCCTGCCCCGCTCCCCCCCACCCCCCCAGTATGTGTTTCTGTCCTGGTCCTGGGTGGCAGTAGATAGGGGTCCAGGACCCAGCAGCTTACAGTGACTGCTGTCCTGGCTGCTCCAGGGAATGGCCACCTTCATCTTCATCTTTGTCCTGGTCCTGTAGCTGCCTCTCTCGCTCCCGCTGACGCTGCTCACGGGCAGCCTCTTCCTCGTCTTCTTCTCTCCACTGAGTTGTGAGCCTGGAGGGGCCAGCACAGAGACAGTCATGCTATGTGAACGAGATAGTCACACCATGAGCCCTTTCACCAGCTGGTAAGGGTAAGCCCCTGGACCAGTCTGTAGGCCTCAGTTTGGTCCAAGATAAAGGCTATACAAAGGCAGTTGTAAAAGTGCCTGTGGCCAGGGGGGTAATCCCAGGGCTCTATATTCAGGTGACCCTCTGGAAGAGACATCGGTGTTCATATAGGCTTCAGGCAAACCAATGTTGGGGCTGATGGTCAACCGTCCTGTCCTGCTGGCTGCCTCCTAAGTTAGAGCAGAGTTCCATGTGAGGGACCAAAGGAGGGATTTGGAAAAGGTAATAGGGAGAGGAGAGGAGAGGAGAGGAGAGGAGAGGAGAGGAGAGATCAGATAGCTACCCCTAAGGTCCCCATCTGGAACCTTCGTTTCTTCCCCCCAAGAATGCCATGTTGGTAGCTACCACACAGCCTCTAAATGTGAGACTGCATTTAGTAGCCACCAGGTCAGATTTTCTTTGTCTTTCTACAGCCCCTTCCTCTATCTACCTTGAACTTAGGGACATTAGAGTACCTCACACTCACCCCAGAGTTCTCTGTGGAGTCACTCTGGGATATTTTGAAGGAGGGGAAACTGAGGCAAGCAATATCTACAGTCCTTAGAGCAAGCTGATACTCAAGCTCCTTAGAATCCCTTTCCCCTAAGCCAGGGGACAGTCAGAGGAATCAGGCTGATCTGGAGACCCTACACAGCAAACCTGTGTTTCTGGTGTCTAGTAGATACCTTAGGCCTTCACCACTGCCCCCTATCCAGAACCCACCCTCCCCCAAACAACCCAGCTGGAGCTGAGAGGGTCTGGGTCCTTTGTTTCTAGAGTTCTTGCTGCCCCAGGCCCAAGGTGCATTAACTGCTAAGAGTTGTCTCCCTGCTGGGGTCTCTGTGCTTCCCGGGCAGTGTCCGCCAAATGACCCCACATCCCGCTCCCCTCTGGGCCTCAGTCCCCTGGCCAGGAAGCCCTGCCAGTACATGATCTAATCTCTCCAGGTCTCCCCTAAGCCTCTCAGACGAAAGCCAGGCCTCTCCGCAGGCTTCAGGATGAGGTTTACTCCTCCCTCATCCCCCACCTCCCGCCCCACCAGCCACATGGGACCGCAGCCATGCAAGCTGCCTGCCTGCTCCTACCTCGCACCCCCAAGCCGAGCTGCCTGCCTCAGCCTCACAAGGGCCTTCAGCTTCCAGCCTGAGAAAGCTCCTTAATTCCCAACACCTGGCTCCCATCACAGGCAGATGCCGAGAGCCTCCTGGCTCCCTCGATGGCCTCAATCAATGTGGGGGCTGCTTTTGGCCCCTCTCCACCTAGTGAATTATAGCTCTGTGTGTCACTCCTTGCATACACGTTTACCAGCAGCCCCCCAAAGATATCAGGGCAGAGTGGGTGGGGGGAAGAGAGCTCCCCATTCTGCCCACTGCAGAGGCAGACCATAGATACCCCCTGGGGTCAGTTTGTTCTTGCTATCTGAATCTATGCATGTGCAGGGTAAGTGTACATGTATTTGAGCCTATGTGTAAAGTTCTTGTATGTGTGTGCAAGGACTTTAAGACTGGAGCACAGGGTTGAGCTCAGCTCTGGAGTATGGCTATCTTCGGGGGGAGGGGGGGGTCTCACTTTGAATGGGACCAGAGCTTTACCTGTTCTAACAAGAGCAACCTTCCTGCAAGCATTTTTATGTGCAGGAACCCTTGGGGTACTTCACTCTTGGAGCAGAGAGTCCAAGCTACCACAGCCTGTCACCAGCATGCAAAGCCTGGGGAAAGGGGCTGGGGGGCTTGGTTTGCAATGAGTATAGGAATGAGTACAGGGACCCAAACACAGACCTCTCTCCTGACTTGGGTACAGGATACACACACATCTGGTGTGGCCACGTAGGCACTCACACACAGGCCCTCATACACACGTGCTCACACATGAGTACACAGGGTCACTCTCAAACGTGTGCCAGCAAGGATTGGGAACAGGGGATCACAAACAGCAGGTCCCATCCCCTCCCAAGCTCCCTCAGGGGGCCGCCCCTGCCTCACTATTTACTGTTTTGCTAACCATCACCCCGACAACGTGGTGCCGGCCTGAGCCTGGGACTGGCAGGAGGCCAAAGTGCATTTTCTGAGAACATCCTTTGTGGGACCCACACCCCTCCAAAGTTACCCTAATTTAGCCCTTCCTGGACAAATTCATGGGGACACAGTGGGGGTACAGGATAGGGGTCTACTAGCATCACCCCTCCAGTTTCTTGCTGGAAAGAAGCTTGTCCCAGCTCCTGACCCTGCTCTGTGGCTGAGGAGGCCTGGGGCCCCTTTCCCCTGCCTTTTCCCTCCTGCCTGCCTCAAGCAATGAGTAATGCGCCCCCTCCCCATGACCTCACCCCGTCACTATTCCACAGCTGGGCTCCGTTCTGGGAACTGGAAGGGGGTGGCTCTCCTGGGGTGGGGTGGGGTGGGGGCCTCTGGCCTGGGAAAGGCGCCCCCCGGCCAGCGGCCCAGACCCCTTGGCACGTTCTTCGGAGCTGTCAAGACTCTGGCGATGGCCGCCCCGCCCGTGGCCCTGGCCCCGCGCAGCTGCAAGGGATTTGGCGTTCCCGTACAAACGCAATCAGACCATTTCCTGAGTCTGTTCTGGCTCGGGGGGCCCAGGGCTCAGCCTGGGGGCTGAGGAATGGGGCCCTGTCCCCCCACATCCTGCCCACGCAGTCACAGGGCTTACCACAGGCTGGGGCTGGGGTTGGAGCTGGGCCTGGGGCTGGGGCCCCACCCAGGTGCTCCAGGGTGTACAGACCCCCACCAGCTCCCGCTCTGAGTGGAGCTCTTTAACTCAAGGCAGTTGCCCCTGCCTTCTGCACCCCTGCTCAATGTCTTGTCCCTCTTCACCCACTGCCCCCCCCTGCCCCCAACCCCGTGCTTCCTAGATCCTGCTGAGAGCCAGGAGCGCCCATCCTGGGTCCAGTTTTCCCAGTTACCCACCCTCTTTGTTCTCCCAAGGATAATTCCAGGTCGGCAGGCTTCAGTCCCTGTTGCAATTCTGCCCCCTGCAGGCTGCCCATGTGACTGCCCCCTCCAGCTAATTTGAACCCAAAAGTCAGTACCTGTACTGTTTCTACACTCCTTAGAGAGGATTGGGGAGTGGGATCTTTCAGGCCTCCTCTAGGGACCCCTCCTATCACCATCTCCTGAGTAGCAGGGGACTGGAAGTAGTGAGGAGCCTGGGGGGCAGCCACCAGAAGTGGTTGAATTGACTCTCTGAGACCACCAGGGTCCCTTGTCCTCTGGGGAGTATCTTTCCCAAGGTCACAACCCTGCTCATCAGGGGTTTGGGAGAAGGGTCAGAGCAAGGAAAAAAAAATCCTCCTGGTGCAGGTTCCCAGAGATAGGGACAGACCTCTGAAGGGGGATTCAGGGTTAGTCTTGAGCGATTGCTGTAGGTCCCCAGCCATGTCTCACACTTCTGAGCACCTGTAGCTGTTAGCTGCCGGACCCATTGATTGTTGGATATAGGGGTCCCATTCCCTGTGGGAAAATCTACAGAGGGGTTCGGGTGTACAAATGCTTAATATCGACCCAACTCCGGAAAGAGGCGTGGAGGTGGGTATGTGGGGTGAGCTCAGGGTGCAGAGCCTGGTTAGTAGGAGAGTGGTTATGTAAGGCAGGCAGGAGAGTACAAGTTCCCTCCCTGAGGCTCAGATGAGGAGAAAGGGCCCTGGCCCCCATCTGGTTCTGGCTCAGTGTGCTCTCCATCATCTTTCCAGCACAGCACGGGCATGGTGGGATTACTTTTCTTATTGTCAGGGTCAGTGTGATGAACTGGGCAAGACCCTGCTTCCACTGCCCAGAAAAGCACTGCAGAAAGCTGTTTGAAGGGGTGGGGCACGGTCTTGACAGCAGTTATGAAGGATGACTGGGACCTTTAGGTCAAAGAGAAGGAGAGTGACATGAAGTCAATTGTTCAAGAAGTATGTAGACCTCGGAGGGACTCCATGGGCCAGCAGGGTGGCCCTTCCAGGCATGAGTGAATCCCACATGCAGGAAGCCCTGGTTCTGTTCAGGAGCAGGCATGGAAGGATGGAAGAGTGAGATGCAGGACAGAAGTAAGTGGGAGGGAGAAGCCAACTCTGTTCTAAGCTGGGAATGGGGGACAGGGAAGTAGCCTTCAGAACGGTCCAGTGTCCATGGCATGTGCAGCAAGACCTGGGCTGGGAGAGACACTGAATGGAGCATGGGATGAGAGTGCCCCTGGAGATAGTCAATACTAGGTCATGGCAGCCAGAGCCCCATCCTGAGGGTGGAGACCTCTAAGAGGTTCTTCAGCAGTAGCCTGAGTAGCACAGAGGTAGCCAAGGGGAGCTGGGGTAGATGGCACAGGGAAGGCTGGGTTATTTGGCTGCCTGGTACCCAGGCCTTCCTAACCCAGAGTACTACCCAGGGCACTGTGGTCAGCATATGCATCCAGGAAAGGAGGAAAAAAACCATCCAAGTTAATACCGGGGGCTCAGCCTCAGTGGCTCAGATTCTTAGGCTACTGCCCGTGGTCACAGATATGGACAATCAAGCACACCTATGGGATCTGGGCTTCCCACTTTTAAGAACTGAGCCCTCTATTGTGTTCTGAGTGCTTCTCTGCCCTGTCCTCGGGACACACAAGCAGTCCACATCCTTGGGACTTGGTTAGTGTTTATCTGTGCAAGGGATAAATAGCTCTGAAGGGTTATGGTAGTGAAGCCTAAGGGGTGGGCCTTGGGAAGAGCAAAAAGTTAAGATTGGTTGGCTGGGGCTATGGGAGTCATAGAAGGTTCTGGGCTGGGAGAGAAGATACTCAGAGCCAGGAAGCTCTGGCTGCCTCAAGGGTAGAAGATAGACGAGGGGGGCACACAGTCAGTGAGGAGTTAATTGCTGTCATGGGAGCAGCCCAGCACAAGGGCCCTGGGATGGGGATACAACATGGAGGAAGCTGCAGAATCAGGATGAACATATCTGTTTCCTGCCCTGGGAAAAGAAGAGCGGGCTGGCAGGTGGGAAGGCAGTGGGGAGGTGAATTGGGGGGAGCCTATGGGTGCATGTCCCTGGGGGAGCAAGGAGAAGGGTTAGGTGGGACCACAGCTCTTCAAGGGAAGGAGGAATGAAGGAACTCTCCTACGCACTCGTGTGTGAATGCACACACACACACACACACACACACACACACACACACACACACACACACGTCCTATACATAAGAAAGACTCCAGGCCCAGCCTGGGGTTCTAGGAGTTAGACCTCCTGCAGAGGGCCTCAGAAGTGGCTGTGAATTCCAACTCTCTCCTTACCAATGAATGGTGCTGTTCATTGTAGGTGGGCCAGATGACCACCACTCTTGGTACCCTTTGAATGCAAAGGCTCTGGGTAGGCAGGGCTCCTGGGGACTGTCTTCATGAACAGCTAAGGAAATGTGCCTCCATCATAACCTGTGCTGTCCCCACAGGCCATACTCCGCCCCAATTCTGCCTTTTCTTATGGGGCAGCACACTGTCTTGGAAGACATCTAGTTGCCTCTACCCAGGACTCCCAAGCCTGCGGTCTTCCCAGCTAATCTCTGCCTGGAGTTCAGTGCCAGGGACTCTTAGAGAAGGCCTTCTGCCTCTGAAACCTGTCAAACCACAGTGTCAGGCTGTGCTTCTGGCTCTCTCCTCTGCCTTTGTCCCACCTGACCTCTCTTGATCACTGGATACAAATGCCACCCAGCCAGCATCCCTTCAGTTCTTTCTGTGGAACAGAGCAGCGTTGTCCCTCTATTTTCTTGCAGTTGAGGAGCAGGGAAGCAGAGGCTCTACCTGGGCTTACCACCCACAAGGGGAGTCAGAGAGACCAAGGCTTTTTTCTGACACCATCCCTGGCTTTGAAGGCTTGGGAACCTGCTCCTGCTCATTGACACCCCAATATCTACTACATGCTCTACTGCCCCCACACTAGCTGCATTTGCCTTCCTAGGACCATGGTACCCTCCCTTTCTTTCCTAAGCATTGCCCTGACAACTGGTGCCGACTATGGTAAGCGTTCCACTATCCAGTGTATCTTAGCCAGCCCTGACTGTTTGGCGTAGATCAAGGGCCACGTAAGCAGCCACAGGTTCTTTTAGTCACACAGGGTAGCAGATGGAGACATGCAACCGATACAGTATACTTAAGGCAAGGTATCATTACCCATGCTGCCCTGGTGGCATGGGGGTGGGAGGGGCTGCTGCAGAGTAATCAGGGTATCAAAAACATAGGCATCTGGTAGACATCTCCAGAAGAGACCGTGGTTTGGGGGATCTGGGGAGAGGAAGGTGTCCAGTGCCAAAGCTGGGTTTCCCCAAGAGTGTTCTCATATTCCCATCTTTAACAAAGGCACACCCTTGTGTCCCTATGTCTTTGGTCTAGGCCCACAACCTTCTTGTTGTGGCTCCCTGGCCTCTGGGGGCCTTACATGGGAAGGGGTGTTTGTATCTGCCTCATATCTATCCTTACCCCACGATCTAGAGCTACCCACTTAGTATCTTGCCGCCTGTGTACTCCTTCCTGGGGTGATGCACACTCAGGTGAGGCAGGCACCATCTCTCTTCTGGGGTGAAGGGATGTACCTTGGGGGTCTACCTAGGGACCACAAAACCCTTTGGAAGAACCTGGCTGAGTCAGGGGTAGTCCACACCATTCCATCACAGCACTCAAGCTGCCCAAGCAGGCACACCCCAGCCCCCACAAGTCTGCATTTGGAAAAGGTGTCAGATAGAGCCTCAACTCAAGGTGTGGCTGTTTCAGGGGAGTCTGTAGCTGGGTTCTGCCAAGGCTTTATGATCTTGAGGCTGAGAAAATAGGAATGGTGCAGGCCCCTCTATCCCACACCTCTCCCAGAGGCTGGATCAAGATTCCGCCGTCAATGTAGGGTCTAGAACCAAGTTGGTTGTCCCACGAAGAAGATCATCCCCTCCCCTGGGTTTGGGAACCCTACCTCTTTATGATGTGCTTCCTGGTCAGTCCATTGCTGGCAGCTTCCTCATTCAGGACTCCTAACTCAATCATCTCAATCTGACCATTCTCAGGTCACCCTCAGGTCTAGGGGTCACCAGAGCCTAGACCTCCCTTCTGTCACATCTTGTCATGACGGCGGCTTGTGCTGGCCTGAGCTTGCTTTCTCCCTTCACTGGCTCTGCACACTGTGTCCTCCGTGTCACTGACCAGACTTGTCACAGGTGGAGGCCAACTGCACAGCAAGCATGAGACTTCCCTGGTGCCTAAGCTCTGCTGTTCAGAACTGCCTTCGCTTGGCATCCTCATCACCAAGCTCCCGGTGGGAACTGGGCTCGAAGAGACCATGGATCACAGCAGCAGACAGCCCTGGCCAAATGCTCACAGCGCTCACGAGGCAAGGCTCTGGCATACTCCCTGACACGCGACAGTGGCTGGCACTGGCTTGAGACTGCCATTCCCTCCTCTTCCCTCCCTTGCTGGCTGTACCCAGATCTACCTCACCCCAAAGGCCTGGCTGCAGCTCTCTTAATGGACGCTACTCAAATGCCCCATCCTTCATCTGGTCACAGGTTTACCCATTGTCTCACTTGATGCCCACCTGGACAGATGTGTGGCAGGTGACAGTGTGTGTAGTCATGTCACTCTCCCAGCCCATCATTCTATGCCTGGCCCTGAGTCCCCGTGTGCCTCAGTTTTCCTGCCTCTCTGAGGAGCCAGACAAGTAGCTGGGCACCCACTGATTGTTTTCAACACATATCTGTTCCCGGATCAAGGGGACACCCTGCCTGGCCCTGTGGCCACATCTGTACCCTGAGTGCTACCAAACCCCTCAGAGACTGGGGTGCAAAGGGAGGAAGAAGTCTATCCTGGGTCGCCTGTTTCAACTTTCAGCCAGAGATATCCTTCAGTCCTTAAAGCTGAACCCAGTTGCTGCATGAAGCAGGAAAGGGCCAGCCTCCCATGGGCTGTGAGAGACTCACACATCCCTATGGATGTCACATCAGCTGAGGTCCCTGAGCTGGTCCCCTGGGCCCATTTCTTGGCCAATGCCTAGAGATAAACTGAACAGCCATATTTGAAGGAAAGAACAGGCATGATGATTCTCACAATGTCCCCACCACTTAGACTGAGCCTCAGAAGGGTAGCGTTCTAGACCTGGGAGACCTGTGCATGACAGGATGACCCCCTTGCCCTCTTTAAAATAAATGCTAGGAGACAAGGCAGCAATAGGAGTCGAGGAGCAGGACCTAGTGTGGGGGGGGCGGGTCCGGGTTCAGGGGGATACCAGCTTCTCTCTTCCTCTCTTCCCACAGCTCTTTGTCCTTTACCCATCTCTTGCTGGCTCCCGAGCCTCTTCCTGCTGCCTCCACCTTTATCAGTCCCCTTTCAATACCAACAGCTCCCTGCCCAGTTCAGCTAGGCAGGGGCAGCACAGAAGGTACTCTCCCTCCGTTGCTGGCTAGGAACCCCCTCCCCCACCAAGCCCCTCTGTGCGTCTTACTCTTTTCCACCTTCTCTGTTCTTCTTCCTCTTCTCCTTTCCTACCTGGTAAGGCACATTTTCTCAGGGGACCTCCAAAGCCTCCAGGAGCATCCAATGTGTTGCTCCCTTGGCACCAGCATCTCCAGGGCAGGCCCCCGTCTCCCCTGAGTACCATCGGCTAGTAGCAGACCCTCAGAGCCACATTCCTTATCCTTGGGAGGTCAACCTGCACAGCCAGATCTCAGGCTGAGGGCCAGATCTGGTCTCACTTGGTAACAGAGTCCGAGAACCTTTCTCTGCCCACGGAAACATCTAAGGGGTTTAACCCCAGATACCATCTAAAACCCCTATGCCTACCGTTAGCCACTTGCCCACTTCAACCCCTATGCCCACCTGAAGCCCTTTGCCCTCTTGCCATCCATGTGCCCACCTGTCCTCTGTAGACCTTGGTGGTCCATCCTGGCATTGTTCTCTGGAGAGATGCTCTGGGCCTGTAGCAGTGTCTCTGGGGGCTATGCCCCTGCTGCTATCCCAAGGGTCCCAAGAGCCCCTGGGTGTCCCCTCCTGACTCCAGCAGAAACAGGGAGTGGGTGAGTCTCTGGGTGCCTTGGCGCCCTGGCTGCTGCTTGCTGCCTGATCTACCCAGCTCTGACGCACCGGCTGGGACTGGAACCGGAACCTCAGTCCTCTGGGCTCTGGCCCTGACACCCTGCCCAGGGGGCTGGGCCACTTGGTCCCTGTACCCCCTGCTGCTAGCTCGGCCAGGCTCCAGGCAGGACAGGCTCTGGCAGACAGACCACCCGGCCCGTGGGGGTGCCGCCCACCGGCCACCCGGCCTGCCAGGGTGGGGCTACCCCACCCTCGGGATCTCAGCCTCCAATGGGCCCGTGGAGCCACGCCTCCCTGGACACTGTGGTTGGAGGCCTGGCTTCCCCTCCCCCCACCGGGCCACCCAGCAGACTGCCAGCCCCATCTGCTACCCTCTGCCACATGGGATCCCAAGGACCCAGCGGGCCACATGTTGGGGTGGGAGCCTGCCTGAAGAGTCTTACACCCCTGGGGAGCCATAGACAGATGCCATGCTATCTGCTGGTTGATGGGTGCTGGAATAGATGAGACAGAGGCTCATACTACCCAAGGGAGCTTTGGTTGGTGATGCTGGCCAAGGGACTCCCAGCTCAGACTCTTGGGCCAGAATCAACACAAGGTGTTCCTGACCAGTTCAGCTGCTCTTAAATCTAGGCCCAGAGGTCTGCAGAACCAGGTAGCTGGCTGAGAGCCCAGGTAATCATCCTTAACCCTGGCCTGACCTATGGTGGACCTGGAAGGACCCTGACTCTCCTGGGACAGGAAGTGGCTACTTAAATCCCTAGGTCAAGGGAGTAGGAGTAAGCCTGGGGTTTGGCCAGCAACATGTTGAGACCCCAATTCACACACAGACTCAAAGTAGGAGACTTGGGGGGACTTACTATCTACTTTCTCATTAGTCCATAAAATTGTATTTTTTTTTTAAAATTTAAACTGGATTCACTTTGCACCTTGGCCTCTGCTGACCACACAGCAGAGCTTGTCACAGAGGGGACTGTCAGGCCTCTGCTACCAGGTGTGGTGAGAGAGCCTTGGGTTCCTAGGGAAGGATCTAGACAAAGGCAATGGATGGGAGGAGGTTGGTTCACCATTGCCTTCTGGGTGACCTTGAACAAGTCACTCGACCTCTCTGAGCCTACTTTCTTTGTCTGTCTAACAGAGACAAAGTAGAGAGCTGTCCTTGAGAAACGGGTAAAGTGGTCAGTGTTGGATGCTACAGACATTGTGGACAAAGAACATGACGGGGCCAGGGGTGGAGGGTGTTAATGGTACAAGATGGTAGCATACATATGTCTGCACATATGTGTGTATCAGTACACGTGAGGGTATGTGACCCCAGTTCAACCGCAGGACCAGGCTCCCAAAGATGCACAGCTTAGCATATATCTACCCCAGACACCACCCCATTTCATCTATTTTAGACCCACTGTACATGTGTACACGTATTTCTCTATCATCCCTCACAAGAGATAAACCCCTGGATCCACTCCCCCTCTATCCTCTACACCATTGGAGTTGCCTAAGACCTCCCAGGGACTTGCCCCCCCTGTCTTGCCCACTGCTTAACCATTGCAAGACCTTGGTCTCTGGGTTTCCTACCATATTTCTTCAGCTCAAGACTTTGAATGGTGCCAAACCTAACCCCTGCTCAAGGTCTTGCCTTGTCTAGAGCTTTAATGGTCCCATCGCCCCGCTTCTGGGTTACCAGGACATCAGCTTGGTGGTAGGACTCGAGGCTATGCCACTCCACAGCCACTAGGGTAGTGGGACCAGTTTCCTGCTTGTTATATGGTACTAGTGAGCTAGAAAGATTGATCAAAGCTGCTCTTAAATTTTCAGGACACATAACACCATAAGGGATGGTAACAATGGAGGGTACATCCCAGTCTGGACCGGAGAGACATATAGCCTGTGTGAGGTGGCCATGCATAAGGACCCTGAGCAGGTTGGGTGAGGCCTGAAACGCTGGCATGAAGCACGGACATAGTATTTGGCTGGGGGCTAGTGTGGAGAAGGACTGAGAGACCAGCTTAGACCCACTGCTGGTCTTGACCTTGGTTGCCAGCTCGGACCACATTAGAGCTAGATCGTAGAGATAGCCATCTGCCCACCACCCCATCTGTGCCCTGTCTCACCACCAAAAGCCAGGACCAAAACACAAAGAAATATGAAACAATGCCAGTCGTACCCTTCAAGAGCATGGGGTTTAAGCAGCCATAGAAGTGGGCCAGGGAACAAGCCACCAGATGAGCAGAAGAGCTAAGCCTTCCTGGCTAGGAAGACCATGGCAGGCTTCTTGGAGGAGGTGGTACTGCAGCAGAGCCTTAAGGCTGGAAGAGGGAAGAAAAGGAAGGGCACAGCAGGTGGCTCAGAGCACGCAGCAAGGAACCCTTAATTCCTGGCAGTACCTGAGAGCTGCAGGTTCTGGGCCTACCATTGTCTGCTCCCTCTCACACACTTTACATAGGAGAAAACAGACCCTCAGAGGAAAGACTCAAAGACCTGAAGCCCAGTGGCCAGAGTCAGGGTACCCAAAGGTTCCAGTGCCTCCCACTCCCAGGACTGTCAGCTCAGTGGTTTTTGAGGTCTAGGGCTGCAAGTCCAGTCTCATTTGTAAAGTGGGGGTGACTGGTTAGGAAAAAGACATGGGGAGGGAGGCTTGTGGCAGCTACTCTGAGGATAAATTCTCCGTGGGTCCTGGGGACACACAGGGGGTGATGGGAGGAAGAAGTGCAGCTCTCTGGCTGGCCAAGAAGATGGTTTCGTGCGAGGCTTCACTATCTTCCTGTACACGTGCATAGGCAGCCGGGCACAGCCTGTGGGCCACATATATTGCCAGTCTGGGCGTGGGGGTTACCACTGTCGGCAAGGGCACCTCGGGCACCATGCCTGGGCTGGGAGGGACCTACCTCAGCAGCTTCTCCAGGCCCCGTTTGCTAGCATTTCTCCTCAGGAGTGCGGGGCCATTCATGCTGCAGGCCTGCCCGACGACGCTGGTGACCTGGCCTGACCCCTGGCCCTGGGGACACAGTCTGCAGCTTCAAAGGCTCCTGGTGCTCTGGCCCAGCACCTCTGTTCTCCTCTGCCTTCTTCTCCTTCTCCTCCTTCCCCTTCCCTTCTTTCTTTCCCTTTCTTCTTCCCTGCCCTGCCCTGTCCCTTCTCCTTGTCCCTCTCTTTGTGTCCTTGTCCCTATCCTCCTCCCTCTGTCAGTCTGTCTGGTCTCTCAGGCTCTGACAGCCCTTCCCTGTCTCCTCCATCTGTCTGTCTGAAGGATGTCTGTCTGTCTCAGCCCCTCCAGCCCTTGGGGGCAGGGGTCTGGGGCTGGCTCCCAGATGGCAGCCCCAGGCCCTTCCACTGTCCCCGGACCCTGTTTCTGTGGGTCTCTCTCCCCTCTCCTTTCTCAGGATGCTTAGCAGCTGCTTTCCTTTTGTCCCCCAGCCCCCTTCTCCGCCCCCTTGGTCTCCTCCACCTCCACCACCTCCTCCTCCTTCCGAGACTAGTAAAAATGTCAGAGAGAAACCCTCCCAGCCCCGCAGTGTGGGGGCCTGGCTGGACCTCCACGCCCGCTTGTGGGCAGCATGGTGGTCTGCCCCCCTCAGACCATCTTGGCAGCTTCTGTCATTTCCCACCTCTCTGCCTACCACTTCACTCTGGGTGCCTGGCCACAGGTCACCTCACCATCCTCAGAGCCTCTTGCCCACCTCTGCCTGCCTGCTGGTCCCTGCTTTGAGTCCTGCTCTCCCTGACCCCTGGTCCTCTCCTCCCAGGTCTGGGCCTCAGCTGCCCCTGACCTGGCTTACTGCCCCTCCTTGCCCTTCTCTTCTCTGGCGGTTTCATCCCTATCTCAGTATTCCTCCTACCTTCCCTCCCCCATTCCTTCCCCTCCCTTCTTCCTCCCCCTCCCTCCTCCCCCTCCCTCCTCCCTCCCTCTGGGTCTTCATTTTCCCTCTGTTTATTCCCAGTTCCCTGCTCTTGTATAACCTCCAGGGGAGGCTGGGCACCCCAGGAATCTTCCCAGGTCTTAGTTGGGAGGCTACTGCCCTCCCCAGAATCTCAGGCTATATTCAGAGCAGGGAATAGATGCCACAGAGAGCACCTTCCTTGGTGTAGGGAGCCAAAGTCCCCAGAGTGTAGGAGGGTACCGGGTGCCCTCACCAGCCAGCCCCCCTACCCTATCCTCTGGCTCAGAATCAGGGACAAAGCAGCCCAGCCCATTGTTTTTCTGGTTGGGCTTAGTCACTGTGACTCACTGGAGAACACTGGAGGCTAGTGGCTGGGCTGGGGGGAAGATGCCATAGGCCAGTTTTGGGTGAATAGGCTTACATCTGGTGGCTTCCCGGATCACCCACACTCATAGCTGTGGATAAGCAGTACTGCTAGACCCATAAGCTGGATGGGAAAACCAAGGCTGGCCAGCAGCACTGGGCCAGGTCCACAGAGCCAGAGTCTGGCAGAGCCAAGACCATAGTTGAGTCTTTGACTGCCCACTGTCTCTCTCTACACAGCTGGCCTCTAGTTGTCCTCCATCTCCACACTTGGAAAATAGGCACAGACAAGTTACTTGTGACCTCTAGGTGGGCCAGGAAGTCAGATCCCAGGAAATCTGGGGACTACTGAGGACGGAGGTAGGTGTTGGTGGGTCACATGAACAGCTCACTGGTGGCAAGGAGAAACACCTTAAAGGTGGCAACACAGATGCAGTCGCACATGGATCCCCAGATCAGATCTACAGTGACCAAAAAGCTGACTACTTGCCTTTTCTGCCACACTTGCTACAGGATGAGATCCGGCTGTTCCGTGCTTAGCGATTACAGCATCTCCCTCCCCCAGAATCTCCCAGGAGGAGAGAGCCAGGGTGTAGAGCAGAGACAGCAGAGCCCACTGTGTTTCCTTAATAGCACAAAGACATAAGAAACAACACACTCTGAAACTCCCTCTGGTGAGCCCAAGCTAAAGAGGTCACCCCGTGGAACCAGACTGCCCAGGAAACCAGCTTGTTCTGTGCCTGCATCATAACTTACCACACCACTTCCTGGCCCCTGTTCCTATTCCAGCTAGACAGCCAGGAATGACATGTGGTTGGGGCAATTTGGGTTCAAAAGAAGGAAGAATGTTTCCAGACAGGGGAGGGCTGCCTTAATCGGTGGTAGTTTTCCTGAAGAGATGTGGGATGATTTAAGGTTTTGAAGCCATGACATATATAGACAAGGGGACAGAATGATACTGGCCTTACTGTCTATTATTTTTCTACCTATCCACCCACTCATATACTCATATACCTACATACTCATTCATTTATCTACCTACCTATCTATATATCTATCTATACATCCATCCATTCATTTACCTGTTCATCTGTACTTTCATCTATCCACTGGTCCACTTATTATTAAGGGAGACTGGGTATATCACAGTGAGCATGCAGGAGTTAGAAGATTTTTGTGGATCTGGTTCCTCTTTCCTTCTTTACATAGATTTTGGAGATCTAACTCAGGATACCAAGCTTGTATAGCAATTACCATTTTACCACACTGAGTTATTTCATTAGTACACTCAGAAGAAATGTTTAGCAAGCCGCTTAGAGCACAATAACCCCCTGTTACATACTGACTAATACTATCTACAGATTCATCCTTCAATTTGTACATACATTTGTCTAACCAGGGACATTTCTTCAATCCATACTTTCATCTCCAAATAGTCTTCTGTTCTTATTTTCATTCATCTGCACAGATATCTATGTTTTATTTATATATTTTCCATATTCATTCATAAATCTGTCTAAGACATCTTCTAGGAAGCTGCACACACAGCTGCACACATCTTTGTGTGTTGCACTATATGCATGGTCATCCAAGCAAGTCAGTAACACTATAGGAAATCAGCCTCCAGCACAATTATCATTATCTACTCTTCCCCCGCCCCAGCCATCCCTCTACTCACATATCCATGTAATTATCCACACGTTTATCCATCAGTCTGTGTGTTTATTCAAGAAGCACGAACTGAATTCCAATAACTTTTATGTTCTGGGAATTCAGCACCACTCTCCAGGGCTTGCTGACATTTTAGTGGGAACAAATAAGTAAATATGTATCAACACATTGCAGATGATGGTTAATGCCGCTAAAAGCATGAGTCAGGGTAAGAAAATGGGGGGGGGGACCAGGGGACTGAGGTGCTTTGTATGATATTAAGGAAGAAGAATTTAGTGGGAAGGAATAAGTATTTCCTGGTTTAGAAAGGATGGAGAGAGACCGACTGACTTTCTCACAATGGGAGAAAGCAGAAAGATAGTACAAAATTTATGATGGACAGGTGTCTTTTTATACATCTGTATCTTCAATAGTTCACCTCATACCAATTTATCCATTTATTGATTTGTCATTTGTTTATCTTGCTATCTACAAATCTATTGTTATATCTATTTATCCATTATTTATTTACAGTCACAATCTGCCTGTCTTGATATTATATCTGTCTAGTCATTTATCTATGTCCTACCTGTCTCCTCATTCATCTACCTATTCTTTCATCCCAAGTGTCCATCCTCCAACACATCCATTTATCTATTCCCCACATCCATTTATCCACCTATACATCTATCCATGCACATATCCACCCAGTATCTATCCACTCTTATGCACTTATCTATCCAACCTCCGTCCATCCATATATCTATCCATTCATTTACTCACCCACCTGCTCACTCATCCATCCATTTATCCAACTACCCACTTACCCATATACCCATCTACTCACTTATAAATCTACTTATCCACCAACCAGGTCATCTACTCAGATCCATCGAACTACCCATATATTATCCACCCATTTACCCATCTATCCACTCATCTATCCATCCATACATACATCTACTCACCCATATATCCATCCACCCACCTATCTATTCATCAATCCATCCTTCCATCCAGCTACCCACATCCATCCATCTATCCACCCAGTCAGTCATCAATTTATGACTGCACTCATTCACTCAATCATCCATTCATTCAACCATCCACCCACCACTCACTGTATATGCACCTGTTCATCCATTTTCCCACATACCCATCTACTTACCTATATATTCATCCATTCATCAATCCATCCATACAACCCCCATCTACCTACCCATCCATTCATCCATCCATCCATATATCCAAACAACATTCAGTCATCTATTCACCCTCCCATTCATCTACACACCCATTTATCTATCCAACTATCTACTCATCCATATATTCATCTATCCATACATCCATTCACCCATATAACCACTCATTTATCCATCTATCAACCCATCCATCACCCTTATATATTTGTATGATCCATTCAACCATATATCAATCCACTCAGTCATCCATTCACCTCTTCATTCATCCACATACCCAGTCATCCATCTATCTACACCTCATCCATCCACACCTCATCCTTCCATCTACCCATCCACATATCCACTCATCCATACAACAACACATTCACATATCTACCCCTTCATCCATTCATCCATCCATCATTTCTTACTTATCCACATACCCACTCATCTATCCATTCATGCATGCATTCATCTACCCATCTATTCACCCATCTTCCTACTCATATATTCAGTCATCTACTCACCCATTCATTCATCCATCTATCGACTTATTTATCCATCTATCCACCCATCTACTTATTCATCCACCCACCCACCCATCCATCAATTTGTTCAACCACCCACTCACCCACCATTCACCCATATATCTACCCATTCACCAATTCACCCACCCACTCATCAACACATCCATTCACTACACATCCATCCCTCTACACCTATTAATATATCAACCATATATCCATCCATTCATCCATTTTCTATCTCATTCATCCACTCATGTATATCCACCCATTCAGTCAATCATTCACTGATTTCATCCACCTATATATTCATCCAGTCACCCATCCAACTCACACATCTACTCATTTATTCACTCATTTATTAATCCACTTATCTTTCCATCTATCCACCTACTCATTCATCCATCTACTCAGTCACTCATCTGCCCATCCATTCAGCCATCCATCCATCAACTCATCCATCTTCCCAAATATGCATCGACATTCAGTCATCCACTCATCTCCCATTCATCCATCCACCCATTTATTTATCAATCCATCCACTCATTCATCTAACTCCACTCACCCATTTGCCCACTTATCCACCTACCTATATACCCACCCATTCGGTCATCCATTCACCCCCATTTATCTAACCAGCATTTATCCATCCATTCACCTACCCTTCTACTCACTCATAAATCTACCCATCCACCAACCAACTCACCCATTCATCAATTCACCTATCCATCCCACATTCACCCAACCAACCATATATCCATCCATACACTCACTTATATATCATCCGCCCACCTGTCCATCCTTCCATCCATCTATCCATCCACTTCCGATTCATCCACCTACCCATCCACTCGTGCATGCTTCCTCCCACACACCCATATATCCACCTACTCATCAATCAGTCCATTGACCCCATCTGTCTATCTATCCTTTTATGTATCCATTCATCTGTCCATTTATTGATTTATCCATAGATCTATCCACACACTTACCTATCCATCCATCCATCCATCCATCCATCCATCCATCCATCCATCCATCCATCTATTCATTCATCTATCTACCCACCTTGCTGTTCCCATACTTTCTTTTTTCATCCACCTTTCCCTATATTCATATATTTTCCACTACTGATTCTTCTTTTATTTTCTTATTTCCTTCCTCTTCTTCTTCATCTTTTTTTTTTAAGTGACTAGACATGGCTCAAAAGCTCATGGCTTGAGAATAAAGCCTCAGGAGGTTAGGTCCCTCTTATAAAATAGACCCTAAACAGAACTTGGGAAGCATAGATCTTCTTCCTTGTCCAAATATCTTTATAACCCCCAGCAGACATATTCCAACAGATATACTCACAGGCCAGTGTACTATATGGAGAAAGACATAATGGGTCTACTGGCGGCAGGGTCTGGGATAGTGGCTTTTAATAGTAATGTGGCTCTGATTTACATAATAGGAACTCTCCAAATATTTCCCCATATTCATCAGCTCCATGTGTTCCCCTTTCCAAGCAAGGTCTGGTGGGCCAGAGCTAAGGGCGGGACCAGGGATCCGGGTGTGGTGATGAAGCCAACTGTGGTTGGAGCCGAGACTAGGAGAAAGGGTAACCGAGTCTTTCCAGATTTCTTTGGAATAAACTAGCTATATTCATCTGTCTTGAGTTCTATTGCTCTTTGGGGAGATATTCCTGGGAGAGGAGGGAGAGGTAGAAGGTGGGGAGAGAGGGGGGGAGGAGAAGGGAAAATAAAAGGAGAGAAAGAGGAGAAAGAGAGAGAGGATGGAAGAAGGAAAAAGGAAGGAGATGAAGAAGAGAGGGAAGGAGGAAAGAGGGGGAAGAGGGAAAAGAGAGGAGGAAAAGGAGAGGAAAGGAGAAATAAAGGGAAGAGAGGAAAGTGAAGGGAAGAGAGGGGAGGGAACGGAAGAGAAGAGAAGAAAGGGGAAGGGAAGGGAAGAAAAGGAAGGGAAAGAGAAGAGAAATGAAGCCTTTCCTAAAGGCTGCTTTTAGGAAAGAGGGTACAGTCACCTTGGGGTGGGAGGGTGGTTCTCCTTCGTGCAGACAGAAGGATGTGAACCTGAGAAGACCTATCTACTAGGGATGAACCCCCATCCTCATGTACATACCCAAAAGGCAGATTGTAAAACCAAGAGTTGAGATAGGACCCATGCCACCCATGACAGACAGGATCTCCAAGACATTCTAGGCAGCCTTCCCATAGCACCTGGTCACAGTGGGCTGGGGTTATACTGGCCCTATCTATACCACCCACAACCTACTTTGTTCCACCTGTGAGGTGTCCTGATATGAGGAAGGGCTCAGAGGGAACAGATGCATCTTGAATTTGCAAATTACTTCCTTCTGCCAACCGATGGGGGCAGTCTTTCTTCCATGCCAACTTACAACTTCCCAACTTGGAGGTGATCAGCAAACTGAGCCTGGCCACAAGAAAAAACAGGGGCTCCCCTGACTTACCCACCGTCCACACGCAAACTTCTACACTCTAAACCCATAGCCCCTTGCTTTTCTGCTAGCTCCTTGGTTCTGGGCAGGAGTGGCTGGCTGGTGAAAACCTAATCCTGGGAATTGGATGGGCTGTCATCAGGTAGCCCCTTTATTCAAACCTGTCCTCTGCAAGAATCAAAGCACTGAAATCCAAAAAGAGGCCCTATGCCTCAAGGCCAATGGGAAATCACCCAAAAGTTACTCTGTGACAGGAAGACTGGGGTTCTGTAGAACCAGAAGAACTCCCCACAGCCTTATGGTCCAGTGCTACCATAGCAGATGCAGAGATTCATGGCTATACTGGTCTGGACGGTGCCCCATAGAACACTTCTACCGCAGCCTGGGATGTCCCCACAGATCACTTGCCACTCAACCTGGGCTTTCCCCACAAAGTATCCCTCACCTGGACCCAGTCTATGTCCAATAAAGACCACTGGTTCCTTATCAACTTCCTTTGAATAGCATTGGGTTCACTCTGAGGACTCTCACCAGAGTACCCTAAGAAGCAGCCTGGAACAGTCTAACCTAGGTCCCAGCTCTTCACCCTAAGTCCACAGAGGGCATGTCTACACATAGAAAGCCATCTCTAAAGTGGCCATTCTTGTAGTGATGGTGTTACAAGACCTTTGCCTGCTAGAGTCTTAAAGAGCTTGGCAAAGACAGTCCATGAATCTTAGAAGCAAGCAGTTGCATTCTGAGTGTATAGTTGGGGAAATAGAGGGTGACACTTTGCCCTTCTTCCCCTCACCTTGAAATGGCATCTCAACCCCTATCCCAAAAGTCTGAGTTCCTAGAGGAAAAGGCCTGGCCCACTTCCCATGGGTCTCTTCCCCAGACAAGCCTTTTACCTCCTCATGGCTCACTAAGCCTTCGCACATATCCCTCTTAGGGAAACTGAGGCAGAGGGAACCCCTAGTAGAATAGTAGTGTCACCCTGGTAAGGACATCCTGACCTGGGCCCTCTGTCCCCAGCCTTTTCCAGATCTGCCTACCTCACATGGGGAAAGGTGGGCCTGTGATGTCCCAAATGTGCCAGGCATCTGGTTTCCCCTCCCCAACCTAAGATAGGGATCTGCAGAAGCTGTATGGAAGGGGGTAGAAAACCTAGACAGGCCAGGAGGAAGACCACTGTTTGGGCGAAGTTTGGCCTCCTCTCTGTCTTCAGGGAGCTCTGACTTGGCCCTGCCTGGCTCAGCTCTGCCATCTGGAGAGAGAGAGAGAGAGAGAGAGAGAGAGAGAGAGAGAGAGAGAGAGAGCGCTCTGGGACTCAGCTTCTAGGCTTTCAATCCTCACAGCACACTTTGGGAGGGCAAGGTTGCAGGGAGGGTCCCTCCACTGGGCTCCTGCCTCTCGGGAGAAGACTCTCAATAGTGTTCAAAGTCTCTGACTAAAGTTCAGAGGGTCAGAGGGACACGTGGTCTAGGAAGGAACCCTGCCTAGGTAACCCTTAGATTGTCCTGTGGGTCAGCAGGTTTGGACATAGGCCAGCAAGGTCTCCAGGATAGATAAGGTTCCAAAGCAGGACCCTCAGCAAAGCAACATCAGATGCTGAAAAAAAAAAAAAATCAGAATGCAGACATCCCAGGAGCCAAATAAGCCATACAAATGAGAGGACAGATGGCCAGGTAGAATGGGTCAGGCAGGCCTGTGCAGAGACACCCCTCTACCTGAGACTGCTCCCAGTAAAAGGAGGCATGGCTCCACACAGAGCTAGGGTTCCAGGACATGGATAGTGTTTGAATCCGAGGCCCGTGAGGGCATGCTGAGCCTCTCTCTGTAGCTACACGACTGCCTTGTAGCTTCTAAGGCACAGCACAGTGGAGGTGTAAAGGGAGTTCAAGTTTGGTCTTAGGGCAAGACATTCCCTAGGCGCCACCCAAGCAGTCTCAGCAAGTCCCTTGCAGTCCTATGGAGATGCCACCCCCTGCTCCCAAGGGACAGGAATAAGCTACTGTTGGGTAGTCAGGCCGGAAGAGAGCACCCCAGCAGAGGAAGAGTGGCAGGCTTGCATCAGTGGTGTCCCCACACCACTCGGGAGTGGTACACAGCAAGCAGCCTTCCTGCCTTCTGAGGCTCTGTGGGAGGGGCTTGACTGCCTTGGACTTGGCATGCATATGTGTCCTGCCATGCTCACCCTGGTATATATACCAGGGCAGGTATGAAGGAAGTGTCTGGCTTCTGCCTGATGCGCCTAGTCCACTGTGGACAGCACAGCATGGGGATTCCCCTGATCTGATCCAGCCCAAATGGACCCTGTTCAGCTCTGGGCTTCTGGGGCTTCCTGAATGGGAACTTCTTAGACCAAATAACCCCTTCTGGGCACCGGGGACTTTTCTTACCACTTCAAACAGGAGAATCCCCGGTCTGTGAGTCACCCTGTACAGGCACAGTGTCTCCTCCTCCAGGGTCTCAGTTTCATTTTGAAAGGTCAGTGGTGCACTTTGTTCTTTCTTCCTCCATTTTTGGGGAGGAGGTCTTTAAGGGGCTCCCAGGCCCCTTTAAGGCCTTAGGATCGTGGAACAGGAGTTCCTGACTGACAGGCACAGGTGCAGCCCAGCTCCGATCCTACAGCAAGGTGGCTAGGGATCGGCTGTGACTGCCAGAGCTGTGGGCACCCTTCACTGTGCTGCTTAGACCTCGGCATTTGAGACAGCTGAGAGAGGGGGCCGAGGAAGGACCTAGGAGGAGGGTGGGGCTGGCTTGGCTGCTTGAAGCTGCCCTTCTATGGGCACAAGGTGGCAGGGGCACTGACGTGCAGGCATTTCTGAACAGGGTCACAGCTGTTGCCTGTTCCACACACCCTGCAGCTTGTGTCCTCATCCAGCCTGGGCAGAGTGTCCTTGGAGCCCTTCTTGGGATGTCACGATGCATGTCCCCCTTCCCAGGAGACAGCCTTCATAGAGCCTTTCTGGGAACAACATGGCCCTGGAATCCCAAGGCTGGCACAAGGGTGCTGACCCAGACCGGGCTAGTCTCCGCTTAGCCTCAGACTCCTTTCCTGGCCTGAGGGTTCCCTTGACAGCTTTCAAACCAGAGTTCAAATGCAAAGCAATAGTGTGGAGACACCCCCCCCTCAACATGCACCCCTCAAAGTGAGGCTTCTTTCCAATATCATTGATAAAGACCTGAGGAATCACTGTTCCTGCCCAAGAGCTGGAGTCCGGCTCCATCTTACAAGGCAGCTTGGGAACTGCAGAGAACCTGCAACCCCTGCAAAGGTGGGCCTTCTCTCCTTGAGCCTGTGGCTGAGCCCTAAGAGTCACACCCTCCCTGGCAGCCTAATAGCCCGGGTAGCAATTTTATGTTTTACCTCTTTCTTCCCCTTCCTCTTACACACCTGGACCGCAGCCCCCACATTCGGCTCCCATGAGGCTGCTAGCCTCTGACCTGTACCAAAGATCTGACAACTCTCTTCTGAGACCTGTTCCTAGGGCAGGGCAGGGCAGGCACCAATGGTCTGGCTTAGTCTCCAAGTCTACCCACTAACAGCTTCCCTTCTCATTACCCCCCTTTCCCCCGCCCTTATGAACCAACACAGGGAAGACCCTCCACATCCCTTTAAATTGCAGATGCCCTTAAGCAGCTGACAGCCTACAGGCCTCTGCCCAGCCCTGTCTGTTGCAGGACAGTGGCCCCCTTTACCTCTGCCAATGTTCATTCCCATACCCACTGTACCTAACAACAGTGCCTGGTCCACAAGACACCAGTGACCTTCTCTATCTTCACATAGCAGCTTTGGGAACCCCAGAGGCCTGGTCACCTCTCAGTATCTTAAGGCAGGCCAGACCCCTCAGACAAGCCTACAGGTGTGGGAGGCCAGGATTCCTAGGTCCAGTTTCTCCCAACACAGCTATTGCTCTCTCCTCCTGTTCAGGTCATATCCAGCCACTCCTAGTTCCTTCCACACCAAGCCTCCATCTTCTCTGTTCTGGCTATGAACCCTAACCAGGGAGACCCAGCTTTCCCCAGTTAGGCCAAGCTGCAGAGGTAGATAGAGGAGACACACACCTCTGTGTAAGAGAGGGTTTCTGAAGGCTATCTAAGTCTTCATTTGGTAACCACTACCTGAGACTCTGCCTACTCAGGACTTGGCACAAAGCAAGCTGCCCATAGTGGAACTCACCCTTCGCCATCTTCTGCATGGAGCTCTTCCTGTTCCTCGCATCTGGGATCTCTGGCAGCCTCCGCCATGGGCCTGGTGTCTTCGGTGTGGGTGCACTTGTTATGGCTCCTGGTGCTTCTCTGTAGATGGGCGGTGGCCTAGAGCCTCAGCCCCCCACCCTTCCCGCCCCAGGTTTCACTTCCTCCTTCCTGTAGCAGGTTGAGGTTTGAAACCTATGGGGCTTTTTTTTTTTTTTTTTTTTTTTACTATGTTGCTGCAACAGAAGAGTTAAAACAAACAAACAAAAAACCCAAAAAAACAAAAAATCAACCAAACCCAAACCACTCATCAGGAAGTGTTGAGCAAGCTGCAGCCTCCTAGAGTGACAGAAAAGGGCTGAGGGTAGAGGCGAGTAAGGATGCTCCTTACAACTCTGGCCCACAGACCTGAGAATAGCTAGGTCTCCTGAAATGTCCAGAGTCCATGGTCCCTTTAGTGTCTGTGGACTGCTTTCAATTGCTTTGCATGGAAATCTTCTGTGCTTCCAAATGTGCTCATAGAACATGGTGGAACCAGTTCTTGATGCTTCAAGGTCATGACCTTGGACACTCTTAATTAGCCTTTGCTCTCCAGCCATGTCCAGGGTCCCACATGTGGTGCTCCCCTCGTCTGTGGTTCTAGAGCTTGTCTCAATCTGTCTCCATTCCTAGCTGCTGGACGCTCTTGTCTCCCTGCTCTGTCTGCTCAGTTCTCTCTAATCCTGCCTCTGTGCTCTGGGCATTTGGAACCAGTCTAAGAGTCAGTTGATGTTCCCAGCTATGATGGGGTGGGTCATGGGTTCTCCTGAGAGGCAGCACCAGAGGAAGGACTGAGGCTTTTGGGAGGGAACCAAAGGGACTATAAAGGAATGACGGAGAATGTGAGACCCAGATCCCAAAGTCACGGGACTTAGGCCGAAGTGTCACTGGGCCAAGTTGAGGCAGCCACAACATGGTAGAGACTCTCTCCTTGAAGCTTGCTGACCCAAGAGATAGAAAGAAAGGAGCCAGTGCCCTCTTTTCCAGCACTGGGCAATGGGTGACCTCGGAAATCTCACTATGAGGTCTTGCAGGAGAAGAAGAGCAGAAAGGCAAGAGAGCCTTAGGGTATTGGGAAACTCAGTGGAAGCCATAGAGTGTCATCTAGAGCTAGACCTGTGTTTGCAAGCCTGCCTGACTGCAGCAAGCCCTTTCTTACCCACATGGCCCAGCGGAGGGCAAAGCCTTGCTCACTCTATCCCAGCCCCCGGGAGGGGGCAACAAGAAGACCAAGGTGAGCAGTGTTCAGCAGACTGGGCAGGACACCTGCCTGCTTTCTCCTCAGCCTCCTCTCTCCTTTTGCACTTTACTTCCTTGGGACCCTCCTAAGTGCTCTGTTGATAAGTGGCTGGGAATGCATTTGGCAGGTGACAGAGCTATGCCACTTCTGTCCTGACACCTCTTAAGAGGTTTTCACTGGTTCCTATGTCTGTCACAGGGCCTGGCCATCCAGGCACCTTATCGGTGCATTCCAGCCACTAATCTACGAACTTTCTGTGGCCTGTTTGTCTTTAGGGCTGGGGGATGGGGATGTGGAGACCATTGGCTACCTACAGACTGGATTGGTCTCCTAGTTTTCAGGACCTCGAATCCAGCAACAAACATCTTTCAGATGGAGATTCAGACCCTAACAGACAGACCCTTCAAGCCTGCAGAGCCAGCTCTGCCCAAGGGGGAAGTGTTATAAAGTCAGCCCCAAGAATAGCAGTGTGGAAGGCAGAACTCCTGAGAGGAGACGGGTCTTATACTCAGGTCATATCACAGGAGTGATTTCCCTGTAAAAGTAAATTGTGGGCTGGCAAGATGGCTCAGTAGGCATACATGATTCAGACCAAGCCTGATGATCTGAATTCAATCCATCAGATCCACGTGGTAAAAGGAGAGAAACAATTCCTACAACTTGTCCTCTGATCTCCACACACGTGCCCTGGCACATGCACAGCAGTACTATCTGGGAATTCCAGACACTGCTATATGACCTCCCTTTGGCCTGCTGGTTGGTTCTTATGGCTGAAGGACAGGCACGTGGAGGCCTTTGGCCACCTATAGGTTGGACTGACTTCCTAATTTTCAGACCTCTGAACTAGCAGCAGCTAACATTTTCCAAACAGAAATTCAGACTCTACCAGCAGAGACGTGTGTGTGTGTGTGTGTGTGTGTGTGTGTGTGTGTGTGTTTTATAAGAGCCCGTCCTAATGGGTTGTTTTGCCACTTGATGGGCACTAAGAAGGCTGTACCAGGAGTCACCCTCATGTTCCTATATGCCCAGCCTCCAGATATGTAAGCATGTCTTTGTTGTTTATAAGTCACTCTGCCTCAGGGATACTGTGTAGCAGCAGAAAGCACATTAAGATCCCTGGGACATGTGGGTGCTATGTGAGCTGCCTCATTCATTATTTTAGTCCCATTTGAAATGGGAGATTTTTACCTTTTCTGAGTTTCATGCAGACCCCAGCCATCAAAGAGGGTGCCCCTGCATTCCTGGCCTGTCTCCATCTTCCCAGACTGATGCAGAGGCTGAGCCCTCCCATTAAGGATTGGGTTGCATATTCCAAGATGCATATGTTGAAGCCTTAAGCCTCAGGACTCCAGAATGTGGCCTTATTTGGAAATTGCCTCTCGTTGCAGATGTAACCAGTTAGGATGAGGTCATTGAGGGGAAGGGCCTGCTCCAAGATGATTGGTGTCCTTTCAAAAAGAGGAAATTTAGGCTCACTCACACACACACACACACACACACACACACACACACACACACACCACCCCACACCAGAGAGAGAGAGAGAGAGAGAGAGAGAGAGAGAGAGAGAGAGAGAGAGAGAAATCATTTAACCCCATAGTGCCTACTCTATCTATCTAGTCTTCTGCCTCCAGAATGAGAAAAATATGTCCATTGTTCATAAGGTTTAGATCTGAAGTGTTTCTCATAGGCTCACATTTTGAATGATAAGTCCCTAGCTTGTGACATTGTGTGTGTGTGTGTGTGTGTGTGTGTGTGTGTGTGTGTGTTGCTGGAATAAAACCCAGAGCCTTACACAAGCCAGGCAAGTGATCTACCTCTGTATCCCCAGCCCGTTGTGGTGCTAATTTTAAAGACTATTTGTGCAAGCTGCACACACTCACTTTGAAGCCTTTGGGAGGAGGAGCCAGCTCTGGCAGAAGTAGGTCAATAAGGACAGAACTTCCCGGGGTCCCCCTCCTTTTGTTTCTGGGTTGTTTTCTTTACTTTCTACTGAGACTCTGTTGAGGTCAGGCTGTGCCCTACTCTAAGGGACTCCATATGGTAAGAAACAGTATAAAACAGTGGCTTTTGAGGCTGTGACATTGCTTTGGGAGACACCATTTCACAAACAGCTTTGCTTTGACTCCATTTTGATGGAGAAGAAAGACTGCAGCCCCTGGTGGGACTCAGAACTGCGCCATCTGTCAGGCACAGGCACTCCCTAGCCAGTACAGACTGATAAATAAGTATTTCCTGGGAACAGAAAGGGAGTCACACCATAAGTATATGGGTGTGTGTGTGTGTGTGTGTGTGTGTGTGTGTGTGTGTGTGTGTGTGTGTGAATTGAAACCGTATGGGCACGTGAGTGTATTAAAATCATAGAAACCAGACCAAGAACTTATCAGGCACCAGACACCAAGGGAAGGGTGTTACTTCCTCACTTGCCCCCCACAAACTGATGGTCACCTACCACTGTGACGGCATGGGCCGTACCAAACCTATCATCTGTTACCTGGTGTCAAGGACCGACAAGCAGAGCAATCCCTGGCATGTCTCAGGAACTACATCTGAGCTCAGTCCCCTCTGTTGATATGTCCCCTCTCCTTGACTGCCTGCCAGTCTACTTTCATCCCTCAGGACCTGAACCCTCGTTCCCTTTGGATCTTTCACCTGGCACCTAGACTCAACAGCTTCACTCTCACACCTTGACTGTAGCAGCTGCTCACCCAGCACTGGTTTGGTTTGTTATCTTATCAATGCAGACCCTCTCTCTCAGCCTGCTTCTGGAACCTCTTGAACTCTGCAGGAGCCTGGGACTTGCATTCCTTCTGCAAATTGCATACAACACTATGGATACAGATTCATTTATTGTGTGCTCTGTGGGATCTGAGGGTTAATATTAGCAATTAAGATTGGAAAGCAAGAACCTGCATTTGTTTCAGCCAGGCAACAAGAGGGCAAGTTGTGATCATTGAAACCACTAAACCTTATAAATGTATTGTCAATTAATACATTCTAACATTGTTTAAAGACATGAACTCTTTGTTTCTGATATAGTGTGCTCGGGGCAACCTCCATGTGAGAGCCTTCTACCACATGTTCTCACTGTCCAGGAAGGAGCCCCTCTACCCTGTCCTTCCTGCTGTGATGAACTGAAATGTTCCTCCAACCAAGCGCCAACATAAGTTGTTCATTCCTTAAATTGTGTCTGTCAGGTATTGGGCCACAACTGTATATAATGGTTTAGTCACCATCTACAGAACACTCAGTGCTGACATCCTGGGTGTCTGTCAAAAAGGCCCAGACCCTCAAAGGCCTACAGGACAGGAAGCTTCCCCATCTTCCCTATTCCCACAGGTTACATGATGATGCTCTGGAACCTAGAGGGCCCTAGAGAGCGCCTTAGAGTCTTGCACACTCAATCTTTCCTCCCCCCCTCCATTCCCCTCCCAATTCTCAGTAGACTACTTGTCTGTCCCTCCTGCTTCTCAGAGGACATAGAAACCAGGGTTCTAGGTGTCCTCATGATGGTCCCTTCCAAATAGGAGAGCAGAGAGCTCTCATTGGCTGCAGCACTCCTTGAGCCCTGGCTTCTAATCCTCCCACATTTCAGGGTCACCCCATTACACAGTCCTCCCCATCTCTTTCAGTGCTCCATTCTCTACCATCACCTTTATTTCATCTGGACCAACAAGTGTGCTAAGATAGGGTGCTCCTGGTAGCAAGTGCTGGCCATTTGGCTGTCTATGGTGTGTGTGTGTGTGTGTGTGTGTGTGTGTGTACGCACACTCTGAACTCCCTGACAAAAGCCCTGGTCAGACACAGCCCTTTCTCCTGAGCACACCCCAGTTCATGCACATCATTCATTCACTTGGAGTCATTGACTCCTCAAGCTCCAAGGGCAGTATAGGATCAAGACAAACCCTGTCTCTACACCTAAAATAGTGTCTAGGGTCGAAAGACTCATAAAGCAAGGGAGGATTCAAGCTAATGCTGGGATGTACCCTGCTCTGCCTGGGAAGACAGGATGAGCAGGCCTAGTTGAGGAGACTGCCTATGAACCAGACAAGACGAGTCACTTGGAGCCCTTAGAGCTGGAAATATCTTCCAAAGGCAGGAACAAGACCTGAGCAAGTCCACTTCTGGTTTGTTCTCAGCAGTGGACAGAACTGCAGGCAACTGAGGTGGCCTCTAGGAGGGTAGTGGTATGGGCAGAGTGACAGGGGTGAGGCATTATGGAGATTGGATGGCCTCACTTGAATAAGGGACTGCAGGGACAGGATGACGCCCAGGTCCTGGATGGTGGGCCCAGGTGGAACTTTGACCAGCAGGAAAACAGAAAGAAAGGCAGACTTGGAGAGCTGAGGTTTGCCTGTCATTTGAGTGTAAGAGTTCTAAAGATCCCCAGGCTATAGCCTGGATTTCTTTTTGCGGGGTTTAAAGGAAAGAGGGGATGGGTACTGTTAGAAATACATTCAGGACCACAAAGAAAGAGACCATCATTCCAACTGCAGTGTTCGGACAAGGCAAACTTTCCTCCTGATCAAGAGGCTGGGCTGTTCTGGCTTAGGTGGTGACTGTCTTCCCCCCCAGTCACAGGGGCCCTCAGTTCTAATTTAGTTGTGTAGTCTGAAAAGAATCAGCACACAGAGAATGAGGGAGGAAAGGAAAAGGGTCACTGCTCCAGACCCTCAAATTCTTGGAATGCAGCAGGGAGCCTTTGTGTAAACAAAGGTTTTACTGAGTGGGGAAATTAAACAATTTGTGTAAGTCTTACAAGGTGGGGGAGATAAAAATATTTGAATTCCTTGTTCTTAACACAAGTTTTATAGTCTTTGATAGAAAAAACTCATATTTGATATTGCTTATAAGTCCTTCCTTATTTTTAACCATTCTGTTCTGCCTTAAAGTAGCACACTGAAATGGGGAGGGAGTGCCCATCTAGTAATAGTTGACTCAATACGAGATAGTTAGGTCCTTACAAAGAATTAATTATTGCACCTATTTTACAAGCATGGTTTAAGGTGAACCCACCTTCCTAGAGGTAGTCCCTTGACCGGGAGACTGGCCTGGCTCCATTGAAGTGTTAAGTCTACACCCAGACCAGAGATCCTACTGTTTTGATAAGGAAGGGTTTTCTCTTCACAGGCTGTTATTGCTACTTTATTATTCTGCCCCTCTAAAGACCCTAGAAGCACTTGAGAACAAGATCAGACATCCCAAAACACTTTTGGTATCTTTGGCCCCTGGCAAAAATGAAGCTGCCAAGAGTCCTAAAGGACATTTCTAGCTTGTAGTCAAGAACAAAATTGGTTACTTTTCTTTGGGATCTTTTTACCCTAAACTGCCTAGTCAGTTTCCACCTCCTGATCTTATCCTTCCTCCCTCTGAAGAGGTAACCCTAACTGCCATTATAGCATTGGGTTCCTGACTGGTCTGGCAGCTTCCAGCTTGTCAGGTCCAAAAGAAACTCTCATCCAGGGTTTCGGAACCAGATGTATAAAATGAGGCATGACTGCTCCAAGGTATGGTGGAGGAGGAGGTTTTTTATTGTAGATATAAACAATAGTGCAGCCAGAGGCATTTGCAATAGTCCAAAGAAGGGAGAGAAACTAGTAGACTAAACATCACCAGCAGACTGACCTAGGCCATGAGAGGAAGGAGAGATGGAGAGAAAGAAGGGAAGGGATGAGAAGAAAGATTGAGAACAAAGAAGAGAGAAGGCCAAGAGGGAGGGGGCTGAAGAGAGGGAGCATAAAGGATGCATAGCCCAAATGACAGGGTTATATAGAAATGAGAAGCTGGGGGAAGGGAAGCCCACGAACTGGAGAGGTTTAGGGTAGGGGGCAGGACAACAAGAGCCACGAAGAGCCCGGATGCCAGCATGGCCTCTGTAACAGGTACCTGCAATGCTGAGGGAGCCTGGAGGCCAGAGTGTGCTTTGGTAATGAGCACCACTTAGCCATTTGCCCTGGTTTCTTTTAGACTTGACATGGCTGAATTTGGGTTGTCCGGTATGGCAGTTTTGGGGTACCCCTCAAGAGGGTCTATCTAAAAGACCCCAACTGTTAGATATAGGAAAAGGGAAGTCTTTGACTGGTGGCTAGAACAGATTTTAAAATGGCCAAGTCAAAGCCCATTAGAATCTCCTGGGCTCACACGAGTTTTCATCTATTGGGCTCTTCGTTCTTCGGCATCTAAGATTGGTTTCCAGAGTGATGAATGCACAGTTTGTATTCATGCCGTTTGATGGCTGTTGGATCAGCTAAGTTAGCATGCTGTCCTTCCCATATGACTTCTAGATAGGGAAAGATGAGATATTGGGCCGTCATTTAAATTTTAGGTTAAAAAAACAGCTGACGTGTCTTCCTTGGTTTCAGGCAGGTACTGGCAGTGAGCCAAAGTCTGAAGTCTTATATCTGGGCAATCTTTTTATCAAGAAGAAAATATTAGTGAGATATAGTTGTCTAAATAACATCTTCTGTAGACTTATCTGTAATGTCTGGGGTGTATAACCCATTGGACTATTGCCAATCCTCTTGGTCGACCATGCAGGTAGTCAAGATTAATTTCTGTCTCTGTACTGTCAAGGTCAGTTGAGGGTCTGGTCCTCAGGGGTCACTTGGGCTTGAGAGGAGCCTCTGACTCCCTAAGCTCTTCTTTACCAGCTGTCTGTATCTGTGAGATAGTCAAAGGCCTTGNGTGGCCTGACTGTGGCTTCCCTCGGAAGCACTGAGGAAATCTCTCCTCTGTATTGACCTCCTTTGTAGGCAGGATGCTGGTTAGAACTCACTGAGTGGTTCTCCATGGCCTCCCTGAACAAGAGAATAGGTGACTGTTGGCACCTGCAGAACATTTTGAGATGGACCACAGTCCCCTGGGACTTCAGTGATCTTGGGAGGCAAGAAGAAAAATATTCTCCTGTTAATAACCCCTCTAACTGAGTTAGTATAGTCTCCAAGGATGGTCATTGAACATCCAGAAGATCAGTTACACCAGTCTGGTCATTTCAACTACTGTATAATATTTTAAAAACCAGATATTACTAAATAAACTTTGACAAGAAATCCATTTAGCTATCCTTAGGATTATTGATTTTTGAACTTAGAAAGCTGAAAGACATTAATCTATCTCTCCTTCTCCCTCTCTCTTCTCTCTCTCATACTCACAGACACACACACACACACATGAATAAAGTTATGCTACTTGGGCTAATACCATATACATCATCTCAAAGTTTCATCCTTTACTTGTCTTAAATATCTTGCTCAGACCTTCATAATTTACATAAGCTTTCTAGTCTTTTCCATTCTAGAAACATCTAGCCATTTTAATCTTCATATATATAAATCCCTCTTTACTAAAAAACAATTGCCATGTTTACTTCCCTTTTAACATTTTCTTCTCTTTTCTTTTTCTTTTTCTTTCTCTTTTTTCTTTTTCTTTTTTTTTTTTTACTTGTGTCTTTCTTAATACCCTGAGATACAATAGCATTAAATAAATGAATTTGCTATCTGTTGTGACAATTTTCTTCCTGAGGGATATATCCCCTCCTCAAAAAGTTCCAAAAGATTCAATCTCATCAAGTTCATCCTGGGGAATCAATGAATTTATTGGGCTTATTTACTGACTGTGGGTGAGGAGTTCCTGGCTGGAGTGTGGATTCACAAGAGCAGCCACACTGGGAAGTCTACACTCGGTGTGTATAATGGCTTTCTGCTAGCTGCACCCCCTTCCCCCTTAACATTCCTAGCATATATACCTTTAACTCCTCTCCCAAATCATGAGGAAATGTGCGATTAGGGCAGAATTGCATACAACTGTCCAGGAGAGAGGCTAGATTCTCAAAATGAAGGCCCAGTGACCTTCATTACCCACTTCTCTCTATAAAAGAACATCCACTGCCAACAAACACAGCATCCGTCATCTTTTGTGAGTAGATATAGACGACCTTATGAAGACAGTGATGGCTGAACAGTCCCACTTGAATAAAAGAAAGCCAAATAGGAATGACACACATGATAATCATGTATTAATTAACATTGCCTAGGTCCATACTGTTAATTGTGAGGCTTTGAGAGTTCCCAGGTAATCCTTATATAAAGACAAGACAGTCTTTATACACTGTATGGAGTCACTGGCACAACCACATTTTTGGTTTTGAATGAGTACATGCAGCAGGTACACAGAAACCGTGGATGCATAGCAGAATATCATCGCGTTATGTTTACAGAGTACAACAAAACTCAACTAAGAAATCTCTGTTAAAACTGTGATGCTGAAGTTATTATTGAGAGATCTTTAGACAGAGGGTGCCTCTATTCTCTCCATAGATGCACATCCATTAGCTGTTTTCACCACAGACAGTTTTATCTTGTGAGATAAATACCACTACACACATAAGGATATAGTTCCTCTGTAAAACTGAACACACTGGTTTACATTGGACAAGGGACTTGCTGTTGACGCCAGTGGCAACTAGTTGGGCCCCAAAGCACCTGCGTTTCTTATATTCTGAATAGATTTGTCCAGATGAGTGTCATCATCTGTTGAGTCATATATTGGGAAGAACGATTAAAAGAGACAGAATATATATGAACATATATTATTATATACTAATATAATATATATTAGAGTATTATACTAGTTAGAAAACTTGAATCTGAATGGGCACCTTCTCATGATTGGTGTCAACATCCATGACTGAGGAGGATCAAGCAGATAGAAGTGTCTGGGACCATCCCTGGATAGACTTGAATTGGCCAGTACTGACAGTTCAGACACATCTGTAAACGGAGGCAGACAACCTGAAAAAGCAAGTACCCTCCTCCCTATAAAGAAAAGTTGTTAGACAATACGATACTTATTTTTCTATAAAGGCCACCTTTTCTCCTCTAGCTCATATTCAGATGAGGCCTGTGTGTACAAAAATACTAGACATTTCTTTCTTAAGGCCTATGGATGAAAGCAATTCCAATGGATTGAGATACAGTGATGGGGAGTCTTTACCTCGATAACTACCCAGATGTGAGACAAGAAGACATTCTGGAATGTCTCCCAGATCTTTTTTGTCTCCTTCTGGAGAGTTCCTAGCTCTTATTCCTTTCCTCATGAGTAACCACAAAGAAAGGAGATATCTATCACATTAGTGGCTTTATTGATATGGACCTGGTACCTGTATACTTCCTGTCCTAATTAGCCACCAAGAAGAAGAGAGAAGATAATTCTCTCCAGATTATCCATGCCTACAAACGTGACTCTAATAACCTGTGACCCTACTGAATTCTCTCTGTATTTTTTCTGGCTGATTTTAATCTGTTTATGCTAGATTCCCATCCAGTAAAACTCCTGGGGAAAAATATATCCTCTTATGCCAAAGAAATCAATCAATTTCTAATGATTGTATAAGTTAGGTTGGATTTTGGCTCCCCTGTGGGTTAAACTTCCAATGTTTCCTTTAAACACCCCCTTTTGCCCTTCACATTTACAATCTGTCTGTTACATTTATCAGCCTTGAATAGGAGGCAAACATGAAAGCACTCAGGGCGACTTCCTCTTTTTAAAGATGGCTTTCTATCACTTGGGTTGCCTGGGTTAGAAAAGGCATCGTATAATTTACTACACATTGTCTTGGAATAAGTATCCATAATCTAGAAACTACAGTACACAGAAAGCATTCACAATAACTCAGCAAGAGACAACATCAAGATGCTCTTTGCACTTTGCCTGTTTCTGTCAAATCAGCCAGACAGTGAAAACACAAGCATAGGGATGCAGGGCCTGATGGGGCAAAAACAAGTAGTCGAGAAGCATGGAGCAGAGGAGACCTGAGTAGCTTAGAGACAAATAGTCTTGGAGATTCTGGGCACCAAAAGCAGGCACTAAGACCCAGCATAGCCTGCCTCTCCAGCCTTGTGCCCAAGCAGATAGGTTCTTTCTTGCCTCCAGCTCTTGTAGCTGCCCACTGGCACAGCCTGTCTAGCACCTGGCCATGTATTCTTTTAGTTCCCTTGTGAGTGTCCTAGTTAGGGTTACCATAGCTATGATGAAATACCATGACCATAAACAAGTTTGTGAGGAAAGTTGTTGATTTGACTCTCGCTTCCACATTGTAGTTTCATCACTGAAGGAAGTCAGGGCAGGAACTCAAGCAGAGCAGCAACCTGAAGGCAGGAGCTGATGCAGAGGCTGTGGGGGAGTGCTGCTTACTGGCTTGCTTCTCCTGGCTTGCTCAGCCTGCTTTTTTATAGAACCCAAGACCTCCAAACCCGAGGTGGTGCCACCCACAATGGTCTGGCCCTCACCTATCACTAATTAAGAAAATGTCCTACAGCTGGCCCTTATGGAGGCATTGTTTTCAATTGAGGATCCCTCCTCCCAGGTGAATATAGCTTGTGTCAAGTTGACATAAAGCTAGTCAACACATCTTGAGAGCTGTGGCTTTCAAGACTCCACTGTGGGCCGATGCAAATTCACACGAGCACTGTTTTAAATCCAACCACTTCAAAGTGTCAGCTTCTTTTGATACCTGGCTAGTGTCAGAGGCACATGGCTGAGAAAACTCTTTTTTTTTTTTTTTTTTTTTTTTTGAGAAAGGGTTCCTTTATGTAGTCCTGGCTGGCCTTGAACTCAGAAATCTGCCTGCCTCTACCTCCCAAGTGCTGAGATTAAAGGCATGTACCACCACTGCCCAAAAAACCTCTTAAATCCCTTCTATAAACCAATAAATAGATCATGGAGAGCAATGAGTCAAAATTACAAAGCAAAAAACCATCAAAACAAACAAACAACAACAAAACCACCCTAGAACAAACAACCAAGATGGAGATCTGATGTTGCTTCCTTAGTATGATATAAAAGGGGACAGTCCCCTGAGGGCTCAGCGGCAACAGAAAATCTATGTTTCTCCACTTTGATTATCACATGGCATTCACTGTACTTATGATGTCATTAACCAAGATGGTGGCAAAACACATGGTTACTTTCTGGTCATGAGCCCACCCCATGATAAAGTGAGCTCATGCTCTATCAGGGCACAAGCCCCTGTGGGACCCACACATAACACAAATTAAATGTGGATAGTTTCACCCATTTCTTTAAAAAGAAACATTTGTAAGGTTAGCAGGGCTGTAGGTAGGACATGGTTCCTATGGCCTCGCTGGGAGGCCCCAACTAGAAAAAATAAACAAACAAACATCCAGAAGGAGGAATTCCATGGTTTCAACCAAGAAAGTTGAGTCCATATAACTTCCCAGGAAAACTGTAACTGTGGACACCAAGTGTTATCATCTGGGTCTTGTTTTAACTTCCACTCACCCCTAGGCAAAAGGATTTTGCTTGGCACCGTTTTTTCCACTCAAGCCTGTTGGGGGGCTAAGATCAGATAGTTCTGTGACTCCCCATCTTGGCTAGAATTTAAGACCTTTGGAAAACAATTAGTTAAAATAGTTAATCCTAATTTAAAACTTTAGTGGCCTTGAGTGGCGCTTTTACCCAGTTAGAAAAATCAGCTGATGGATGGCATCCTCTAAGGAGGTAAGATTTAACCACACCAAGAGACTGCTTTTACCTCTTACACCAGGCCTGATATAAACTTTCCCAGGTTCTTTGAGGGAACTGGATAGAGAGAGAAAGAAGAAAAAAATCCAGTGCTCAGAGAGATAGAGACAGATTCTTTTATAAGATGGGGAGTCAGGTTGGGCCTGGGGCTTAAGCCCACAATGCTAGCTACTTAGGAGGCTTGAGGCAGGAGGATCCAAGTTCAAGACCAGCCTAGGCAATTTAGTGAGACCCTGTCTTAAATAATCACAAAGAGCTTAATGGTAAAACACTTAACATAGCTTAATGTTAGATCACTTGTCCAGTGCACATGAGACCCTAGGTTCATTCCCAAGTGCTTAACACGTAAGAAAGATGGAGATCCAGGCCTTTGCTAGAAGCTCAGGTTTATACGGTCTGAGGGACATGGACAGTTGGATCCATAAAAGGGGGTTCTAGGAAAAGACTAGGTGAGGAGCACAGGCTTGGTGACAGATGGGAGATGGTTCGTGAGTTGATCATGATGTCAAGGATTCAGACAGGCCAAGACAGGAGAGCGAAAGGCGAGTCTGCTTTGGTGATTGCTTCTTTAGTCGCCTTGGTAGAAAGCACAGGCAGAGTCGGGGGCATCAAGATGACTATCTGGGTCTGTGCAAAGTCCCAGCCAGCAGCAAAGTGGTAAGGTCTCCCATGCCAAGTCATTGGTATGGCTTGTTTTTTCAGGAGCATGACAGGCTGAGGAGTGGGGGACCCCATCTGAAGATGGGGGGAGACAAACAATGGATCATGCATATGGCAGAGCAGAGAGCCCTGATGGCAAGTTGGTCATTGCATGGATGCCATTGAAGATGGGAGTTAGAGAAGCAGAAAGCTAAAGGGACAGGATGGAAGCCAGGTAGGAAGCTGAGGTTCTGAAGTGGTACCCAGGGTTCAGGGCCCTGCCCACCTTTGTCTGGCTATGCTTGCAAGCCCACACTTACTCCCCATTCTTACCCTACCCTCCTAAGCCCTACTTCCTTGGTCTTCAATAACCATTTTCAAAAGCAAGGCCTTGCACTCAAAGTTTTAAAAGCAAAACCTCAGCAAGTATCATGTGGGATATCAGGGGTTCCTCAACTTTTGACTGCACTGTGTTCCTGTAGACATTTCGCATCCCGCATCTTTCTCTTCCTCTCTTGCTGTTGGTCCTAGGCTCATCTTTCCTGTCTCTCCCTCTCTTGCCGCTGGTCCTAGGCGCTTCTCATGTCCTAGGAGACCCTGATTAGCATCTCATCCCAGATCCTACTTCTAGTCCTTACTCAAAGAATCCTTCCAGACGCCCAGACAGCCATGCCCATACCCTGCTCCATTCAGTCTTGCTGCTTTGTCAGCTGAGGCAAGACAGGGTCATTCTGTGGGGGTCACAGATGGCATTAGGCACGGGGGCAGGGCTCTGCACAAGGCCCTTGGGTCAGTCAGCTTGGTTTGATTTGTGGAGGTCTCTTGTATTTCATTCACTCACTGGAAAAATGTAGCAAGTACCCATAAATCTGCCATCTCACCCAAGAATTATATCTCCCAAGATGTAATTCTCGTGAAGAGCTCTTCTTTTTGCCCACTGCCCCCACCCACCCCAAGCAAACACAATCTGGATTTTTGTATTTGACATTTTCTTGGGGTTTTTTTGTTGTTGTTGTTGTTGTTTGTTTGTTAAGATAGTTTCATCCTAGAGTGGATAATATTGATTGTCAATTTGACAGTATTTAGAGTCATGTAGAAGACACACCTATGAGCATTGGGTGGTTCACATGAGAAAGACTCCCCTTATTTGAACATTTGGTCCCAAGTTTGGTGACCCTGTTTGGGGAGGTCTAGGTGGTACAGCCTTGCTGGAGGAAGTATGTCACCAGAGATGAGCTTTGAAATGAAAAGCCTAGCACCACCTCTGGTTTGTTCCCTGTGCTTCATGCTTGTGATTGAGATGTCTCCCTGCTCTGGCCACCATACCTACTGCTTGTTCTGTGTTTGCTCACCATGATATATTGTTACATTCTGGAACCACAAGCCAAGATAAACTTTCTCCCATAAGTTGTTTTTTTGGTCAAGCTGTTTTATCGTAGCATCAGAAAAGGAGCTGATACTTTGACATGTCAGAGAGGGAGTTTCTCAAGGAGTCACAGAGGTGGGAAGACCATTGTCCTACCCATCTTTTCCCTGTACAAACCTGATCTTGGAACACCTGTGTCCCTTAAACATAGGTTCCTGTGGGACCCCTTTTCCTCTGACATCGCCATGCACAGCTTCCCATCAAAGTGTCATGTAATCCCTGGCCCCTAGGCACATGCCTAGTCACGTCGCTCTGCATCTGAGCCCGTCTGTCTCGGACTTGTTTTGCCTAGCTCTGTGTCGAGGTAGAACTGTCCCTAAGGGTCTGGCTGCTGCTGTCTGGACCTTGGGAGAAGGTCCAGGACCGAGGCTCTACCTTGATGGGCTTTGGGAGCTGGTGAAAGGAGCATGGTGGATACAGGACTGCAAATGCTGGAGCGAGGGCCAGGGAGCCATCCTCAGTGAAGTGCATTTTGAAGATTAGTGGGCACCCGCCAGGGTTCCTCATGGCTCCAGAATGGGGGCAACTGCTTCTGGAATCTCCCCCCCAACCCCCAGAGGTCTAGGACCCTGATAGTATCTCACACAAAGCAAGGGTGTGGACACAGCCATGTGAAAGTGACTCTGATAAGAGTTGGGGATATTGTTCTAGCTAGGCCAAGGCCTGGAATTTAACCGAAAAAATTCCTTTCAGGGCCAAGGTAGGGCCTGCCACAGCTCTACTCAGGAAAAGGGACCCGGGTCTTACCAACAGAGTATAAGCCTCTGGAGGAAGTGGGGAGCTGCTGACTCAGAATAGCCATGTGCACTTCTGTAGGATGGTCTGAGCCTGTGGCCCTGCTATGAAGTCAAGTGCTGAGCCAGCCTAGGCTCTATGTTCCTCAGGGTGCCTTTGTGAGGTGCAATGAAGATCCAGGCAAGCTGTGTAGGCCCATCCTTCATCCCTTGTGTACAGAGAGGGGAAGGCACTAGTGTACGAGGAGGTGGGGTTGATGTAGGCTGAGTCTGGGGATGGACACAGAGGTCAGCCTTCCAGGATGGCTTCTGACTTCTGGCCTCAGATGGGACCCTGAGAAAGGCCAGTGCTGAAGGAATGGAGACTGAGCCTGCCTTGGGGTGTGCCTGCCAGAACCATTCTGAGTGAATGACTGTCCCAAGAGACAAAGAAGCTGATCCCAGACTCCCACTCAGGTATGTTGGAGTCCATGGTCATCTTTCTCTATGTCCTGTCATGTTAGACAGGTCCAGACATTGACCATACCCATCAGTTACAGGATACAGCCCAGGGTCTTTGAACTCGACCCAAGCAGTGTGGCCTCTCTGATCAGTGCTGATCAGGAGCAGGGCTCCAGAGTGGGCCGAGACAGAACTAGAGCACACCAGTGGAAGGGATGCGAATCCTTTATTGGGGTGAGGCCAAGTACTCCCAGACTGGATGTTGGGTGCTCCCCCAATGCTGGGGTGGGACTGGGGAGGTGGGCAGTTAGGACTCAGACTCGAACATTTTCTTCCGGCCCTCCATGCCAGACTTCTCCTCAATATTCTTCCTCCAGTCACCCACGTCACGCAGGTCTCGCTCCTGAGGGTAGGACCAGAGAGGTCTCAGATCCACCCCAGTCTTCTCCAGACTACCCTGGGCCTTGCTTCACTATCTATGAAAGGGACTGTGAGTGGACTCTCCCTCTTGGCTCTTCCCCTGGGCCCTGACCTACCTTCTCAGTGTCTTCCTTCTTGACCTGCTTCAGGTTGGCCCTCAGGTCCATGCACACCTTGTGCTTTGAGCCCAGCAGCGCCTTCAGCATGGCGTCGGCGGACATACGCACCCTCCGAAGTGGGGGCCTCTTGAACTTGCCCCTCAGGTCAAATAGCTTCTGGTTCATGTCTTCCAGCTGGGAGGAAGGAGCAGGAGGTTTAGGGGCCTGACAGCCTCCATGTCCCTGATCTTGCCCTGTATCTTTGGCCTTACTTTCTTATCACCTGGCTTCATCCTATAGCAGTTGGCCTCACCCCCATATCACTTGGCTTCACCCCATGTCGTCTGGTTCCACCTTCATATCGCCTGCGCTACCCTGCAAGCCACTGGCTCAACCCCATGCCATATGTCCCACCCTCTCACCATTGGCTCCTCCCCAAGCCATATGTCCCACCCCCTCACCATTGGCTCCACCCCATGCCATATGCCCCACCCCCTCACCACTGGCTCCTCCCTCTCACCTCCTTGCTGCTCTTCTGCACCTTCACCTCCATGTCATATTTCTCCTCTTCAGCCACATCGACCTTTGCATGCAGTTGTTTGCAGAGTTCCTGGGTGGGCAAGCAGTGGGTGGGTGGCCACCCTGATACTTGAGGACCATTGTCCCCTCCCACTCCTGATCAGTAGGGTTGACCTGCTGAGGAGTGGGGATAGTAGGGTCTTGGGTGGTATGGGACAGGAAGGAACTACCTGCACTTCTGACATGGAGCCTGGGATGTGCAGTGGCGGGCAGTGTTCTGACAGGTAGTTCTCCTTCTCAGATTCACGGCGGCTTTCCTCTTTCTCCAGCTCTGTGGCCGCTATCTGGAGCATCACACTCTGAGAAACAGATCGGCGGGAGTGAGGGTCTGCAGTCAACTCCCACCCCTATCTCTAGATCCGCAGGCCTTTGCAGCAGCCCGCCCTTACCTTCAGGTGCTGTCTCCGGGCCGTGATGGCCCTGTTGCGCTTCTGCAGGACAGGACAGAGGGGTCAGAGTCAGGCCTTAGCTGGAGCTCTGACCTGCTTAGAGCCATCTGACTTGGGGTTCATAACAAAGCCACTGCCCAGGACCCTGGTTTTTTTCCCCTAGTCCTGGGACACATGCCTGTGGTCCTGACTCTGCTTAGGTGGTACATAGGGCTGAAGCAGGTAATGGGGATAAGGAGGCAGTATATAGCCAGGCCTCAGGGGCTGTGGGCAAGAGGAGGCCCGGAAGGTGAGTGGTGAACAGAAATTAGAAAGGAGAAGTGATTCCCTTGTGACAGGCCCAAGTCTTACTTCCCTTGCCTCATAAAGCACCGGGCAGGCACTTCCTCTCTCTCTGGGGTAGTTAAGGGGGTGGGGCACTTGGGGGCCTTGACAGGGGTATCTTCTGTCCTAGCCTCAGGGGACCATTATAGCCTCTAGTGATACTCACCTCCTCACTGTCCCAGGAGGAAGAGGGAGGTGGGAGTGGAAGAAAAAAAGAGAAGTTAGACTGTGGCTCACAGGAGTAGCCATGAAACCTAGGGTTTGATGGGGTTGAAGGGGTGGGTGACAGCCACAGAGGGCAGGGAGATAGGAAACCCAAGCCCTGGTGCGGGACTGCAGTGCAGGTCACCCTGGGTATCACTTACTCTCCCATCCTGAGATCTCAAGCTCTGATCCTGTGGGGAGAGAGGTGATGGTGTCAGTGTTCGCCTTTCGTGAGGCTAGGCGTGGAGACCTGGCCTCACTAGGTTACTTCTGCTCTACCCGCAACTCAGACCTTCTCAGAGGGCAAGGATTTGGAGGACATCCCCCCCCCACACCCCCACCCTGAGGGTGAGAAGTAAGAGGAGAAAGTGTTCCCAAAATGTCCCAGGCGGGGCCTGAGGAGCTGCAGCTGTCCCCGAGGGAGGGATGGGGTGGGGCTGGCCAGCACAGGTGGCTGCCAGGGTGAGCCTGTTATTTTTAACTCTTGCTCCTTTGGCTTGAGAAGTAAATGCATGGAAGAAAGTGCTCTTCTGTGTGGCCTGGGGGCTCAGGTCTCTACTTGCTTGACCTGAACATTCTCCTGCTTGTGTGTCCGCAGAGTCAGGGCCTGTTATCCGAGGCCCCTTGTAGACCCCTGCCTTATCCCAGCAGCACCTGTTGCTCTCAACCCTAGATCTGTGGGAGACCTCAGAGAGAGCTGTCGGCAGCAGACCCCAAACCCCCAAGCCCCTGCCCCGGGGAAGTCCTCCTATGAGCTAGCCTGAGTAGTGTTCTATTCTCCCACCTCAAGAAGATGGGCCGGGCCTCACCTAGATGCTGTGCAGCAGTGCTGGGAGCGAGGTCAGGCCGGCAGCAGTGAGTTGGGCTGGTGGGCCAGAGGGAGGGGTATAAATTGCTTTCCCTGGGCCGGGCCCCTGCTCAGAAAGGGCATGGAGTCTCCTCAGACCAATGGGGGCCCAGAGAGGAGGAGAGCCTCCCCACCTGCCCAGCCGCCTGGCCAGCCAGCCCAGGCGCTGGCCTGTCCAAGAAGTCTTGGGGTGGGGAGTGGGGGGTGGTTTGCTCTATTTATGTCTCAATGACGAGTTCAAGATGCCACCCTTGTTCCTGCAAGAGCCCTCAGGACAGCAAGGGTAACCTTCCATGTGGGTCTCCAAGGTACCCAGCTGAACCCACTGAAGTCTTCCTCCGAAGGAAACCGGACTTCACCAAAAGTAGGCTGGAGTCATTGTCAAATGATATGTGTGGTCTTGTAGTTTTGCACCCACTTGGCCGCTCATTGCCTGCTGGGTGTTCATCATGCCCCGCTTGGACCCCTGGGCTGACTGTTCACCTCACCAGTCCTCCTGCAAAACTGCAAACACACACACACACACACACACACACACACACACACACACACACACACACACATATACACACGCCCCAAACAAAAACAAAAGCATTCTCTTAGGCCCTGTGTGGAAGGTAGTCAGGGCTCAGGAGAGTGGTGCCCACCTCTTATAGTGAATTTGCCTTTCTGCCCAGGAAGAGAGGGTCCCTGGACCAGCAGCCGGGCCTCTCTCCGCCTGCCACACACCCTGCCCATGGGTGCCTCTGCACAGGCAACTTGGAACTTGTCCTTCAACCCCAGAGAGTGGTGCCACCGCCCTAGGAACCTTTCTCTGACCTGTGGGGGCTCAGGGCCCTTGGTTGCCTAGGCAGGCCCTGCATTGCCCGGCTCACTGGGGCCAGGCCCTCACTCCCTTCCCGCTTCTGAACCCCACCCAGAGACACCAGAGCATGGCTTGGCCTCAACCCATGCTCTGGGGCCCCTGGGGATCAGAGGAGGGTTAGAGCTGCTAAAGCCCGCCAGATGTGCTGGGATTAAGAGGTATATCACAAGCCAGGGCTGTGAGCCCCCAAAGGCCCCAGAGCAGCTTCCAAAGACATCTACTGCCCCCTGCTGATAGTGCATAAGACACTGTATCACTGTCCCTCATGGTGTTGGGGTCTCTTCCACAAGCTGTACCTACCCACAACTCCCCCTCAATTGCCCTCTTTGCCTTCACAGAGCCAGCTCTAGTCTCCTGGTCCTCTACCAGTCCTGGCTGGCAGAGAGGGTGGTGCCCATTTTCCAGGGAAAGAACTAGGAATCAGGCCTTGAGCAGAGGCTCAGAGCTGGCAAATCTGTTCAGAGCACCCTACCCCAACCCTGAGAGGACAGTGGTGCCAAAGTGTAGCCCGCCTTGTATCTCAGATCCTCCTCACGGAGCTCCATCAGGACACTTGAGTGTGAAAGAGGGTGCATTTATTACAGAGATCTGAAAAGCCTGCACAAATATCCACAGCTCTCCATCTGGGAAAACTGAGACCTGTGGTGTTTTCAGGAGCGAGGCCTAAGCAGGGGAAGGCGAGGCTGCAGGGCAAGAGCACGATCCACTTCCCTGGGGGACCGCAGGTGGTGCCACTGGGCGACAGGCCGCCGAGCATGGGCCAGCATGTCTGCCCAGTGCTGTAGGGGTTGGCCTGAAGCCCGGGGACCCAGCAACACTTTGCCCACAGGCTCAGTCCGGAGCTGCAGACCACGGGTCCAGACAGCCAGCACCAGGTCCACACTCTGCAGACATGGAGAGGGAATGGTTGTCAGTTTGGCCTGGCACAACATCTCAGGCCACTCTTCCCTTCCTCCTGGTTCCCTACCTGGAGCTGGCTAATGGGAACCTGGAAGACGAAAGCCTCGTTGAAGTAGGGGGTAGTTGTGCCTTTCTTGGAGGATGTTTTGTTCTTCTTCCATTTTCTCTGGTTTAACATAAGCTGGATCTTCACATAGGCCTCTGCACGAGCGAGAAAGTTCAAGAAGGGAGTCCCAAAACATGCACACGGCAAGGGTCCAGCTCCCTGTCCACACAAGTATAACTCTCACCTGCAAGCCCCGGATTCAGACCCCGAGCCTCCAGTACAACCACAGTCAGACTGCCTGAGCTGGGTACGTAGCGCAATGAGAAGCACAGCTCCCCGATCTGCTCAGGCTATGGGCAACAAGACAAGGCTGCAGCTGGGAGGGTCATCCTTACCCTTGGGAGTTTGGGCTCAGCAGGTACAGCACTCAGCCTTGGCCTCACCCATGTTACAGGTAGAGTCTGGGCCCCTACCAGCCAGGCTCACCTCAGTGGTCCCTGGAGGGCCTAGCTGGTACCAGCTCTCCAGGACATGTTGAAGGTCCACGGTGCCCAGGGGTAGTTGGAGCTCGCCCAGTGGCTCGTGTTCTGAAAACCGCTTGAAGTCCCACAGCTGCACCTTCAGAGTAGCTTTGGGCAGCTCTGCTGGTGGGACCTGAAGACAGGGCTATGAGCTGGGTCCTGCTGCCCTGGCTCCAGTCCACTCTATCTACCCAGACTAGACTTACCAGAAAGCAGCATGTCTCTTCAAACATGGGACAGAGCGTCCCTCGGTGCACCTTTGTCTCGTGTCTTCTCCCAGCCTGGGTGGACACACTGACCCAGGCGTAGGGGTCTGCTGTGCCCTCAGCCTTCAGGTTTCCAGCCTGCCTCAGGCCCACTCTAATCTGAGGGCCAGTGGGTTGGTTCAGCCTGGGGTCGGGAGGTTCTTTTCTCCTGTCCCCCTCTACCTGGCTCTTCATTCATCACATTCTCCATCAACCACAGAGTCTCTGGACCTGCTGAGTGAGCCTTACCTCCTGGCTTCCAAAATCATACTCCAGTGACAGCAGGAGTCGTCCCCACCGTTGGTCACCCCCAGAGCAGGGCTCTAGGCAGTCCACATCTGGCTGAACCTGAGGTGGATGGTGGGGGTTCAGACAAGTATAATTGAGACCAATCTCTAGCCAGAGATCTGGACTATTGTAACACAGATCACACCACCACCTGCATTCCAGCCCACATGTCCCCAGCACAGCTCCCTGAGACCAGCCAATCTCCCTTCAACATGACATATATGCTTCTACTGCTACTACTGTAGCTTCCAGTGGCCCATGGACCAGCATCTGCCTGCTTCTTGAATCACTCCTTCCCCATCACCTCTGCTCATCTCCTTCCGCTGAGAAGAAGGCCTGCCAGGGCCACCTTGAGCTCCCTAGCTTGAACCTTGCATCAGCCTCCCTGGAGTGAGCCAGTACAGTCTTGGAGACAGGTAGATTTGGGTTTCTGCTCCTCACCAGGTGAGTAGTGGTGCTGTTACAGGCACTACCCAGGCCCACAGTTTCTTTATCCTTGGGTTGCTTCCTGTGGCGGTGGCGGTGGCAACAGCAACAGACGACACAGAGCAGACAGGAGACTAAGAGGACTCCAGCAGCAAGGATGGCGATAAAGAGGGTCCAGCGAGGCCCTAGGCCGGGGGCACAGGCTCCTGAAATGTCTCTCTAGAAAATCTGGCTCCCCACTAGGCTGGACCATGCCCACACCGCTTTTGAGGTTCCAACCACTCACAGGGGATCCTGGTAATGAGGTCTGGGATGAGACTGGGCCCAGCTGTGGCATCAAGTGGGGCAGAGGTGCTGAGGGGGTTTGAGGCGTGCCCCATCTTCATGCTCCTATCAGCTTTGAGGAGATAGTTGTGGAATCCAGGTCACTTGAGGCGTGGTCCTTTGTGTACTGACTCTTCACCTGGCCGCAGCCAGTACTGAGTCCAACCTAAGCAAGAAAGTAGCCTAAGGTGACCAAGGGCAAGGACTCTAGCCAGGAAGCCAGGCAGAGAGAGGCTTTGGGCCTTGGCCAAAGCACTGACTTAGCTGCTGCAAGCTTCAACTCTTGCCACTTTTTCCAGTTCCCAACCCCAGCCAAGTAGGACAGGCCTGGCCTAGGGGCAGCCTGGTGCCTGCTTTTGCTGGCCCTTGCTTACTGGGACCCTCCAAACCTACATATCAGGAAGAATTCTGCCCCCTTTTTTTTCTTTCTAGAACTTAGAGGCCTTTTCTCATTTTTGATGATGTCTTATCTTCTGCAGAGGACCCATCATAGCTCTCTACATTCCAAAGACCTACCATCTTCTACAAGGTAGTACAGTTGGTTCACTGTAGCCTCAGGTTCAAGAGTAGCTTGGGCTATGAGGTCATGTAGGAGGGAACTGGGGATGCAGGGCACAGGGCCACCAGCAGGTGGGCATGCGCTCCAGCAAGCCTACGCTAAAGGAGCTTTGCTGGCATGGGCACCAGGCCAGTAGTGCCTAAGGATGAGGGCGAGGTAGGGGCAGGCAGGGGCATGGCATAGCTGGGAGAGCCTGAGCATTCCTCCATGCTGAATCAATGCTCGCCCAGACTTGCCTACCTGCCTGCTTGGCCACCCTTGGCATGGGAGTGTAAAGGAGGAGGCCATGAAGCTGCTTTGGCCTCTGTATCCTACCTGCCTGGGGCCTGAAACACCTGGCAGGCTGGCTTCTTCCCCTCACACCCCCGTAAGCAGAAAGGGTGGGGTTCTCAGCTGGGGACTGGGAGCCACTGTGACTCGCTGAACTCAGGACCTTCCCCCCACCCCCTGCAGCTTCCCTAGATGGCAACAGCTGGCCAGAACTCAGTTTCTAAAAATTGAGCCTAACGCCACTGTGCCGGGAGAGCCTGCCAGCTCTCCTGCACACAAGTTATGAGACCAGCCCACCCCTCCAGGGGTGACTAATAGACCCTTTTGCTCTTGTACCCTCTGCCTGCAGTCCCCAACATGATTCCAAAGGATAGCTCCTCCTGCAACATCAGTGCTTCACTAACTGGCAGGTGGAAGAGAGGCAGCCACAGCTCACAGAGCCCAGAACCCTGCATCCCTCAGTGATTCGGGGCAGCTGCACATCAGGAAGGGACCAGGCTCTACCTTCTCAGTCTCCCTTTAGAGGCCCTCCTGCACACATGCAACCATGATGTTTTCAAGGGTAGCCTGAGGCTGGTGCTCTGAAGTTGGCATGGCCCTGGAGCAGAGGTGCAGAGGGTTTTTAACAAGAAGCCATATGACTATGGAGAGTGGTCTGGTGGGCATCTGGAAGGGCCACAGTGCTAGGCTGAAATTCCTCAGTTTTTAGCACAAGTACCATATTTTAAATCATCCCCAGGCCCTATGAATCATACAGCTAGTCCCTAACTTGGTCTCAGACTCATCTGTAATTTGGTGATGAAGTAGGAGCTTGGTGAGTCCCCTGAGGATGGAGAGAGGTGATCTGCAGGCCTCAACAGCCTTCCTGTCCACGAATATCACTCTCGTCTGGCCTTCTGAAGGACTCTGCTAGGCAGGAGTTCATAAGCAGTGGTCAGAGCACCCCCAGTAGCTCTGAAGTTGGCATGGCCCTGGAGCAGAGGTGCAGAAGGTTTTTATAAGAGGCCACAATGACTATAAAGAATCTGGTAGGAGCCGGAGCTGAGATGTTGTTCCTCAAGGGTCCCTAGCCCAAGAGGGCTAGGGTCAGGCTCAAACAAATCTGGCCTCCATGTAGGGCTCAAAATATTTTACTATTTGGAAATGGTGGAGCTGGTATGAATGTTGGGATTAAAGTAACATTGATCTCTCTCTCTCTCTCTCTCTCTCTCTCTCTCTCTCTCTCTCTCTCTCTCTGTGTGTGTGTGTGTGTGTGTGTATGTGTGTGTGTATGTGTGTGTGTGTGTGTGTTCTTGTTCAAAGTCCTCCCTCCCTTACCCTAAGAACAAGTGGCACGGGGAACAGAGGATCCAGAAGTTGTGACTTCTAACTGTATGTCACTCAGGAGGGCATCCTGGGTACCATGGCAGTGACACATGCCTACAGGGGGCTTCAGGCTGTTTGGAAGCTGTCTCCTGAAAGATTCTGAGGCCTCAGAAACACCAGCTCCTGGTACTAGGGAGAGTTTCAAGGCCCGGAGACATGGAGGCCCCTTAGGACCCCCAGGTTCCAATGGTGGTAAAGGTGCAAGTAGAAAGACAGCCACCAGGTGGAGCCGTTCTTCCCGCTGGTCCCCACCTATCAGTAGCACTCAGTTTGCTACTTTAGGGAAAAGTGTGAGCAGCCTGCACAAGACAGAAAAGAGGTGTCATGGTTCTCTAGTGCCACCCTATCGTCCTGCTCTGGCAGCCTGTCTTCTGTGACTGCTGCAGAAGTCTCTCTCAAAGGACTAGCTGTTTGACCTAGGAAAAGGAGATGGGAGTCCCTGCTCCATCTCCAAGCCCCTTCTGGGCAGGGTGTCTGACTCACACCTGGGTCTGAGGCCTGCACCCATGGCCTCAGCCTCTCTCAATCCACGCATTCTCCAGGGCTTGCTTGAGCCCTTACCTTCTCCAGGTATCCCTTTCGGGTCCCTCACAATGACCCAGTCTTGTACTGGATGTCATCCAGTGATCCCTTTAAGACGGGAGCCACGCAGAACAGTGCTAGGCCTCTCCTCCAAATTCTCTGTCAGCCCAGGGTCAGGTACTCATTTCTGGGTTAGACCTGCTGCCAACCTCACCTACCCTCAGCCTAACCAGGCTTGTGCTGTTTCATAGGTAGCAGGTTTCTGAATTCTTTTCCCCCAGAAAAGCAAGTCACCCGTTCCCAAGCACAGAGGTGACCCCTTCCTCACCTGATACCTACTGCTTCCTGTGACTGGTGGGCTCGGCCTGCTTGCTCAGACCCTAGCCACTGGGAGGCTGATTGTCCACTCTCGGGCAGCGCCTGACGCCCACAGCAGAGCCGGCGGTGCCTGTTGCTAGTGATCAAATGAATCTTGCGGGGAAGAAGGGGTGTGGAGGCAGGGCTTTGGGGAGCCCCACCTAATGACCGGAACTGCTGGCCCTCATAAGCCAGGAAACTCCCTTGAGAGCGAAGGTCTCCCCTCTCTGAGGTCCTGGAGCAGTTATCTCTGCTATCTTGGGGTGTTCCTCAAGGCTGGAGGTTACTCCAAGCCACACCAAACTTTGCAAAAGGGGGTGATAGGCCCGCTGGGCTGACCTCTGTGCAGGCTCACACGCCCAGAAGTCCTGAGTCACAACCTGCTTAGTTGAAGAATGTGCCCCCTGGCAGTGCAGCACAAAGAGGGCGGAACCCTGTAAGGGAGCTGCCTATCGCTGTGGCGGACTATCCTGGGGCCATGGGGGCCTGACTGACTTCCCTGCCACCCTCAGAGAACGTTCTGGAGCCCATCCTGACCGTTCCCTTGAGTTTTTAGCTTCCCAATGAACAAGCCCTCTTCCTGGTGTCCGAGGTTAGATTATTGGCAATAATCTGTTCGGTTAGTTTGGATCCAACCAGGGTTGTAGTCTGAGCTCCTCATTGTGCTCTGACCAGTTGGTCCGGTCTGACCACTCTACAGCCAGACAGTCAGACACTGGAATGTGTAATGGTTAACGTCTCTGTGCTGACGAGACAGGCCTTCTTGAGGAAACTTCTGCTGTAGAATGCTCTGGGACTACCTCGTGTGGGCATGAACATCCATGCTTTTCATAAATGTCTCTGGGCACGTGGGCAGAGACATGAGATGGATCTACCCTCTGGTATGATTCAGGTTCTCTAACAGGGACTTAGAAATAAGATCAGAGGGGCCAGTGGTGTGCCTGTAGAGATACCAAGACTCCCTGGTAGCAAGCACCTGTACTTTGGGACCCAGCAGACCCCTGTGCAGCAGAGCTTCAGGCCCCCCAAGTAGCTCCCACAACCTGGCTGTGTAGGGGCTTTGTGCCTCTCCAGAATGAGGGCGCCTCCGTGGCGAGACGGCGTCTGAGGTTCTGAGGCAGGAAGGGGAAAACCAAACAGAGCTGGCAGCCCACGGCCAGGCCCGCGGCCCCCAGACGGCGGCTTGGCAGCCAGAAGCCCCATGGAGACCCTGGCGGGGCTCCTGGACCCGGATGCTTCCTTTGAGGATGCCTGGGGAATGTTTGAGGTCAGAACACACGGCAGACGCTGGCGAGAGAGCCCGGAGCCTCTGGCAGGGAAGCAAGAGACGTGCTGGGATGGGACACGTGTTCCCTGTCTGTACTGACCCTGCTGTGGGCCCTATCCTCCTAAGCACCCCCTTTTACCTGGTGTCTGGGACAGCAAAAGATGGATGCTCAACTTGTCCCAGACCTCTATATGTAGCTTGTGTGTCCACTCAGGTTATCTATGCCTTTTGCATTGAGAGAGAATGCACCCCCAACATCCAAGCATCGGAACAAACCCGAACCCCATTACCTAGCTACTTTGGGAAGCTGAACCCCAACTTCTAAACATCTGGGGAGCCTGTACTTCATTACTTGAACATCTGGTAAGGCTGCATCCATTCACTCACACACTGGAGAATGCACACTGATCCACCACCTAGTAACCCAAAACACACAATCCCCATCTCTTAACCACCCAGGAAGGCTACACCCCATTGTCCCAGAATCGAGAGAAATGGCACCATTATCTGGGTCTCTAGGGAATGTGCCTCCTGTCTGTGCTTTGACATAGGACTATCACTGCAAAATCAGGCCCATGCACCCTACTTGAACGTGGTGTTACGCTGTGGCTTCCTTGGATAGGACACACTGAATTTTGAGACTCTATATTGGAGACTCCAGGGATGTGAATCCTGATGCTCGCCATGTGTGGATGAGTCTTCCATCTCCTACATGTATGGCAACACACGCCCTATTATGGTGGTACTCACTCACTGGGTAGCTGGATGCATCTCCCAAGGGCTTCAGAGAATTGGAGTCTAGGGCCCCATCTATCATATAGCTTTATGAAGGCCTCATACATCCTGATTTGGGAGGGAGGTCTCTGTTCATCTAGGGAAACTATAGAGTGGTGTCTTTACATTTGTGATTTGTGACATTTGTGAATACCTGGGGTACATGCCTCATGTACCTAAATGTTTCTGCAGCTGAGTGACCTGTTTTCTGTTCATTTGGGAACAAAAGCTTCATTCTGTGATCATCGGGGTCTTGGACAGCCTGTACCCCACTTGTTAGGCCTACTGAATTGCCCATTGACACAAGGTACATAGGCCCGCCTGCCAGGCTGGAGGCCCAGGGCCGGTGCTGCGTTCCTGTGGTTTTGGACACGCCGTTCATGGGCATCACACTGCTGTGTGCGTCCTATTCACCCTTGTCTCAGCTCTCTGTGTGCCATTCATTGAGCTCTGGGCTGCCTGCCCAACCCTAGTCTCCCAGGTGTCTACACTCTGTACCTGTGCCCCATGAACTGAGCCTGCTGAAGAGCTGATTGCTGAATTCTGATCTCTGTACTCCATGGGTCTAAATGTGTGGTACCTATGCCCCATGAGTTCAGCATGGAGTCCTCACAGTCCACCTTATCGTAAGCCCAAGTTTCCCATTCATAATCTCTTTAGCATCTCCATCCTTACCACCCCATGTCCTCGAAGTGGGCTTTTGTGAACAGTTGGGTTTTACAGACTTTATCCAATTTCTCTCCCTGAATGGTATAGCAACAACTTCTTTATGTTTTTGAGACAGGGTCTCATGTAGCCTAGGCTGGTCTGGAACTTACTATGTAGCTGAACATGACCTGTAGGTTCTGATCCTTTTAACTATACTTCCTGAGTGCTGGGATTGCAGGCTACCAAGCACAGTTTATACAGAACTATGGATCAACTCAGGGTCTCATGTATACTAGACAAGCACTCTACATATTGAGTTTCATTTCCAGTCTTCTCTGCTAGATTCTGTGTCACCCTTTGTTGGATTTCTGACATTGGTACTCTGCTCACTTGAGTACTAGGGTGACCAGACTATGGAGAGCTGGTACCTCATTTGTCTGAGTATCTAGGTGCCTTTTACTCTCAACATCACAATAGCTAGGTTCCAAGAGCCCCACTTTATGAAGCTCACTGTCCTGTGTCCTTCTATCTGAGGGTCATCATGCTCCACCCCAGTCCTCTCTGCACAGGAACAGCTGGCATCCACCTCCAGATGTCTGTGTGCTGCATATGGATTCTCAGAGATGGGAGCACCTTTCATACATCTCCACAAGTATACTTGGTCCATCGAAGGCTGGGTTCAGCCCCATTCTCTTTGCCTACAGAGCTGGAGATATGGTGACTGTGTCTTCCTTTGAGCTAAACAGAGTTCATGCTCATGTTCCCGGTTATCTGGGCCCTGCAACTTCTTCCTGGGAACCCTGGCTTTTCTGGGTGTCTGGCAGCCTGCCCCTCATTCCTCTAAACTGCTAGGTAGAAAAGACTTCAAGAATCACCCCACAACTCCCCCGCCCATTTTCCAGGGGCTCAGCCAACCCTCCCCTTCACCCTGGAGCTGTGCGCCAACCCAAGAGTGCTGGCTGACGCTGACATGCGCCCCCACTCCAAGGCTCCAGTCTTCCTCTTCATCATCGCCTGAGGTTTGGACAGCTTGTCCTCCTTCACCAGGGTCTTTGGCAGCCTAACACCCCACTGCCTGTCTCTCACGTAGGCCCACATCCCAAGGCGAGGGCCCCCAGCAGCCGTTCCAAGATCCACTGCGTCTTTGGATGTACACTACCCATTCATCACTAGCGGGCGTCACGGCCCATGTGAAGCCATATCCCTTCTGGTCCCAGTCTCTATTCATGCATGGCGCCAGGCTGGCTGCTTCACCTTCTGAGCACCAGAGTTCCTGCTGTGGATCTGAGGACCCCTACAATCTAGCAGCATGTGGAAGATATGAACCACACTGATGCAAGAACCTGAATATCTTGCACCCCCATAATTGAATCCCACAGTGTGGTGTCAGACACAAATAGGTGACGTGACCTTTTGACTGTGTCCAGAATTGGGATACTATCCCTTGTAGCCCCTATCTTACTGCCTGAGTTTAGTATAACTGTGGACCTTAGTACTGGGGTACACTCTCCCCTATCCCACCAGGGCTTTAGGGTGACATGTGTTTACCATTACCTCTTCCTAGACCTCACATAGGCCCACATTCCAGGTCGGGGCTCCAGGGTGGCCAGTTCTAAGCTCCAGTGCATCTTTGGATGTCCCGACCCATTCAGGAGTGTCTGGGCCCAGTGAACCCATTCATCCCTGTCTCAGGGCCTCTGTGCTCTATTCATGCACAGCCCTGGGCGGCCTGCACCCTGTCCACCCCCATCTCACAGACAGTCCGTGCATTGTCGCCCCTCTTCCAGGAACAGCTGCCGGGCAGCCAGCAGGCACATTCCGGGGTTTGGCCTGAAGCCAATGCAAACCCTAGCTTTGCTGGCGCTAGCAGCAAGTGGGGCGCAGACTAACAAAGGGGAGGAGGGCAGGCATGGAGGGAGGGAGAGTGGAGACCCTCAGTTTGGGAGCATGTGATCAAAGGCTTCCCTAGACACACACTGTCCTCCACCCAAGGGAACATTGGGAAGCCAAAGCCAGCCCGGGACAGAGACCTGTCCTGAACTGGTTGCCAGCAGGAGCAGCTGTATGCACAGGGTGGGAGGAAGAACCCTCCACCACAGCCGCTATTTCCTGACCAGGCTCCCTCAGCTGCCCACCCACAGACATCCCACTGGCAGACTCATCAGCGTCAATCTGGGCAAGGTCCCAGGCTCAGGGGGTGGGGAGGTGGGCAAAGGTGAGCATGGGGTCTCATCTCTGTTGCTGTAGAACCTAGCCCCTCACCAACCCTAATGGGGACTCTTAGTAAATGGGAGAACCTCTGGAAAGTGGATATCTGGCTTCTGGGCCCTCTCAGGCTGTTTACAAGATAGCCACAGGCTCATCTTGTTTCCAGGCCGGTGAAGGCCAGAGAAGGAAAGCTGATTTCTTGGGGTCCTATGGATGTTGCCTGGCAGTCCAGAAGCCCCTGTGCATGAAGACCTGGCCTACTTTCCAGGGTCCTTGGTAGACAAACTGGTCACAGCTCTCCAAGTCTGTGTGAGCCACCCATGTTCTCTGGGTGTTGTGGGCCATCCGTGCTCTCTGAGAGTGAGAAAACCTGGGCTTGCTGTGTGTACATGGCTATCCATGCTCTCCAAATGTGAGAGCACATGTCTGGCTATCTGGATCGCTATTTGGTTAGTGTGTCTGGGTCAGGGAGACTACAAGGGCCAGACCTTTGGGTCCCTTCTTACGTGCTGGAGTGTCTTGCCTTCCAGCTCTGCCAGGCTGGCCTGACTTGCTCTCTGTAGCTCTGACAGCCTGTATTCTGGTCCTGGTGTAGGATACCCTCTTTCCCATCCTGCTGGTCATTCAGGATCTTAGCTCCCTAATGTCCCCTGCTGTCCCCCTGTCCCAAGGTGCCCCTTAGTCCCAGAGATCTGGCTCCTGAGACTACCTGGATTTTGGTCAGGATAGACAAGAAGCACCATCAAACAAGTCAGGTACTTTTGATGGTGGCTAAGGTTTTCCTAAACTTGTATCACCGGTGGGATTTTTATAGACAAGGTATTGTGAGGACCACTTCAGCTATGTGGTGCTGAGCAGAACCGTCTTCTGGGGGACCCTGCCATGAGGGGACCCTGCTGTACAGAGACTCTTCTATGTGGGCACTCTGCTCTTCAGGGACTCTGTTGGGGGAGAGGAGGGTGCTGTACAGAGACCCTGCTCTAGGAGGACCCTGCTGTGTAGGGGAACCCTGTCTCCCAGGATCCTGATGTGTAGAGACCCTGCTCTGGGGAGAATCCTGTGTAGGTACCCACTCTGGTGAACCATGTTATATAAGCACTCTGCTCTAGTGGGGACCCTGGTGTACAGAAAGCCTGTTGTGTGGGGACCCTGCTGTGTGGGGCTCCTACTCTAGTCCCTTCTGTGGGGGGACTCTTCTCTAAGGGGGTACTTGGTGTGTGCTGACCCTGCTTTGCAGGGTACTATAGTATAAAGACCCCTGAAGAGAGAGTTAGAGATTCCCTTGCACCCAAGGAATAGCTTCCAAGATCAAAAAAAAAAAAAAAAAAAAAAAAAAAAAGGAAGGGACCCAGTCAGCTATGGCCCATAGTCTTTCTTTGAGGTCACAGGTTCCCTCAAACTCCCAGGGAAGCCTGACTCACAGATGTTTGGAGCCTGGAGGTGGTTAGAGGTGCTCCCTATAGGTGACTGAGTGCTTGTCCTAGGAATGATATGAAAATGATTTGGCTTCTGGACTTTGGGGCTTGTCTCGTCCCTCTAGGGTCAACCCAAAGGCAGTTACTGGATCTAAGAGGAGCCATGATCCAATATGCACCCAGAGGTTGGGCACAGCGGACACCAGGCGGATTCAAGCCCCAGGCGAGGCTGAACCAGCCAGACTCCCAGCTCCCCCTGCTGTCTGCAGGCTGCTTGGCCTGACCTCCCGCTCCTTCCCGACCCCTGCTCACTCCCGGGCCTCCTTCTCTTTGGCTTCGAAGTCCAGACCAGAAGGCTGGCAGGCGTTTGGGCGCCCCCTTCTGTACACATGCCTCTTGCAGGGTCCCAAAAAGCGCTGCAACCTGACCCTCTTTCTCACAGAGGGGCTGTCCTAAGCTCCTGGATATTCAGATTTCCGGCTTGCTGAGCAAAAAAAAAAAAAAAAAAAAAAAAAAAAAAAAAAAAAAAAAAAAAAAAAAAAAAAAATCTGTGAGAGGGGAAAGCTTGTGCTATGCTGTCCCCCAGACTCTTCCAAACAAGCAGGAGAATCACTGGGACCCCAGGCCATCAGCTCTCTTGGAAGAGACTCAGCATTCCCATTGACTCTTCCTCAGTCTTCAACCCAGCGTCAGGCTAAGGCTGAGGCCGAGGAAGGCCTCCGTGCAAGGTAAACAGCCAGCAACAGGCGTGGTTCAGGGCATACGGAAAGCCAGACAGGTGCTGGCTGAGACGAGGAGACTTCACTGACCAGCAAGGAAGATGAAGAACACAGACATTAGGCCCCAAGGGAGCCAGGCAAGCAAGAGGCCTTGACCACATGATGAGGCACCTGCCATCTAGCTGCTGAACCCTCCAGGAAGTGCAGCCAGCTCCCTGCCCTGTGTCTAGTATGCATGGGGACACATTCAAGGACATGGGCACGGGCAAAAACTGCAGATAAGCAAATTTACAAGCACAGCCATTCCTGAACACATACACACTCTCCAGCTGAAAGGTAAGGGGCCACCTTGACCTCCAGATAATAAAGCAATAGTGTTTTTTTTTTTTTTTTTTTTTTTTTTTACCTCAGCAGTGGCAAGTCAAGGCCATGAACCTGCCACAGCAAGAACATATCTTGGTTTTGCAGCTCACCAGCTCCCAGGTACCTTGCCCCACCTGGCAGGATTCTGGTAAAATTGTCATATTATTGACATGTTAGAGACCCTGGCCCTGCAGGTAGACCCTGGCAGAGGAGGGTGCACATAGGCACAGGCTGGGCTGCCAACCTCTTAAAGTGGTGCTTGACTAGAACCCAGGCTTTCCCCAACCCTGCTTCACTCCTAACCACAGCCATAGCCTTTGCTCCATACAAGACACCTGGCATCTGACTGGCCAGAACCTGGTCCAAAATCAAACACAGCCTTGTGCAGCAGGATGGGGAAGAGGCTCAGTCTCCCCTAGCACCCTCTAGATGTCCCTCTTCTGACTTTCTTGTCCTTGCTAATCACAATGTCCCCAAACTACGGGTCGGGGGTGCTCTTCTGTGCCCACCTCTTTTGGGGTCAAGGTGCTCTATGCCTCTACCTCTGATACCTCTGCAGTACCACGGTCTGCATGAATGGATGAACAGAGAGCCTGAAGTCTGCTGCCTCTTCTGTTTATACTGTCTGCTTGAACTGGGCCTCCATCAGCCTCCCCACCCCACCCCGCCCCTCAGGTACCTTCTCTGGAAGCCCTGTTGAGACTCCTAAGCTTTAGAAACAGTCTCGAGGGCAGGTCTACCAGATGCTCTAGGTCATCCTCAGGCGAGTGCTCAGGGATGTACTATGGCAAGCAGTGGGGTCAGCCTTGGGCCTGTGCCTCCCACCTAGGTAGGGTCTCAGACCCCTTTATTTCCAGTCACTGAGTCGGTATCTTGGACACAGAAATATTTAGGTTTGTGGGTCCTGGGAATTTGGTACTAGGGGCCTCCTCTCCTTCAGTTTGCTTGCCAGCTTCTGAGGGCCTGTATATACCTGGCAGACTTCTTTGTACCTGTGGTGTAAATTCGGGTTTCTGGGTCATCCCGAGACCCATAGTATATTTGTGCACCCATGTGCATATATGTTTTGGTGTGTGGCGGGTGCATTTGTACAGATGCATTTGCAGGTATGTATGTATGCACTTTGGGTACATGTGTATATGGACACATGTGTATGTGTGTGTCCAGATTTAAAGGAGGAACATGTAAGAGTGTTCCAGCATTCATGTGTTCCAGCACCTATGTGTGAGTATATGTGTGTGTATGTCTGTGTGTGTATATGGGTCAGTGTGTGCGGGTACATGTATGTTTGCAAGTACCTGTGCATATATGGGTGCATCTGTGTATAGTATATATGTGTATGCATGTGCATTGTGTGTGCAAGTACATGTGTATGTGGAAGTATATGTGTACACTCAGTTACACACAAATGAATATTTTTTTTTTTTTAGAAAAAGAATCAAAGGGACAAACTGCTGTTGTCCCCTGAGCAAGGCTCAGGAGCCACAGGACACGTTTGCAGCCTGCTGACCAGAGCTGAGCTCCTGGTCACAGTCACCTGCAGAGGGCGAGGGTGGGCTGGAGGCTGCAGGCAGTTGATTCTTCCAGAATGTACATCACACTGACATCCTGCTATTAAGGAGAAAGAGGTACTGGGATGAGAAGGCAGCCATGGCTGGATGAGCATGTCCAGCACTTGGTATGTGTACATTTCCTGCTTTGTCACAGCTCAATGGAGTGGAAAAAAAATCCCAGAAGCGGTGGTACATGTCACATGTATCTGTCACATTCGAAAGGACTCCTGGAAAACATCAAGGAATGGCATGTAACTGAATCAAAGGAGAGCCAGTGACCCAAGCAGGCACCTCCCAGCACAGTCATCCAAGCATTTGGCAGTGCTGGGTGGCATTTCTGGAGATGGAACCGAAGGACTCACATGTGCTCTAACACTGAGATCTCCAGGCCTCTTTTTACTTTTTATATTGAGACAGGGTCTCACTAACTTGCCCAAGCTGGTCTTGAACTTGAGATGCCTCTATCTCTGCTTCCATGCAGCTGGGATAAGAGGCCTGAAGCACCAGGCTGAACTGCTCATTGAAATTATACCAAGCATTTGGCAAGGTGCTCTTCTGAGACAGGGAAGTTCAATTTACAGTAAGAATAAGGAAGCATCTGGTGGTGGCAGTAACTCTAAAGCCTGTCTTGCCAGGAATGGGAAGGCCAGGACCTGGTCAGAAGTGGCCTCAAAGCCCAGCTCCCTAGGCATGGGAAGGTTGTGTTGCATGGAGTGTACTAACACTTAGGAGACTGTGTGGGGGTGTGCACATTGTCATTTGTGCCCTTAAAGTGTTTGTGTGGATGTGTGCTTTGCAGTAACTTAGTTTCAGTGCTGCAGTTGCTAACAGCTTTTTACATTGTTCTGAGTATCTCAATATAATAAATGAATGAATGAACAAAAGCATGTTTATTTCCTTTGGAGGGGGTTACTTGTTTACTTGTTTATTGAGTTTCTTTGTGTTTCAGCCCTGGCTGTTCTGGAACTCAGTTTTCAGACCAAGTTGGTCTTGAACTTATTGAGTTCTGCTTGCCTTTGCCCTAGAGTGCTGAGGTTGAAGACATATGCCACCATGCTTGGCTGAACATATTTAGTTCTTAAATTCTTTTTCTTTGACAGCCAATTTTTTTTAAAGATTTATTTATTTATTATATGTAAGTACACTGTAGTTGTTTTTAGACACTCCAGAAGAGGGCATCAGATCTTGTTATGGATGGTTGTAAGCCACCAACCATGTGGTTGCTGGGATTTGAACTCCGGACCTTTGGAAGAACAGTCGGGTGCTCTTACTCACTGAGCCATCTCACCAGCCCTGACAGCCAATTTTTAAACTATGGAATGCTTCATGAATTTGTGTTATCATCCTCACACAGGGGCCATGTTGATCTTTTCTGTGTAGTTTCAATTTTAGTATTCATGCTACCATAATGAGCACATTAAATTCTTAAGATGCTAAAGATGTTCATTATTCTATCCAGATTTGTGGAGCTGTGCACACAAATAAGCACACAGGGCCATGAACAAGAGAGATTCTAGGGTTTCCCCAGTCAAGTAATAGGTTAACACAAAGCCCAGGAGGACTAACATTAAATACGTTTGTGAACACATGTACATGTAGGCATGTTTGCATATGTGTAAGCTTATGCATGTGGCATATACGTATGTGAGTTCATGAGCTCATGTGTATATAGTGTATATATGTGGTGTGAGTGGTATGCGTATGAGCTGGTTTGTATGTGGTGAATATGTCTGTGAGCACATATGTGCATAAGCTCATGTATGTGTGGTATTTATGTGTGTGTGAGTGCACATGCTTGCATGTATGAGTACATGTGTGTGGTTTATATGTGAGTGAGTACATGTGTGCATGTATTTATGTTTGTGTATTCATGTGTGTGTTTACACATCAGTATGAACCTTCACGTCACTCCTAACATCATGAAGTGTGGACTGTGGTCCTATGTAAATGTCCACTAGTCTTTACAGAAAACTATTAACCTGTTCCCATCGATTCAACCCTACCTTTGTGGGTTCCCACAGACCCAGGGTGAGGCCCCAGTTCCACATTCTTCCCAGCTATTTCCTGTCAGACATTCTGAGTGGCAGGAGGTGAGAACTAGCAGCTTCTATTTTAATTTCTACAGTTCTCAGTGTGTTGAGAGTCTGCTGCAATTTGGGTGGGAAATATCCTTTACATGCTTGGTTGTTTGAACACTTGGTCCCCAGGTGGTGGCATTGTCTGGGAGGCTGGGGAACTTCTGGGAGGTGGGACGTAATCTGAAGCTGAACATTAGGATAAGAAACTGTTCCGTTACCTTTCCTGGGGAGTCAGGGGGGAATGTCTATTCACTCCAAGTACATCACTGACAACAGATCAGAATCCATCCAGCTCAGTGAATCTGTGAGATTGGGGTACAACTTACGGGAGATGAGTGAGGGCATTTAAAGGAGCATGGATACCTTAAAGTTAACTGCAGCACGGGAAAGCCCATCCCAGCATCAGTGATGACTTGGTAAAGCTGCACTCCTGAGCTCTCTGCACAACTGGTAGGCAGTTCCACTAAAGAGTCCTCTCTGGCAGTTGTTACTGTTTATATAAGCTGGGGAGGGGCCGAGTCTTATGTTTCAGGGTCTTCTAGAACCTTGTAAGTTTCCTTTACTTCTTGATCTTAAGGAGACGCTCAAGGAGGGAATGTTTCAATTAGGAAGAAATCACATAAAAGGAGTCTTGAGGGTTAGAGCCAGCCTAGGAATGCCAAAAGCTTTGCTTTGCTTCCTGGTTGGCTAAGGTGCGAACAAGCTGCACACCCCCACTGTCCCCACCATGCCACCGTGTCACCTCATGTCACCCCATGTGGCTTCCCCACATTGATAGACCGAATCCTCTCAGTCTCTGAGCCAAAATGACCTGGATTTGTTGAAGTTGCTCCCTCTTTGGCACAGCAACAAGGAAAGCAACTGATAAAGCGTGTCTGCCTGTCCCGTTGTGTTGCCACAGTGTCTCTTGCTTGCACTGTCTATGATGCTGGCACACCTGCTTAAATTTTCTGTCTGATGTCTTGGGTTCTTTGGTTCCTTCTTAAAATTTGAGAGCCCATGACCTATCTTGTCACAAATTCTCCACTGGATAACTGACTTGCAAGTATTTCCTTTAAATTATCTGTTGCTATTTTTTTCTTTTCTTTTCTTAAGAAGAATTTTATATATTTTTGAAGAGGTCTAAGCTCCTGCTGTGGCACACATGTGGAGGCCAGAGGATAACTTGTAGGAGTTCTCTCCTTCCACATGTGAACTCTGAGCATCAGGCTTGCTGGGCCACACCTTTTCCTGCTGAGTCATCTCACCGGTGCCAAAGGATGTTTTGTCACTCACACAGTAGCCTAATGTGAATTGTCTTTAGAAAGAGTATGCAAAAGCAAACAGGAGGAATAAAAAAAAAAACAAACCAAATATATCACATTTTAGAAGAAAGTAGTTGCTTGCTCAAGACTTTGTTTTAAAGGGGGAAACTTAGAGGTGTGGTGTTTTAAACCAAAATAATTTCTGTTAACATGTTGAAAGAAGAAGAATGCACTCCCTGGGTGAATCAATGTCATTAAGTGAGCCACCTGGGCCACACAGAGCGTGCTGAGAGGCACTGATCTAAGCTGCTTCCAACAGCTCTTTAACACGGCATCTTTTGTATGCTTTAATTATATCTTCCTCCTCCTTTCTCCTCCTCCTTGTTCTCCACTTCCTCTTCCTCTTCCTCCTCCCCCCTCTTCTTAGTCTTTCTTCTCTTGACAAACCTCTCTTGACAGATAGACAGACAGACAGACACACACACACACACACACACACACACACACACACACACACGCACAAGCTGGGATCAGCTGGGCCATGCTCACTCTGATGGATCATCAACCTGGAAACTCATCAGGTTTATTTTAAACATCAGGAAGATGAGAGATTATATATTCTCACATGAGGTCTCCATAGGGGAGTGGTCTCAGGTTGCAGTCATCCAGAAGGAAGAGGATGCATCAGTTGCTAGTTTTTGCAAACACTGGTCAACCCTCTGAAAACATTGGTACTTGAACCAGAGGAAGGCTTTGCCGATTCTGAGCCTGGCCTCTATAGGAAAGACTTTGTAGACCTTGGAGCCTCAGCAGAAAGAAGGCGTGAGTTTGAGGCCTTCGGGCCCTGGTCAATAATGCACAGTCACTCAGGATTTTATCCACCATTACACACCCATTCAAAGCTGCATCAGCTCCCAATGCTAACACTAATGTCTCCTCCTCCCAGTCCTTCTCTTCCCGTCCACTTCCTCCTCCTCCTCCTCCTCATCTTCCTCCTCCTTGTCCTCCCCCTCCTCTTTCTCTCTTCAGGGCCAGGGATTTGAGACTACGTCTATGATATGCTAGGCAAGTGCTCTCTTGAGCATCTTTCCACTTTCTTGGCAGAGCCTTTGGAAGAGCAAATATTTTCAAGGTCAAAGTTAAACACAACATTCTCATCTGCCACCTGTGTTTTTGATACGAAGACCTGTCTTACAATTAAAAGATTGCCTTGAGTCTCAAAAGAGACTGCACCTTTAAACTGTACTGAGACAGTAATGCCACATCTGTAGTCTGTTATGGACTTCCTATTACATTTGACTGACCTTCACTGAGGGCACAGGGAGTTGAGTGACACAGCTTCCTAGTTAATACACTTCATTTGAAAAGCAGGCGACAGGACCCCATTGATGTCCTTTTGGAGCTTCTTGGCTCTTTTAGATCCCACACACGTTTTTGAATCCTGCTAGCATCTTGATTGGTTTGTATTAAATAAATCTCCAGAGGAATTCAGAGACAGTTGGTACGGGAGCGGCTCTGAGTCTCCCGGGGGCTGAGCACAGAGGTCAGGGTGCTCATTAAGCATCTCTGTTCTTTTCCTCCACTCTCCCTCTTCACAGCTTGCTCCTTATCTTTCCCTAGAGCAGCAGGCATCCGTGGGACCAAGGCACTGTTGCTCAGACCTGGAAGCTGAGTCTCACATCCCAATGAAGAGGAACACAGCAGAGGGAGCCGTGTTGCCAGTGGGGTGGCATGCCCCAGCAAGCCCAGACTTAGGACACCTCAGCCCCACATGGAGCAGCCCTTACTGTTCCCAGAACTGACTGAGGACTGCATCTACCCTCTTGGAAAGTCTACCTCTGCCCGCTCCCTTTTTTGCATTCTTTAACAAAAATTGTCTTATTTCTGTGTTTTGTGTATTTATGTGTTGTGGTGTACCCACCAGAGAAGACTTCTCAGATATGGGTTCAAACCAAAAGAGAATCTTTCTTAGCCAGTGACTACATTGGATATTCAAGATCCCAGCATAGTCCTAAGTCTTTCTCAGGGTGAGCTTTTAAACACCAAAGCCGTATCTCAGGTTGACATACTTCAGTTAACAAAACAGCTAGCTAGAGGCAGAACTGCAGAAGCTAAAAAGTAAGACTAGTACATTTAGAGTCTCCCAGAGCTATAAACTTTGATGGACTGACTATTCATTTTAGATTTGGCAGGTGCTGTCTGTATGCTGAGTTTTATGGCCCAAATGGTACTTCCATCATGGAGTCAGTTGTGCTAAGGTCTGGGGGCCTGCACATACATAAGTGTGTGCTTCATGTTTGCAAATGCCAACAGAAGCCAGAAAAGTACACCAAATCTCCTGGAGCTAGAGTCATAGACGTTGGCATGCTGATAGATATGGGTGCTGCGATCTGAACCCAGGCCCTCTGAAAGAGCATAAAGTGCTCTTGACCACTGAGCTATCTCTTTGGCTTCCTTTTAAATTTCCATCACTCACTCACACACACACACACACACACACACACACACACACACACACAGCGGAAGTGGGTAACATGTGCAGAACCTGGTTCTTTCTTTTAGCACGTGGGTCTTGGTATTGAACTAAGGCTGTCAGGTTTGGCCGTAGGCTCCTTTACCAGGAGTCATTTCTCCTGACTGAGAACTTTCTCCCTGAGCCTGGTTGCTTCACCAACATTACAGGCAGGAAGCACGGGGGTGATGCATTTTGCTGAGAAGCCTGATTTTGTGAAGTCTGGAAGCCCCTCAAAGGAACTGAAGACCAAAAAAAAAAAAAAAAAAAAAAAAAAAAAAAAAAAAAAAGCAGCCGGAAACACTCAGTCCAGGAGCTGAATTGGGTCGGAGTGTGAATTGGGAAGGAGAAAATTAAATTACATTGGGCAGCTTAAAAGATAAGCGTTAACAAGGCCTGTGCCATATGCTCTGGGCTGTAGGAGATAAGGATGTTGCATCATTCACAACAGGATTTCATCTTCTGTATTTCAGCGGCAGCCAGAAGGTCATCGCAATCGTTCTGTACCTGGTTCTGTCCAGGCACCTTTGCCTTAAATGCCAGTGTGCCAAAGTGGAGTCAGGAAAGTGGAAGGCAGAGATGTCAGCCCTGTGCCACACAGTCTGTTCCAGGTGATGGTCAACTGTGCCTTCCTTCCTTCCTTCCTTCCTTCCTTCCTTCCTTCCTTCCTTCCTTCCTTCCTTCCTTCCTTCCTTTTGTTGTGACAGGGGCTTATGTAGCCTATGATGGATCAGAACTTGCAATGTAGCTAAGGATGATTTTGAACTTCTGATCCTCTTGCCTATACCTCTTGAGTGCTTAGGATTGCAGATGTGTACTGCCATGCTCAGCTATTTTTGTGTTTTGGGGAACACAGGGGTGGTTTGAGATATAGGGTCTCAAGTATCCCAGGGTGACCTTGAGTTATTTTTTAAACTTACTTTATTAGTAGTATTATTAGTATTATTATTAGTAGAAGTAGTAGTAGTATCGTCTATGTGCCACATTTGAATGCGTATGTAGGGGGTCAGGGACAGACCTGTGGAGTCAATGTTCTCTTTCCACCTTGACACAGGTTCTAGGGCTAGAACTCAGGATGCTGTGCATGGCAAGTACTGTCTTCCCTGAGCCCTGGCCTTAAACTCTTAACCCTTCTGCCTCTATCTCCTAAGTGCTGGGGTTTCTGGAATGTTCCACCATGCCCTGCTTACAGGCTTCTAATTTCCTTGGGATTCAGACCACATAGTCCAGGAGGCACGAAGCTTTTGAGTGTTTGATGTATGCACGCCTCTTCATCTGCTTTGTAGTCAGGCTGGCGTGGGTTTCACAGTTGAGCAACGTGCTCCTAACTGGGAGAGAGTATGAGCAATCAGATCTATCGAAGGGATAGATATTGAAGCTTCCAGAGGAAACACTGGGGCCTGGGGATTTCATATAAAAAAGATTTCTTTTATTATTTTTAATTTTGTGTATGTATAATTTTGTGTATGTGTAGGTCTGTGTGTGGGTATTTGCATTAGAGCGCAGGGGCCACAGAGCCAGAAGAGGGCGACAGAACTCCTCTAGGGCTAGAAGGACAGGGAACCGTGAGCCACCTGACAGGGCTAGGAACCAAACTTGAGCCTCTTCAGCCTCTTTAGTAACCTTTGGATGATAGTCAACTTCCTTAACAGGCACAGAGACCTCTGGGGGAGCTTCTGCACTGCTCCTCAGATTTGGGTTGTACTGTCCCCTCCTAAGCAAAGGTCCTCTGGGACCCTGAGTGTGCCATGGTGCTGGGTCAGCTCCTCTCTGCCTGGGTGGGGTTCAGACTCAACGAGCTCGCTGTTGTCAGAGGCTAGGGGGTATCTGCTTAGCTGGATGTGTTGCTGCAGGCCTCAGGATGATTCCAGACTTCGGGAATCTGAGAAAGGAGGGTCTGGAATTTGATGTCAGCCTGTTACCCAAGTTCCAGTGACACAGGGAGACCCTGGCTCAATTGAGGTAAGGAATGAAGCGAGAGACAGCTAGGATTGAGGGACATTTGAAGGATGGTATGGAAATCTAGTACAGAGGAAAATCCCTAAAATATACGAAGGCAATCCTAATGAAGTCTCATAATAATGGGGATGATGGAGTCCCAACTGGCCATCTTCTGTCACCAAACAGGTCTTTCAGTACCAGGACTAGGTTGCATTCAATTAAATTGCTGGCTAAGGGGGTTCCATGGAAATCCCCAAACAACTCAGGCTGATACGAAGACAATAGATTGCTCTCTGTAAACTTGTCCCGTTGCCAAGGAAAACATCCACACAATTCATTGAACATAGAGATATCAAGTTGGGGCACGCATGGAGCCTTCACCCCTATGTTCTAGTGTCTTTGGTACAGTAAGGTACTCTGCAGGCTACCAAAAGAGAAACATAAGCACCAAGTCAGCTACAACCCCTTTAATTTACAATACGCCCCGCCTTCAAGAGATGCTCAGAGTCAGGCAGTTGTGGCGCATGCCTTTAGTCCCAGCACTTGGGAGGCAGAGGCAGGTGGATATCTTAGTTTGAGGCCAACCTTGTCTATAGAGTGAGTTCCAGGACAGCCAGGGCTACACAAAGAAACTCTGTCTCAAAAAAAAAAAAAAAAACCAAAAACCAAAAACCAAAAACCAAAAAGAGGTCTCCTCAGCCTGTGCCACTGCCGCTCGTGGTTCGGGTCGCGCTCCTTCCGCCCTGCTGCCTGTTTGCAAGTGCTGCCCAGCAGGCCGCCATGGCGAACGTGGCCAACACGAAGCTGTAGGACATCCTGGGTGTCCCTCCCGGCCCCAGGGAGAACGAGCTGAAGAAGGCATACCGAAAGTTAGCCAAAGAATACCATCCTGATAAGAATCCAAATGCTGGAGATAAATTTAAAGAAATAAGCTTTGCATATGAAGTATTGTCAAATCCAGAGAAGCGGGAGCTGTATGACAGATATGGAGAACAAGGCCTACGGGAAGGCAGCGGCGGAGGTGGTGGAATGGATGATATTTTCTCACATATTTTTGGTGAAGGATTGTTTGGCTTTATGGGCAATCAGAGTAGAAGTCAAAATGGCAGAAGAAGAGGCGAGGACATGACGCATCCACTAAAAGTATCTTTAGAAGACCTATATAATGGCAAGACAACCAAACTACAACTTAGCAAGAATGTGCTCTGTAGTGCATGCAGTGGCCAAGGTGAGAAGTCTGGAGCTGTTCAGAAATGCAGCGCTTGTCGGGGGCGAGGTGTGCACATTATGATCAGACAGCTGGCTCCAGGAATGGTGCAGCAGATGCAGTCCGTGTGCTCCGACTGTAATGGAGAAGGGGAGGTCATCAATGAAAAAGACCGCTGTAAAAAATGTGAAGGGAAGAAGGTGATTAAAGAAGTCAAGATTCTGGAAGTCCATGTAGACAAAGGCATGAAACATGGACAGAGGATTGTGTTCACTGGGGAAGCAGACCAGGCTCCAGGAGGGGAACCTGGGGATATTGTTCCAAAGAGATGGGAATGATTTGCATATGACATATAAGACAGGACTTGTTGAAGCTTTATGTGGATTTCATTCAGTTCACATTTAAACATCTTGATGCCCGTCAGGTTGTGGTGAAATACCCGCCTGGCAAAGTGATTGAACCAGGATGTGTTTGTGTTGTTCGAGGTGAAGGAATGCCACAGTATCGTAATCCCTTTGAAAAGGGTGATCTTTACATAAAGTTTGATGTGCAGTTTCTTGAAAATAACTGGATCAACCCAGACAAACTTTCTGAATTAGAAGATCTCCTGCCATCTAGACCAGAAGTTCCTCATGTTACTGGAGAGACAGAAGAAGTGGGGCTTCAGGAATTTGATAGCACTCGAGGCTCTGGAGGTGGTCAGAGACGTGATCCTATAATGATAGCTCTGATGAAGAGAGTAGCAGCCATCATGGACCTGGAGTGCAGTGTGCCCATCAGTAAACTGCAGGCCACTGCACAGGTGAATTTTCTTTCCACATTTGCCGGATTTGCCAGCTGCTGGAGTACCTGATGAGTCCAGATGAACTGATGGACATCTGTTGATCTATGTGTCACTTCTAAAATTGGTATAGTATCCACAGAGTATATAATTTAAACTAACCACAAAGCTTTACATCTTCATTTCGACTGTTCTGTAGCAGAGTAAAGCACTTGAAATAAGACTCCCTTTCACATGTGGGTTATAAGTTTCAGTCCTGGTATCTGCTTGATTTTTATCAGTTTTGTGTAGACTTTATGTTTCATATTTTAAACTCAAATCCAGCATTGTAAAGTTTGTACAATTTGTCCTGAAGCTTTGTGTTTGGCTGCACCTGCATAAGCTGCTACAAATAGAATAAAGAATTCATAGCCTGTATTTAGATGCATGGGAAAATGGGCTTTGCACACAATGGGTTTGAAGCTGACTGGGAACAATGGAAAAAATTACATTAGCCATGGTTGTAAAGTTTTTTTAGCTTTTTTTAAAAGCCATTTTGTGAAAGGTTTCTGAAACTTGATAATAAAAAGCAGTTGGTGTAAAAAAAAAAACAGAGAGAGAGAGAGAGAGAGAGAGAGAGAGAGAGAGAGAGAGAGAGAGAGAGAGAGATGCTCAGGCAGTAATGATGTGGAACTTGTGGCAATAGCTAACCAATATCTGATTTGACTTAAGGTCCACTCCAAGAGACAGAACCCACTCATGACACAGTTTGGGTGGTCAAGAGCCAGAGGCTAGATAACTGAGAGACCTAGGGTAAAACCAAATACTGCTGGCTTAAAAAAAAAGTAAATAATAATAACAACAACAATAATAGTAAGAAGTGACAACAAAATTACTTCTAGTTATACTCTGCCATACTCAGATGGGTGCCTTATTCTGCCATCATGTGTGTGTGTGTGTGTGTGTGTGTGTGTGTGTGTGTGTGTGTGAGAGAGAGAGAGAGAGAGAGAGAGAGAGAGAGAGAGAGAGAGAGAGAG
>NC_034590.1:111714156-111722237 GCF_900095145.1 Mus pahari | reverse complement strand
CCCCCCCCCCCGCCGAATCCATTCTCCCTGCATATTCCCTTCTGAAAAGAATAGGTCTTCCAGGGATATATCAACCAAAATGGCATAACAGGTTACAACAAGACTAGGAACACACCCTCCTATCAACACTGGACAAGGCAACCCAATAGGAGGAAAAAGGGCCCAAGAGCAGGTCAAAGAGTCAGACAAACTCTCACTTCTGCTGTTAAGAGTCCTACAGAAACAGCAAGCAACAACAGTAACAAATATGCAGAGGACCTGGCACAGACCCATGCAGGCTCTGCGATTGCTGCTTCAGCTCCTGAGCCCCTATGAGGCCTCAGTTCTGTGAGGCATGTTTGCCTGGCATTTGTCTTCTTCTGTGGGGTTTTCTCAAGGTCTAAGGTGCGGAACCTGATGGAGATCTATAATTTGGGTGCTCTCTCTCTCTTCCTCTCCCTCTCTATCTCCCTCTCCCTGTCTCTCTTGCCCCATCTCCCTCTTCTTCTCCTTCCCCCCCCCCCATACTGCCTAATGTTTCTGTGTGGGTCTCTCCATCTGCTCCCATCAGCTATTGGAGGAAGCCCCTCTGATATCTTATGCCTACTCTCTCAGGGCCCTTCTCCTTCTGTCAGGTGACTTTGTCCAACTTTGATGTTATGGTTTATACTTTATTATATTTGATTTTGTCGTGTTTGGTTGTTGTCTCCTTGAAGACCATTCTTTCCTAATGAGAGACAGAAAAGGAGTGGATCTGGAGGGGAGGGACTGAAAGGAAAAGAGAGGGGGGAAACTGGACACAAGATACATTGTATGAGAGAAGAACCCATTCTCAATACACGAAAAAAACCCAAAATATATATATAATTTAAGCAGTTATCTGCTTACTCCACTTTTACAGCTTCCCAGGGTAGGTCTTGGGCCTCAGTCTTGGGCAGGCCCTGCTTACAGGCAAGGTTTGGCACTTGGAGAATACTGTGTTTGAATTTGGGGCTTCCCACCAGCAGCTCTCTATTGCTTGTGACTTCCTCCTCATCCCACACCCTTCTCCCAGGACACCTGAGTCTTGGAAGCACAGCCCTCTGCCAAAAGGTTATCCCATCCATTCCTGCCTGCTTTACTCTGTCCCCATCCCTTTAAAGAGTCCCCCCCCCCCCCNCAAACTGGAGCAGTGAGCGACAGGCTGAGGCAGGAGGACCCCTACAGGTTTGAAGCCAACCTGAGCTGCTTGGTGAATATTAGGTCAGACTGGGCCATTGAGCAAGACACTCTCTCGAAACAAAACAAATCTCCCCAAAACCTCTCCTCCAGAATCTTCAGCGTTCTCCGTGGTCTGTTCTGGAAAAGTCATTCATTTGCAGTGTCTAGAACCCAAGATGAGCAGACAACCTGACACAGCCCCTGGCCCAGCATTTATACTGCTAGCTCCTCCCTGACTAGAGTTACATCACTGACGTTTGGCAAGACTGTAAAACAGATGTTTTGGAAACACACACACTCAAGGATCTCACCTCAGAGGGAATCAGAAACAGTTTATTCTAGAGACAAATATGAGTGACCATGGCCCAGGTCACTATAAACATACCACTGTGGTAACAGTTTGATGATGTTTTAACAGTAACAGAACAAAGAAAGTCACAAATGAACACATTTTCAGATACCTTGGTGGAAACATCAGGTAGGCATGTTACAGAACAGTAGGGGAGCCTCTCCTATAAGAAGCTATCTAATGACATTTTTAGCCTTTGGGTCAGTAGAAACTAGAGGTCCTTTAAGTCAATGCATTTTAAAATAATTTGTTAGGTCACACACAAGATAGGCAATAAAGGGCTTTTTATAAGGCTAATTATTGCCCAAGTTAATTTGGCTCTGGATCTGCAGCATTCCAGCTCCCCACAATCACAGCAGCTCTTATCAGTCAATCAGTTTGTAGAGCTTTAACAAAGGTGTGGCTTTTTTTCCCCCTGAGAACTTCCATTCATTCAAGTCTCCTGCACCCATGCCTATTTGTGTCATATAGATCTCAATCTGAACAGAATGTTCTCGTGTTAGAAAACCAAAATGAAGGTAACTGAAACGGTGAAGGAAAGGCCTTCTAAACAGTTGGAGGCTAAAGAATAAGTCATCTGAGAAATTAGGTGGAATTCGAAATGGAGCAATAATGAAATACATCATATTTCCTGAGTCTGTCCAAGTTGAAGGAATGCAGCTGATAAAACTGTACTTAGAGGAAAACCAGCCATTGTGACAGGGAGGGAGGAGAGGATGGAATTAGCAGGTAGTCACCCACTACTGGAATTCAAATGTATTATTAAAAAGAATACAGGGCAGGGTAGGGACATGTCAAGTGTGTGGTTTATGTGTGTCTATGAAGACATGATTTCAGGTCCCCAGAACCCACATGAGGGCTTCTACGTGTAAGCCCAGCACTAGGGCAGGAGTGAAGAGAAGGGACCCCGGAGGCTCACTGGCTAGCTAATCCAAATCAGTGAGCTTCCAATTGGTAAAAGACTCTGTCTCAAAATATAAAAGGGGGCCGGGCGTGGTGGCGCACACCTTTAATCCCAGCACTTGGGAGGCAGAGGCAGGCAGATTTCTGAGTTTGAGGCCAGCCTGGTCTACAGAGTGAGTTCCAGGACAGTCAGGGCTACACAGAGAAACCCTGTCTTGAAAAACCAATATATTTATCTAGGAGTTTATATATATTGGAATTGGAGAGCTGGCTCAAAAGGTAAAAGTGCAGACTGCTCTGCAGAGGACCTGAGGTAGATTACCAGTACCTATATCCGTGATTCAAACCACTTTTAACTCCAGTCCCAGGGATCCAATGCCTTCTTCTAGACTGTATGGGCACCTGTAAAACACACACACACACACACACACACACACACACACACACATGCATGTGCGCCCACGTACCACACACATGATAATAAGATAAATCTAAAAATAAATAGAATAATTATTTAAAAATAAAGGTGAAGTGAGACATGGCAGTGAATGCCTTTAATCCTAGCACTTGGGAGGCAAAGGTGGAGGCATCTTTGTGAGTTCAAGGCCAGCATATACACGGCAAGTACCAGCAGCAGAGTAAGACCGTATCTCAAAATGAATACGATAACTAAAGTAGAGAGTGATCGAGGAAGGGACCTGACTTGGATCCCTGGCCGTCATGCACTTATGATCACACATGCACACACCCACACTAACAAGTTTATACTGCACACACACACACACACACACACACACACACAATGTTCTTGTTTATTTTCTGTGTTTCTGTGGTAGGGATAGAACCCACGGCATTGTGCACAGCCAGGTAAGGCCTCTGCCACTGAGACATATTGCAAGGCTGCAATCAGCATAAATAAAATCATCAACATAAATAAAACAAAGGTGTCTTAGAAATGCTCCCAAGACCTGCAAACAAGTTCTGTGGAAGACTAAGAATGACCAATTCTGAAAAGACAGAGCCGGGGCATTTTGACAACAACCCACATTGCCCCTCAGAGATAAAGGCCTCTAAGCTGATAAACCTGGTGTTTAAACATGGAATGGCTGCAGGCTGCTCCCTGCCAAATACACTGAAACTGTCTTAGAAACAAATGGCTCTCAGGGAAGTTGACGCCCCATGTGACTCAGGCAGCCAAAGAAAGCCGACTGCTCTTGTGGCAACAGATGACACCTGGTGACTTCTTACAAAAGGTCAAGGAGCAGAACTCTCAACCAGGTCATGCTTCTGAATTTTCCCCATCGTTTTATGAGATCACTGTATCTTCAGTACTTGTGATGGTTAATATTGACGCCAAGCTAGGAGACAAACTTCTGGGCATGCCTATGAGGGAGTTTCTAGACTGGGGTTAACTGATCCACCCTGAATATGGAGGAGGGCACCATCATATGGGCTGGGGTCCCAGTCTGAATCAAAAAGAAGAAAGAAAGCTGAACACCAAGATTCATCTCTTTCTGCTTCCTGACTAGGCACAATATGACCAGCCACCTCACACTCCTACCACCATGCTCCCCCCAGCCATGATGAATGGTGCACTCAAATGGTGAACCAAATTAAACCCTTTCTTTCTCAAGCATTTTATTGTAGCAAAGAGACAGATAATTAATAGATGCGGAACCATTCAATATAGAAGCTCAAACTCTCCAAATCAGGGCAGGATTTGTAAAACTTACATCAAAGAGCAGTGTGGTCAAAAATGACCTTATGGTTAGTGAACCTTCCCTGTTCCTGTTACACAAGGAGACAAGCAAGAGACAGAGATTGAAGACAGGATCCATAAAGAGGACAAGCTAGGGATTTGTCCCACCAGGAAGTGTGGCTGGGAAAACACCTCACCTGTTGCTGGGATTTGCCTTCATCCAGAACACACACCACACCTGGATGATGTCTCAATACCCACCCGTCTGTCCACTTTTAGTTATCTCCTCAGTCAACAGAGGCTCCTCAGTGTGCTCACAGGAGCCCCAGGAGCTGGAAGGAGCTCACCCAATGCTTATCTGGAAATAGGCTCCACCCTAAGCCCACCCACACCCCTGATCTCACTCAAGGGTCTGAAATGCGGAGTAATTCTTGTGCTGATGGGGCAAACCCAAGTCAGTCAGAAAAGAAGTATTACCTTTCCTTATAGACCCAATTGGCATGTTTTTAAGAGTCTGCTTTCAAAATGAGATTTCCTGTTCATATGTTCTGACTCTCCGGTTTGGAGACGGTAGCAGCTATTTTTCTCATTGCTGGGACGAAATACTGGGGGGAGGGGGGAAGCACCTTAAGGAAGGAAAGGTTTACCTTGGCTCTCAGCTTGAGGGCACAGTCCATCACAGTGGAGAAGGCATGGCGGCAGGAGCTTGAAGCAGATAGTCACATTGTATCCGCAGTCAGGAAGCAGAGAGAGATGAGCGCTGGGGCTCAGTTCTTTCTCCCTTTTATTCAGCCTAGACTGAAGTCCATGGGTTGGCAAGATCCACACTGAAGGTAGGTTTTCCCACATAAATGAACCCTACCTAGAAACTTCCTCAGAGACAGGCCTTTTCCTTTCATGGTGTGATTCTGAGTCTGGCAGTGTTGAAAAGCAAGATGAGCTGTCACATACCTACACAGACAGACCTGCCCGTGCGCGTAGGCCCCTTTGTGATTTCTCAGTTCACCTCCACTTTTCTGCATACTGACCCAAGCATTCTGTTGCCTGCCCACTCTGCAGTCTGGCCTGCTAAAGTTTTCCTCAACGGATTGGAGCCTAAGAGGGCCCTGATATAGGCCTTCTGACTGTTGCCCCTGGGCCGCAGTCCTCCATTCCTCTCAAAAGATACACACCCAACCCTCTGGGTCTAACACATCCTTCCCCTCACTGCCCCCCAAGGAAGCACAGCAGCTGCTCTTCAGGGCTCTCTCTGGCCCTCGTCATTTCTTCCTTCTCAGTGTCAGGAAGGCATGAGGCTTCCCCTCGTGACAGCCACTGCCGCTAATGGGGTAGCTCTGGCTACAGGTCTGGGGGACAACGCAAGGCCCTTTCATTCTGTCCACTCGATTGTTTATCATTTTCTTCATCAATGCCTCAGACATGTACTTTAGAATTATTTCTAGGAATTTTTTATTACCATCGTTACTAGTGATGTATTTGTTTTGAGACAGGGTCTAATTGTGTAGTCTAGAATGGCCTGAAACTCACAGAAATCCTCCTGCCTCCTTCTGAGAGCTGGAAATGTAGGTGTGAGCCACCATACCAAACTGAACTGTCTGTCTTGCCATCCAATAGACTTTGGGGAAATTAGTTGTTATCAAACTAAGAAAGTTTCCTTCATGTGGCTGACAGATAGCTCCGCACTTAAGAGCACTGGCTGCTCTTCCAGAGGACTAGAGATCAGTTCCCAGCATCCACATGGCAGCTCACAACAGACCGCACTGCCAGTTCCACATGGTAGCAAGGGATTTAAGCACAAGATCCTGTGGGCAACATTTTATATTCCAACAGTAAATCTGATGGTGGATTTCCATTCCATGTGTTTGAACATGTGGTGCCCAGCTGCTGACTGTTTCAGAAAGTTATGTCAAGCCATGGACTGTATGGTAGGCTTGTTGGGTAGCCTGGTCGCCATTCCAGTTCCAGACTGAGCCATCCCCCGCTTCTCATCTGTTCCCAGGTGTGACTAGCCGCACACTCTAACGCCAAAGCTGAAGCTGCAGCCACCGTGCCCACCCCCACCATGAGACTGTAAACTAAAACATGTCTCTCTTTCTCTAAGCTGCTTCTGCAGTTTGACAGGGACGGTAACTAATGAACTATGGCAGTCATGGAGCCACGGAACTACCATGCCTCACAAGGTGATGATCAATCCCTTTGAAACTGTGAGCCGCAAGACAGAAAGCAAAGCAAAGCAAAATAAACAAAAAACACTTCCCACAAAAGACAACCAACCAACAACCAAAACCAAAACAAAAACAAAAACAAACAAAAAAAACAGAAAAACCAACAGCAGCAACAACAAAAAACCTCCAGCATTAAATTGTTTCTTCCAAGTGTTTTACAAAGAGAGAAGTAACTAAACTAATACAGAAAGCAAGAGTTATCTCAGCATTCACATCTGTATTTCTTTCCTTCTCCTCCTCCTCCTCCTCCTCCTCCTCCTTCTCTTTGATTTGACTTAGTTTTGATCCATGGTTTCCCTGGAACTCATAGAGATCCACTTGCCTCCACCTCTGCCTCCTGAGGACCGGAACTAAAGGCACACTCCACCTTTCCTGGTTATTTGCTTTGTATTATTTTCTCTCATGTTAAGAGAGTACACAGTTTGGGATCTGGCTCAATCAGTGAAGGATCCCTTGCAAATGTGGGAGGTTTTGAGTCTGGCCTCCAGAACCCAGGTGTAGAGAAGGAAACCCTAATATGGTGGCATGCCCTTGTAACGTCAGGGTGAGGAAGTGGAGATAGAAGATCCTGCCAGCCCAGCCTACTTGGTGAGCTCTAGGCCAGGGAGGACTCTATCTCAAACAAACAAAAGCTGCTCTCAGGAATGACACCTGAGGTTGCTATCTGGCCTACACATACATGAATGCACACAAACACTTGCCTGTATGTACAAGCACACAGCACACATGACACTCACACACAACCCGTACAACCCAAGGAGCATGGACATCTCGTCTCCCATCAGGGGCTGACTGTCTTCTTTGCTTTGTATTAGCACCAGTATTGCTAGCAGAGGCTAATATTTCCTTTTCAATTATTTACTGGAAGCTTCCGGCTATTAGGGGAACTGACCTGGGCTACTTATGTATTCCACTTTGGTCAGTGATTAACTAGATCTCTTCCATAGGAAGGTCCTCTGCATACCAAGATGGTGACATGAACATAACGTAAGACAATACTGTCATCAGGCTCACACCTGGTGATTCATGCACAGCAGGCCCTGGTACGTGCTGAGCACGAAGCAGCTTGGTTAGTCTCCAAGGTGGCTGTGTGGTTCATACATGCCTTATGGAGAGGTGTGCAGGGCATGGGCCTCACCCCCTCCTGCAGTGCTCCTTTTGGTCTTTCTTATTAAGTACCAACTGTGGCTGCTTCATCTTTCCCCTGTATTGAGAGGACACATTGATTCAGTCTCTTCTTGAGACATCTTCTGTCCCCAGATGAATGGGTTTATTCTGTGGCTTTGAATGCCCCCAAAGCCAAAGATTCAAGTGTAGCTTAGACTGTGTTTATCCCCAAGCTCAGCTCAGAACTGTCATGTGGCGGAAACAGTTGCAAAACTGTCAATGAGTGCCAGCAGACAAACGGTTTGTTCCCCCAAGACTCTGCACTTGCCTCTGCTTGGCTATGAGTTGAGTTCGGACACAGGGTAAAAGCTTGACCATTTTCCTTAAACCACAGACATGATCCATCGCCATATTCAGGTAGCTTTTATTAAAAACTAGAGTATGGGGCCAACAAGAGTGCTCAATATTAGACTTGCTGTCAAGTCTAATGACCTGAGTTCAACTCCTGGTACCTACATGATGGAAGGGAAAAAGTTCCTTTTTCCTTCACACAAGTTGTTCTTTGACCTCCATACATTCTCTCTCTCTCTCTCTCTCTCTCTCTCTCTCTCTCTCTCTC
>NC_034590.1:111712048-111713096 GCF_900095145.1 Mus pahari | reverse complement strand
TTTGCCTGCTTGTATATTCATTCCCCATGTGAATGCTTGGTATCTGCCGAGGCCAGAAGAGGGCGTCAGACCCTCTGTAACTGGAGTTATAGATGTGAACCACCTGATGTGGGTACTGAACTCTGGCCCTCTGCAAGAGCAACAAGTGTGTTTAACTATGGAGCAGCCTCTTTAGCCCCAACATAAGGAAACTTCTACAAGAGCTGCAGAGAGAGAAACACTGTAACTCTAAGGCTAAACAGATAGCTCACGCTACTAGATAGAAAGCAAATATTTTGAATATTTTTAGTTTTAATTTAATCTGTAGATTTAATGCTATCACAACTAGTAAAAATCTCAGCAGGCAAGTCAGGAATGGTGGGAGACACCTGCAGCCTTATCATCTGAGAAGCCGAAGACAGAGAGTTAGAGTCTAGTTCAGGTTCCATAGCAAGAGTCCCTCCAAAAAGCAAAAGTAATGACAATAAAAAAATTTCAGCAAAATATTTCAAGACTGAAGGCAAATAGAGTGTAAAATTTATATGAAAAGGCAGAAGATCCACCCCCCAAACAGCCAACACAGTATGGAAGGGATATACACTCCAACAACTTATACTATCTGCCCTCAAGACTGACTACAGAAACTGGAGAGGTGGCTCAGTGATCAAGAGCACTTGATGTCCTTGCAGAAGACCTGAGTTTATTCTCAGTATCCAAACAGGACAGCTCACAGTCATCTTTATCAGTGTCAGGGCATGTGGTACCCTCTTCTGTCTGCTCTGGGCACTGTACACACATGGCATATACACACAGAGACACAAATAAAAATAAAATCATTTTAAAGAGATTACAAAGTTGTTGTGTGGTATGGGCAAAAGAATAGACAAATATCCCAATAAATGTTCTATAACCCAGAAAGATCTCACGATAGAATCCACTGGACTCTGACCAGGGAAGGAGGAGTATTAGGTTTGTTTTTTCTTTTTCTTTTTCTTTTTCTTTTTCTTTTTCTTTTTCTTTTTCTTTTTCTTTTTCTTTTTCTTTTTCTTTTTCTTTTTCTTTTTCTTTT
>NC_034590.1:111708687-111711488 GCF_900095145.1 Mus pahari | reverse complement strand
TGTAGACCAGGCTGGCCTCGAACTCAGAAATCTGCCTGCCTCTGCCTCCCAAGTGCTGGGATTAAAGGCGTGTACCACCACGCCCGGCCCCCATAAGTAATTCTTAAAAAAATTTTTTTTTTAAGTTTCTGGGTAGAAAACTTTTGTAAAACATTATCTGATAATGTATTTGACTTCAAAAGTATATAAACAAAACTTTTTTTTAAAATTTCAAAGGAGCTGGGAAGATGGCTCTGTGTGCAGAGGCACTTGCTGTTGGGTCTGTTGATGAGTTTGATCCCAAGATCCTCATGCTGGAAGGAGAAAACAGACTCCCAAAAGTAATCCTTTGACACCCCACCACTCATGCTGTGTGTGTGTGTCTGTGTGTGTGTCCTTCTCCCTTTCTCACTCTCCCTCTCTCTCTTTCCAATAAATAAATGTATAAAGATTTTGTTTTTCAAATTACAAGTGGGTGAGGGCGAGCACATAACCCAGTTGAGAGGAGTTGCCCAGCATGTACAAACACTAACATAACCTATAGATGACCTACAATATATGCAAAGGTATAGGAGGATGTCTCACCAACAAAGATATGCAGATGGCAAATAGGTATATGAAAAGATGCTCAGTATCATATGACAAAGTGAAAATGAGATACCACTGCATACCTATTAGAATAGCTAATGTTCAAACAATGACATCACCAAGGGCTGACAAGGATGTCATACGGCAGAAAGCATCCCTCGCCATTGATGAACAGGCCGAATGATAAGGCCTGTTTGGAAGACAGATTAGTGATTTCTTCTAAATCTTAACTTCCATAACCACCGTAGAATCCATCTAGCAAATTCACAGACCTCCACGCAGAAATCTGCACACACTTGGTGAAAGCACCTGTACTCGTTAAATTTAACTGTCAATTTGACCCAACCTGAATCTCCTGGGAAGAGTCTTAGTTGAGGAATTGTCTCCATCAGATTGGCCTGTGGGCCTGTCTGTGATAGCTTGTCATGACTGTTAATTGATGTGGGAAGACCCAGTGTGGGGGGCACCATTTCTTATGCAAGGGGTTCTGAACTAGGAGCAAAGAAACCGAGATGAGCCGATGCAAGCAGGCATGTACGCATGCATTTCTTTCTGCTCCTGACTGTGCATATGATGGGACTCTATTGAGCTCCTGAGGCTGTGACTTCTCTGCTGTGATGGAATGTAACCTGGAATTGTAAGCTGAAATAAATCATTTTCTTCCCAAGTTGCTTTTGGGGGCTGGGGTATTTTGTCACAATAGAAATAAGATAGTCACTTTATCCTTTATTATCATATTTCCAAACCAAACAAAATATCTTTTATGAGGTGAATAGATAAATAGCCTTTGCTGAAACCATATGATGAATATAAGGTATCAAGTCATGAAAGGCAATGGAAACACATGCGGCCCAGTGAAAGAAGGAAGTCTACCGTGATTCCAGCTCCTGGATATGTGCATAAGGCAAAACCAAGGTGATTGCACCATCACTGGGTGGGGTGGAATGTGGGGTAGGGTAGAGGTGAATAGGAGGATCATGGGATGTCTAAAGTGAGAGAACTCTTAAGCTCTGTCTCTCCGTGGTAGGAGTACAACAGCAGCATGTCAGGAAGGATTAGACTTCATCACTCCGTCACCCCTGGCCAATGCACAGCACCACAGAAACTCCCACAAGAACAGAATTCACTTCTTCATTCTCATAATCATTAATTTGGAGACTCTGGGGATCCTGGGACCTCATGCATGTTAGGGAAGCACTGCACATTATTCATTAGCCCAAAACAAGCAGGAGTTGGGAGTAGGAGAGGCATCTGTGGCTTGGCCTAATCTCACAAGCTTTTTCTAAGTGCAGTTTCTGCAGACTGAATATCAAGTAGCCCAGGTTGGCCTTGACCTTGAACAAATGGCTGTCCTTTCTCTGCTTCCCAGTGCTGGGAATACAGGCATATGTAATATACCTTACACATGCATACACAGCTCTCCTTTTTATATAAAACACATTATGTCTGTACATGAGTGTGCATGTTTGTGTATACATAGAACTCAGAGGAGAACAGCAAGTGTCCTCCTCTGTCACCCCCACCTATTTCTTTAGGGTATGATCTCTCCAGGAACCTGAAGCTCAGGTTTTCTCAGCTAGTGTGGAAGCCAACAAGCCCAGCTGTCTTTCTGCCTCCATCCTCCTTGGAGCTGGGGTACACAACATACTACTTTGTTGACTGAGTACTGGGAGATGGACTCTGCACAGTAAGCACTCTTAACTGCTATGCCTTCTGTCCAGACAGTATCCTGGGCTGTTTTTTTGTTTGTTTTTAGGTCTATTGTGATATCAGTCTTGTAACCACAAGGGCTTGGGTTCAACCCACAAAGATCTTGGGGGTAGACCCCATGATCTAGGCCTGAGCACAGGCAGCTGAGGCCCTGGCTCCAGAGCCCAGCCTGGTCTTCTGACTACTGTGCAGCAACAAGCATGGGTGGGTGGGCACTTTGATGTCTGGTTGCATTTGTTACACAGCAGCAGAACATTGATGTAACACGGAGATTAGCAGACAGGAGCCAGAGACCTCCAGCAGGAAGTCAGGAGGCATTCTGAACTCAGTGCAAACAAAGTTACAACATAATGTGCAATTTCGCCTAACTCAGTACAAGTTGGAGAGAAAGAAAGTTCTCATGGAACCAGTTACCTAAATGTCGTCGTCTTCTTCTTCTTCTTCTTCTTCTTCTTCTTCTTCTTCTTCTTCTTCTTCTTCTTCTTCTTCTTCTTCTTCTTCTTCTTCTTCTTCTTCTTCTTCTT
>NC_034590.1:111670636-111708334 GCF_900095145.1 Mus pahari | reverse complement strand
AGGGACTGAGGGATTTTATTTATTTATTTATTTATTTATTTATTTATTTATTTATTTATTCACTGTTAAAAGAAAGGGTCTCATGCAGCCCAGGCTGGCTTCAAACACTTATTGTAGCTGAGGGTGTCCTTGAACTCCAGATCCCCCTGTCTCTATTCCCCAAGTGCTGTGATTACAATGGTGCCCAGGACGGAACCCATGGTTGTGTTGCATTCTAGGTGAGCGCTCTACCAAGCTCAGTTCCTCGAGAGGCAAGCACTTCACATCCCAGGACACCTTCGCAGTCCTGAAGGAATATTCTTAAGTGCAGTGTCCACGCCCCTCATGGATGTCAAGCTACTGGGGCGGCAGCTGTCCTCAGTGGTTCGGATGGTTTATCTTAGCCAGGAGCATGGGGTGGTTTCTGTTTTTTAACAGTTATTGAAGGGACACTAGCCCACTTGAGCATGTGGCTGTGGTAGACCTTGCCCTTCTTCCCAATTCTCTCTGCCTTGATAAAAAACCATTTAGATTATATTCCTAAGGCTAGCCACCAAGGTCTATTCCTTTATTTGACTACGTCCTTTTCCTGAGACTGACTACCAAGGTCCAGCTATCAAAGTGCTGAAGTCCAACAATTAGAAGCCCCCTTTGGCTCACCTAATCAACATGCCCAATTAAAATTAAACACCTCATCCTAACTCGGGGTTTCCCCTTGTACCTTTTTAACCTGTCATTTTCCTATGGGCCACGTCTGTCTCCTCTCTGTTCAGAGGCAGCCCTTTGTTTCCACTCGAGGACAAATACCCCTCCTCCCTCCCCTCTTCCCTTCCCTTCTGCCTCATCCTCTGTCTCCTGTCTTTGTCTCTTATTCCCTACCCTCTGTCCCTCTGGGGCCAATACATCTCCCTTGTGCTGAGAACTTGATCTTGGGGGGATCCTGAGCCAATTTCTTCCTAACAATTATAACGATCAGGATCATGCTCATTATAAAAAATAAAAAAAAAAGCAAAAATAATCCCAGATAACCCTGTACAAAGCCAGGTGTAGTAGTGTGTGTTTGTAATGCCCCTTCTAGGGAAGCAGAGGTAGGTGGATCCCTGGGACAGTAGCCAGCCAGCCTACCCTCCTTGGCCACTTACAGGCCAATGAGAGACCCTGCTTCAAAGGAGGTGGCTAGCCCCTGAGGAATCTTCTGGCCTGCACATACATGAACAGGCACACAGAGAAAATTCCTTCAAGGCTCTGCAGGCACACTCCTCCCAACACCTAAAGTGTGGCAGCCACTGCCACGGAATTGTTCCTCAAAGGTGAGGAGCTCGGCTTTTCCTAGCTTGTTCAGAGGGCAGCACTATCCTGATTCCACAGGCAGGCAAAGACTGTAAGAAAAGAGTCCAATTACAGTCTGAGGCATAAACATCTCTCCTGTCTGGTCAGCAAGTCAACTCTCATAATACAACTGAGATAACATTCACATGGAGTTTGTTTCAGGAGCCCCTGCCTAAGGAATGGTGCTGGACACTGTAGCCTGGGTCTCCCCACGTCAATTAATCAAGACAATTCTCCAGAAACACGTCCATAGACCAACCCAATATTGCTAGTCTCTTACTGATACTGCCTTGCCTGTTAACTCAGGGTCCTGTCAAGTTGACAATTAAGCTAACCTTGACACTTACCTTGAATTTAGCAAAAAAATATCTTTTAAAATACAGCATCAAATGGAATTAGAGACCAACAATCAATACATTTATAAAATTTTCTTTTTTAAAAAATGGGGATGTTGTTCATACCTCTAATACTAGCACTCAAGAAGCTGAGGTAGTAGGATTCCCATGAGTGCAAGGCCAGCCATGACTATATAGTGAGTTCCAAACCAGCCTGGGCCACAGAGATAAAAAAATAAAAATTAAAAACAACCCCCCAAAAATAACAACAAAGAAAACATCTTCTTTGAAACATACAATCAGAATAATAAAAAGAAAAGCCACAGGCTGGGATGTATACAAGAAGATGCATACAAGAATTCTTTCCCTTCAGAAACAAGACAAACAACCCAACAAATAATTAGGGAAGTATCTTAATAAACACTTCCCATGACTTGATAGCCCATTAGAGAAATGCAGATTAGAGCCCGAAGGATACTCACACTCAGTGGTCAAAATGGCTAGAATCAAACTTGCCAGACTAAAGTGGTGGGGAGGGTGAGGACGGTGTTGTAGACACCACTTGGATGCTTAAAAAAAAAAAGACATCCAAGCTTTTACTGTGACCCCCAGCCCCACCACTCTTTGTACAGAAGTAAAACCCTAACCCCCAGAGAATACTTGAGTGTGAAAACTTCCGCAGCTTCCCCGGTAATGGCCCCAACCTGGGACCCAACGAATGACCTCAGAGAGTTCAATGAGTAAACCAACCGCGGCCTACGCATGCCAGAAAACTATTCAGCAATTAGAACTAATGAGGGATTGAGGGTGGTGGGCAGAAGAGTGACCCCCAAGGAGGTTCATGCCCCCAGCCTCCGGGAACCTGGGTGTGTTAGCTCCCTGTGACTGGGAATTAGAGCTGTACAAGGAATTCATGTCCCTAAGCAGCTGACCTCATGGTGGGAGATTATCAAGGATAACAGAATGAGGAATGTAATCACGGGGTGCAAATAAGAGCTGAAGTCTAGGTCTGGGAGGTGTATCTGACCCTGTGACATCAGTGCTCCGATGGCTAATGCCTGCTCTGCAGGTGGACTGGGCCCGGAGCCAAGGGATGCTGAGGTCTGGGAGCTGGGAGGAAGGGAGCTGGGGGTTTCCTGGTATAATCCGGTTGACACCAGATTTGGGTTCAGTGACCCCGTAGGAATTCAGACCTCCACAATGCATCCTCATTGCTCTAATCCACTAAGTCCCAGCAAGTTGCTACTGCAGCTGTAGAAAACAAATGCAGTGAGGTATCAGGCAGTGTGGGTGCATCTCAAAATAATCATGCTGAGTGCAGGAAGCCAGACAAGGACAGACACATGATGTCTGGCTCCATCTATATAAAACTTAGACTCATCTGCAGGGACAAAGCTGATCAGAGGCTGCTGGGGGGACATTTGGGGGGTTGGAGAGGAAGCAGCATGAAGTGTGGGGGATTGTGCCAGCGGATTCATTCTAGAATGTCTCAGCATCTGCACCCCACCCCTACCCCAGCATGTTCCGATTACTACATACAGTCAGGCTTCAAAATAGATGGTAATAAACACTTGCTATAAACAGGGATTAGGAAAAAAAATGCCTGATGTCTTGATAAGAATGTGGGAGAGTTGGTTGGGGGACACTGCAGTGTCTTCAGAAAGTGAGCTGGGCAGAGATTAAAGGGCGATTAAAGGGGGGCTGGGGCTGTGATGGTTTTGGGTCTGCAGTGGTGGTGATCTTGTTTCCAGGACCCCTGGAAGTTTCAGGAAGTCCCCGTAGAGAAGAGCCTGCATAAATTAGATCCCATCATCACCACACTGCAGAGAGGATCTGATCATGGGAATGAAGACAGAGCCCAAGCCATGAAACGAGAGCTAATTCAAGTCCGGTGCCCATTCCAGACTCCTTAACCTCTGGTTCTGGGGATCATGTGAGCCTCTTTGGGGCTGCTTCCAGCCCATGACAAGACAGTAAGCTGGGAAGATGGAGGGGAAGAGATAGAAGGTAGAAGTGTGGGTGGACACCCATATGGGTGAGCCAAATTGGGACTGCGAGGGCTTCAGCGGGCCTCAGGGCATGGGTCATCCTCTGATCCAGCCATGGTTTGTGGCTGAGTGTTATCTGTGGGCTAGTCTTGCGGGCTCAGGATCTGCAGGGGCTTCCTGCCTGAGGCACGGCGAGACTTGAGAACTCTACTCTGGTGTCCACAGGAGTGAGGCACTGTGTTGGGGTGCTGGCTAGGACATTCTACACTATGACAACAGAACCCTTTGCCCATCGGGGATTCTGATACCTGACTCATAGATACAGCTCCTAATGGGGACAGCCTACTGTAACCTGATAGGGACAGGGACTTCCTCAAAACTGCATAGGAGAAAAAAAAAAAAAAAAACCAAAACCCTAGACCAAGAGATGCCATGTCCTTGAGCAACTTCCTCCTGTGGGTGGCCTAAGTGTCCTCATCTGGGGCATAGGGACAAGGCCTTGCCTGCCCTTTGGGCCAGGGTGGTGAGGATGAGACTGGATATTCTGGTGGCTGTGGCATAGTCTAAGGGTGTGAAAGGCAGCAGGCAGCCACCTTATAGAGGTGACTCTTGCTCCTCATCTTGAGCTCTTGGTGTCCCTTCTGGGGTCTATAATGTCACCTCTCATCCTAGGCTTCTTGCATTCTACTCAAGTCCACACATGAAGTTGGCAGGCCAGACCTTGTACCCATTACTCTGCCCACTGCTGTGACAAAATGCCTGCTGAATGCAAACCTTGGAGAGGGACAGTTTCCTTTGATTCAGTTGTTTGTTTGGTTTTGGTTTTGGTTTCTCTTTGAGACAGACTTTCACTCTGTAGCCCAGGCTGGCCTGGAACTCACTACATAGCCTAGGCTGGCCTGGAGCTTATAGAGATCTGCCTGCCTCTGCCTCTCATGTGCTGAGATTAAAGCCGTGTGCCACTACCCCCTGCCCCGGCTCACTGTTTGAGGGGACAATTTACCTTTGTGGAAAAGGCACGTTGGCAGCTGCATGAGGCAGACGGTCACATTGACTCTGCAGACAGCAGACAAGGCAACACATTGCAGCTCAGCTTGTTTTCTCATTTTTTTATTCAGCCTGGGACCCTGGACCTTGCCACTCATATTTAGAGTAAATCTTCCCATCCCAATTAATCCAGTCTAGAAAATCCCTCGCAAACATTCGCAGAGCTGTGACTTCTGTGTGATTCTAGTCTGTCACATTGACAATCAAATCAGTGACCCATAGGCAGCAGGACCAGGATGACTGTACCTGTCTGCACCCTTTAGAATATATTTGGGGACATTTCCTAGTTGGAAGCAGATATCCACACTGGTCTCTTCAGGGGAAGGACCTGACAAACCAAGCCACTAAGGCAGGAAGAACCTGGGTCAAAGGCCAGGCAGCAGAGCATTTAGGCAGGAATCACTTCTGAAAGGCTCTGGCCTATAGGGAGATTCCGTTCTATACATGTGGAGTGGTTATCTGTGGGTCTGTGGGCAAGAGAAGGAAGAGGTCGGGGAGCCAAGAGCAGCATCATATGACTGTCCCAACGTGATTGCAGCAAGAGTAGCTTCCAGAAAGGCAAGGAAGTTGCTGACTGGCATGAAATCTGCAGGAAGGGCCCTGGTCATGTGCTCGGAGGTCAGCAACCTGGATGAAACAGTCACATGATGACAAACAGGGAGGAAGTGGCCTTTCTCTGCCTTCAGGCATGCTGAGTGTGAGGCCCTGGGGCTCATCGACAGCACACCTTCTCCTGGGCTACTATGGAGGTGGCCATCCTTCTGCAGTGCTCAGTCTACAAAAGACCCTGTGGACACAAGAGTGAAGCCATCAGAGTCCTGCCCATTCCTCTTCTTGCTGTTTCTTGTCCTGGTGCTCAGCAACCTGGTTTTCTTCCTGTGTCCAAGAGCCTGTTTAGACGCTCACCCAATATTACATTGGAATAAGGGGAGAACCAAAGAGATACCCAAGCCCTACTACAGACATTCCATCCTGAGAAGGAGGAGGCACTGACTTTGGCTATACTAGTATAGAACCCCAGACAGAGCCTGCCTCCCATTGGGCTCCAGGTCATCCTAAGTGCAGCCCTAAAGGCCAGGCCTGATGTGATGTGGCCATGGAGAACCCCAGCATTCTTTTCCAGCCCACTGACTCCTCCTGTAGGTACTGACTCCTGTAGGTAAAGACGGAAGTTTGGGAACCTCTTGTGACCTCTAACCTCCTGCCTTCCACCTTCTCTCTCTCAGAGTCAGGACATGGAATTCAGAGGCCCTGCTCATGTCCCAGACATGAAAGTTAACTATTGCCCAAGCCTTACACCCTCTTTGTGACAACCATCCTCAGAGTTCTTGTCTTGAGACCTTGATTCTGGAAGGGTTTGTCCCAGATCCCCCTAGAGGGAAGGAATTGCTAATCCAGTCTTCTAATTTCCTAGGTAGACAAGGATGATTTTGAACTTCTGATCCTACTGCCTATACTTCCTTAGCGCTAGGGTTATATGTGTGCACCACACCCAGCTTATGTGGCATTAGGGTTGTACCCAGGGCTTTGAGCATACGAGGCAAGTTCTTATGCAGTTACACCTCCAGCCTTCAGACTCTTGATTTCTGAAAGCTCTAGGCTACATATAGCTGAAGTTGAATAAATGTCTTTTCTTAGAGCTGTGGTGTCCCTGTGACAGGAGTGGAGTGTTAAACTATACATCCACAACCCTTCTGTGTCCTGCTTGTGTACTTGGTCTTTGTGTAACACTCACACACTCTGATCCAGCCCCTGGGCACCCTTCCCTTCTGGCACTCTGGGTAGGTCAGGCAATATCCTCTGGCCCTGCCTCCGTGGCATAACCTGCTCTGCCTATCTCCTCTGACCCTGGGAGATAAAGTCCCAGTTCTGTGCATACAACCACACTGGAGCAGAGTGGTTAGGTCACCCCCCCTCCTGCATTCATCAGAGCCACAGAACTGATAGCCAACATGCATCTACATGTGAGATATTGAGGTCTGTAGAGGTCCACCGATAATCACAGGGCTGTGTAATCTGTCTTAATGTTAAAAGTGAAGCAGGGACTTTCAGGGGACAGTCTTGTGTCACTTCCAGCTTTGCCCTCCACAGTGAGAAGTGGAGGTTCTCAAATTTATCTCCAGGACAGACTAGTCCATCCTTCCAGCCACCTTCACTAGGGACATCCAGGCTGGAAGAGCTGGGGATGCTGTTTCAGGATGGAGGGGACACATGTCCCACCCACCACTCCCTTTCCTCCTGAGTCATTGCTCCAAAGGAGGGGGTGTTGTAACCCCAGACCCGTTTGTCCAGCTGCCTGGGAGGGACAGGTACCACAGGAAGCTGGCATCCCAAAGTCAAAAAGGTACTGACTGCCACCACTGGCCTACCCTGGGGAACAGGCCTTGTGGCTGAGGGTGGAGGGCAGACAATAAGATCTTTTCCTGGAGCCTCTGAAAAACAGGTTCCCTAGGCAGAACTAAAGGATGAACCCTGCCCTGGCCTCCCAGGAGTCAGCTCTCTTTTCCCACCATGACAATGTCATCCCAGGGTTGATGTGGCCCTGCCCCAGGTACAGGGGCTGGACCACAAACATGGACCATAAAGCAGAGAGGCTGGGCCACCTCCGTTCTATCACTCTGCATCAGGGACATACTCTGTAGAGCAGGATGGCCTGGGTCCCTTCGTGTGGGAAAGTCAGGATCCCCTGAGAAGGTCTGACCCAGTGCAGGTGATGGAGGTCAGACTGGCCTCTTTTCTGCTGAAAGACTGGTGGCCATATCTGCAGTGATGTTGATGGTGGGCATATCTTTAGTTACATTGATGGTAATACTGATGATGGTCATTATTTTCAGTGATGTTATTGGTGATAATATCTGCAGTGATGTTGATGTTGGAAACTTGGGGCAGAGAAAAACTATACCTTTGTCCTGAAAATAAGGAACTCTCAGGTAATGCTCCAAGATACCTGATAAACCCAACGTGGCCCCGAAGTGAAGCCAGGCCAGCCATGCTAAGTCACTATGATGATCAGTATGACTGTCCTGAATACACAATCCAGGCAACCATCTCCCCCTCCCCCAGAACCTGTCCCTTCTGTTCTTTCTGTTGGCCTAACTCAGCCCCTAATGGCCCATGATACCCAACCTTACCTCTGCTTCCCCCGACCTCTACCATTCCCTTCATCATCAGGCTTCAGGCTTTCATAGTCTTCCTCTTCTTCTAACCCCCTTAGAAAAAAAATCATATCCTCATCCAAACTTCACCAGCCTTGACAACCTCATTTGCTGGTCCTGAGGACTCCAGTGGCACATCCAGTTCCCAGACGCCACATGCTTTCTACTCCAAACTCAGCCTTCTCAGTCTCCACCAACCGCGGTGTGGTAAACAGAATAGCACCCCATCCTAAGATGTTCCCTTCTGGACTCCTGGAAACTGGGAAAGAAGATGGAATCTCACTGTGCGAAAGATGGGTCCCCCAGAGACAGCAAGATGTGATGGGGGAAGTGGGGAATAGAGCAGTCTTTGGAGGTACAAGGTGGGGTCTTAGCCTAGGATTCGAGGAACAGACTCTCCTCGTCTCTCCCAGGAACCAGCCCAGTGTGCCTGTGAGACACCATGTAGTGGAGAGTCATTGAGTTTGGACTTCTGGACTCTGGAGGTACAAGAGAATGAGCATGTGTTGTTTTGACTCCCATGGTTTGTAGTTCCTATGACAGCAGCCATAGGGCACAAGCACAGGCAGGAAGAAGGGTGACATCTCTGTGTCCCAGCCTCTGTTACCGTTGTCTCATTCCTCCTCCTCCCTGTCTCCCATCCTGCATCCTTCCTTCCCCATCTCTTACAGTCCTGCAGATGGAACCCAGGGTTTCCTGCACTCCAGTCAAGTGCTCCTCTGCTATTGTACCCGAGCCTCTCCTCCTATTCTTGATGTTACAGTCTTAATTCAGTCCTGGTCTCTTCCAGCTCAAGATCAACCCTCTAGCTTCTGAGCCTTTCAGCTGCCTGATTCTTGGCCCCTCCTACTTCCCTCCCTACTGTGGAACTGTGTGACACTGTTGCCTGGCTTTCAACTGTCCAAGTGCCTCCCAGGACTCCTTTTCAAACCTGCGTGTCTTCATCATAGTTCTCCAGAAGTCAAAGGCAGGGAACATGAAAAGGGAGGAAGGCACATTTAAACAACTGGCTGCAGTTGTGGAGCAGTTGGAGCTCCAAGGAGTGGGCAGGACTCCTTCCTCCTGCGGAAGCATTTTTCTCGAGGTTTTGATCTGATTAGACATGGCCTGCCCACATCATGTGCTTTTCTCATAAACTGCTAAGGAAGATGTTAATCTCATCAGGAAATACTTTCATAGGAACATCTAGACGTGTGTCTGCTAACATCTAGGTACACAAGAAAGACATAAGAAGACACTGAGCACAAGAAAGTGTTCCATCAGCCGGGCGTGGTGGCGCACGCCTTTAATCCCAACACTTGGGAGGCAGAGGCAGGAGGATTTCTGACTTCGAGGCCAGCCTGGTCTACAGAGTGAGTTCCAGGACAGCCAGGGCTATACAGAGAAACCCTGACTCGAAAAACAAAAAACAAAACAACAACAAGAAAGTGTTCCATCTACTACCCACAGGTGATAGGCTTGTCCAGGCTGTAAGAGGAGCAGAGTAGATTTGCTTCCTGTCCCCGCATTCCAGCTTAGCTTCCTGTACCATTCATGCACCGTAGCTGGCCTTGCCATCTCTAGGTTCCTCTCAAGACTTCCCCTATCTGCCAGGCTCCTGAAAACTTCTGCCCCTCCATGTCTGCTGTCCATCTCGACCTCTGTCCCCTGTCTTGGGCAGATTCCTTTTTTTTTTTTTTTTTCCTCTCTTGGCTTCTCCTAGCCTCATTCTCAAAGGTGGCCAACTTAGAAGATAGCAAGTCACTTATCCAGCCATCTTATAAAGGCACACATGTCTGTGGGCTCCTGGGGGGGGGATCCATACAACCTACAGAGAACCAGCCAAAATGGAGGAAGGCCACAATGATGGGCTTGACCCCTAGGCTCAACTTTTCTCAGAGGGCTTATGGTCCACTGGGTCGCTTAACTTCTCCTTACCAATTTCCCTCCACTCACCTCTATACCTTACCAGTAAAGAGTCCTAGGCCAGAGGTCCAATTCTGGATTGCCAACATGTCACCTCTGGCCACCCGCCCCAAAGAAAGCAGCAAAAGGAAGCAATGGTAAAACAGGAAGAAGGGATCTTAATCCCCAACCAAGCCCGGAAGATGGGAAATCCTCCTTTCAGGCACTGCTGAGAGCTTTGGGTTTAAACAGGAGAAACTGGGCACGGTGGGAGGTGGCTGAGGTGACTGGTTCTGGTCCAGCTGTGGTCTTGCTGGCCAGTATCTCACTTCTGGTCCTATAAGGTGATTTGAAGGTGATTGCTCTTGCTGTGGGGTGACCTGTCTGCAGGACTCTGTTATTCCTGAAAGTCAAGGTGGCCTCATGTTTAGGACAGTCACTAGAGACCCTCAGGGTCCTTGGAAGTCTTGAACAGAGAGCACCATGAGGACTGGAGGCAGAGCCTCAGTTACCTTTCTTTGTATTAAGGGGGGCCCTGCCTTAACTATGCCAGCTGCCCCAACCTTGCTCTCCTCCCCACCAGCTAAGGTCCCTCCTTTCAGCTGCCCGGGAGCTTGTTGTTTCAGGTAGCCCTTGATACCCCCTGAAAAACTTGTTGAGTGCCAGGAAGCCACACCCCCTTCCTCCTAGGGCCTTAGGGTAGCTGGGCCTTTAGGTCTCAGATCAGTGACTCAGCCAGGAGGGGGAGGGGCAAGGAAGAGGAGGAATGGGGTGACTCAGCACAAGGTTGGAGGTTGGGGTGAAACCATTTTCCACTTAGCACTGGGGCCACCAGCAACCTTCTGGCTCCATCTCCTCCTTCTATTCCCTCCCCTGCAAAGTCACCCCCCCCACACACACCACTGCACTCAGAGCTTAGGGCCATCTCAGAGCTCTGTGGGGGTCAAGGGGTTCTGGACAGGGCTTCCTCCTTTTGTTATATAGTGACAGCTAATGGGACAGGGGTCTCAGAGTCAACAAGCAAGGGTGGAAAGGCCTAAAGGCTGACTCCAAGGAAGGCTTACACACACACACACATACACACACACACACACACACACACACACTCACTCACTCACATCTCTTCCTATCCTGATGCCTCCAGTTTATACCTAGCTTTCTCTAGAGAGTGGAATGTAGGCTGCAAAGGAGTCAGGCCTGGCAGTCAGAAGGAGAGAAAGAGAGGGAGTAGGGGAGACTGGGGCTGGGGCTAGGGACCATGTGTGTGTGTGTGTGTGTGTGTGTGTGTGTGTGTGTGTGTGACCTTGAAGAGGTAGCATGCAGAAGGAAAGCTGTGAGGCTGAACTCTGCCTGACCCTGCATCTTAGCAGTGAGGAATAGGGGCTCCTGAGCAGCACTTGGGCCAGCTGATGAGAGACAGAAGCAGAGGCAGCCTCCAGCAGGCCTGTTGTCCCAGGAACCTCCAGAGGCCTTCTCGTTTCCCAGCCTCCCGATGGAGCTGGGGAAGTGAGGGGATGGTCCTGGGAAGTGGCTCAGGGTTAGGGACCACCCACAGGTGGGACAGCATGGGAGCCCTTCTCTACTAATCACCTTTAACTAAGAGCTCAAGGTACACAGGACCAAAAGCATCCTTCAGCCTGGCTCTGAGGCCTGGGCTGCTCCTCCTCCCCCTCACATGTCACATCTCCATCACTAGTATTAGACAGAAGAGTGTCATCGTCATAAAGAAACCCTCGGATACATGTTTGCCTCCCCTTCCCAATCCTCCTGACTCACTACGTTACCTCAAGTCTGTAGCCCTTTCAGTTAGCAATGTGCATCTCTGGATCACTGAGTCATGAGGCCACAGCTTGTTTCTTTGTCACCCTGAATCCTACCGTACTTTGTGGACATACACTACACTTCTACCCAGCCACTGTCTGAAAGACATCTGTGTTCCTTTAGGTTAACACGATGGTGAAGGAAGCCCCCTCATGCTTCATGGGGAGGTTTTGCACAAACCTAAGTTCCTTTTCTGTTCTGTTTCTTGAGACAGGGGCGAGCAGCCCAGAATGGTCTCTAACTCTCCTTCCTGCCTCTGCCTCCTCAGTCACAAGCCTCCATGCCTCACTTCAGACTTTTACTTCCCTGAGTAAATACCCCGGAGAACAAATGCTGAATTGTATGGCAAGAGAACATTTAGTTTTGAAAGAGAACGCCACACTGTTTTTGCAAAGTGGCTACACTATTTCTGCACCCTCACCACAATGAGTGGGACTGCCCACTGTCTCCCCGCCCTACCCGAAGCCAGTGTCGTCAACCTTTTGGATTTGGGCTACCTACTAGGCGTGTAGGGGTGTCTCATTGTTGTTTTAATCTGTAATTCCCCAGTGATGGCAGGTGCCGGGCATCTGCTCTGAATAATTGCCTTTGAGATTCTGTCTTCGGTCATGTGATTGTTCAGACCTGTTGGCTGTTTTTGTTTATTATTTTTATTGTTTTTTTTTTTTTTTTTTTAAGTATCCCACACTATTGCTCAGACTAACCTGGAGCTCACACCAACCCTCTTCCTACACTTTGCTGTTTAAACAAATCTGCTGCTTCCCAGGGGACGGAGAAGTCCATCTTTGTGTGTCCTTCCTCCTAAGTCTCCAGTGCCCCTGGGATTTATTGATGGTTCAGTTTGGTGTAAGAGAAGGATCATTAACACTACTTCAGTTTCAGTGTACTACAGAGTAGCTTTTCTCCTCTGCCCTTCCTATCATCTGGGCACATCCTGACACATCTGACGCGCTTCCTTTGCTCCCACCCACCCACTCTCTGTGAACACCATCCCATCTTGATTACTGAAGAGAATGCCCATCCCTCTTCACTGAAATGACTGCTGTCCAGGTCAGATTGCCCAACCCCGTGTTTCACGGTGGCTTCTGCCTTCCAGTTCATGCGTCAGCCGGGCTGCCTAATCCCATGGCCAATCCATGACCAGTCTCATAAGACACTTTCTTCAGGACTCTCGGGTACTCCTCTCTCATGGCCTCTGTCTCCAGACAGCCACTGTTTGGTCCCCTTGGTTTAGCTACATAAAGTTGGGAAGCCCTGGGGCTCAATCTCTAGCCCTCTTCTGTGCATAGACTCTGCACACCTGGTCCTTGGTTTCACCCAATCTGATTGGTACAAAACTCTGAATAAGGACGATGATGTGCTGCTTCTACGGCAGGTGGCCCTGTCTCCTGGACTCCCAACTCAACTCAGGCATACCCTGCAGGTGCACACTGGACCTGAACTCATGTTGAACTCCTGCCTTCCTCGATAGGCTCCTTCCTCTCACAGAGCACCTCTTGTCCCATCAGACACCACTAGTCTAGCTTTTTCAGATAGCCCCGTGCAAAGTCACTACTGATCTCCAATCCTGGTACCATCTGTGCACCCAGCAAAGAAACCCTCCTATAGGGCAGACCTTCTCTTCCCTCCTCAGGACACAGGCCCTACTGCTTCCTTTCACCTGGACAGCTGCTGTCTCTCCTAGTTGGCCTCCTCCCTCTCCTGAGGACCCAATGTCCCTGGCCACTCCTCGGCCTGTTTCTTTCTCCTCCTCCAATACACCAAGACTTGAGCTATCATTTAGCCTTTTTTTTTTTTTTTTTTCGAGACAGGGTTTCTCTGTATAGCCCTGGCTGTCCTGGAACTTACTTTGTAGACCAGGCTGGCCTTGAACTCTGAAATCCGCCTGCCTCTGCCTCCTGAGTGCTGGGATTAAAGGCATGTGCCACCACAGCCCGGCTGGCCTCTTCTCTTAATCATCCAGTATTCCTGGCTCTTGTCCACCTCCTTAAAGCCACTCAAATGAGGCCTCTGCAATTGCAACACCCCACATGGCTTCCTGCACCCCATTTCTGCACCAGCTTTTGAGTTTTGCACCAACTTCCCGGTTCCTGTTTTGTCTGTCCTTACCTGGAGTACGGACTCCTGGAAGGCAGGACTTTCTGCATTGTTCCCTTTTGACACCAAGAGCAGAAGCTGGCATACAGTTGGTATTCAGTAGTAATAGGAACCCACGAGGAATGTGGCAATTACTGGGAGGCTGAGAGGGGCCTGACCCAGGAGGCACTGTGTGATTCCTGTGGGGATTTCTGAAGTGGAAGTCTAGCAGGGTGACTTCCAATCCTGTGGGCCTGGGCTGTCTCACCTCAGAGCCAAGGCTGGGGATGGTCTCTAAGCAATGAATGTCTCCACGAGAAGGAAGTATTACACAGAGAGTGCTGCACAGGCCTGCTCCCCTTCCTGCCTTCCATCATAGCAGGACCCGTTGTCAAATGGGCAGGAGAGGCTTGGGGTGGGAAAGATGTTGGGAGGTCCCCACCCTGAGGGCCTAGCTTTTAAGGAAAACTCGGGGCCACTGAGTTTTCTGGAGGCAGCTCCATGTGCTGTAAGTTCCCAGGCTGGACATCTAGGCTGGCTTCCCCCACCTGCCTCCTTATTCCCCTCACGCTAGGCACCAGATAAGACCTGTGTCCCTACTGAGTGCAGCTGCTCTGGCCTGGTGCACCTGGAACCCCAAGACAGCCCTCTGCTCTGTCATTAAGTCAATGGGCCCCTCTAAATCCACCAGGGTCAATGTATGGCGCAGTTGGCATGGGTTGAAAAGTGAGCCCTGCTAAGTGCATCCCTGGACTGAAGGTGGATGACTAACAGCAGAATCGCAGGGCCTGAACACACTGACCCTTTACTGGTTGGAAAGTATAAGAAGCAAGCCTGGTGCAAATAGGTCTTTAGTCAGTCTAGCCGGTGCAGAGGGCCTGGAAGCCTGAGACAGGCAGAGATGGAGAGTATAATCTAGTATGGTGAGAGAACTCAGGAATTCTAGACGCTGTCACCCATCCCTGAGCTCTGTCAGGTGAGGGATCAGAAGACACACACCTGAGCTTCCATCCCTGAGCCTTCCAGGTTCCGTAGGGTAGCAGCTACAGGACTGGGTGCATCCAGGTATTCACTCACACAGACTGTATGGGGAAACCCAGGGACAGAGGCGGCTAGAATTCTTTGCAGAAAATGGACTGCAGAGAGCCCCTGGGGGGTCCCCGTCAGTCTCTTGCCCTGTGGCTTATACGAGCTACACATGAGCACAGCTGACCGATATGTCCTGGCTCCAGTCATGCCGACACACATCTCACGGATGTCTCTACTGGCACCTGAGCACGCCGCAACACTATTTATGGCAAAGCTGGAAGAGCCAGCATGGTGCCCCAGAGGGCCTTTCCCATTGCCCACCCATGGTCCAGCAGTCATCTCTAGATAGCAACTCTAGGAAGCAAACGGCAACTCCAGCGCCAGACCCTGTCTCTTGGGCTACCAAAGAATAGCCTTAGATCCAAAGGAGTGGAGGGTCAGATTCCAAGATCTTAGGGCAGCTCTCGCCCTCACACCCAAGCTTTAAGCAATGTGTGGAGTGCTGACTGTGGAGGCAGGGTCCAGGCTGTGGTCATTAATACTGGCCCTGAGCGGAGAGCCTTGGCAGAGGTCAAGTGCCCAACTTGATGTAACTTGATGAGAATTGTAGCCTTGAACCTGGGGAACCAGAACAGCTCATGTGTCCATCTGTAGAGTGGACTTAGAGGCATCCACCTCCTCAATTCAGGTAGAACATGTCCAAAAGAACTCCCGGGATCAGACCCTGGCAAGGCTCTTCTGTATTCCTGTTCTTGTATGGACACCACCTCTCAGAGAGGACATTCCCCTTAAATGCCTCTCTGGGCTCAGCTCCCCATGATGGAGAGATGGACTCTGCCTTTCCCAAACAGCACCCAATTCATTTGCTGACACCAAGCAGGGCATTAAAGAGTGAAGTAGTAAAGATCGATTGCAGCCCTGGCCTCATCTCACTGTACACCCTCCCCCCACCCCCTTGTATCATTAGATGCATGGTCCAGGACTAGGCCTGCAATCAACACTGCTACACTATGGATGTGCATGCTAGGTGTTCCAGCTTAAGAAAAAAGGGTATCGCTCTGGGGAGATGAGTAGGTAGTGGAGCTTTGAAGAGGATGAAGTTTGCTGGTCCAAGCATCCAGAGAGGCTCCTGGGAAATTCTCAAGGAGGAACAGAGTTGAGAGAGAAAAGGCTTGGGTTTAAGTTGGTATCCAGGAGAGGGTCGGGGACCTATCAGGCAAAGATCACATCCTGGTAGTGGGAAACTCAATTATGCAAATAGACCGGACAAGGGACGGAGCTGAGGGCAGGATCCGCCCCTCTGGATGCTTCCGGGCCTGCCCGGTCTTCCTTCTCCACGTGACCTGTATCCAGGCATTCTCTGGTCCCGGGAAAGTCGGGAAAGTCGGCGGGCGCGTTCCCGAGAGCCGTGCGTAAGCCTGGAGTAGGGCACGCCTGCGCCCGGGCAGAGTTGGAGGCGGGTCCGGGTCGCCCCGCCCCTCGCCCGCGTCTCACGTGACCCGTTGAGGGCCAAACAAGCGGGTCAGCTGACTCCGCGGGACTGCGGCGTCATCCTGCCTATAAGCCGGCGACCTCTGGCTTTAAGCTTTGCTCTCTTCGGGCCTCCGCGACCATGAAGACCCCTGGCGTCTTGCTGCTCATCCTCGGCCTTCTGGCTGCGTCCTCCTCCGCGATTATCAGGTGAGGACCCGCTCTGGGTCCGGAGATGCGGGGCTCGTCACCTGGAGTGCCGCGTGCTCCGGCCGTGCTGGAATGCACCTGTGCACCCAGCGCAGCCTTCCTCAGGGTCCCACAAACTATGGGGCGAGACACTCAAAAGGCAGGGGTCTCCTGGGCCCCCTTCCACTCCTATGGTCGAACAGGAGGGGAAGGTAGAGTGGCCACAAGTAGTGGGTCTGGCTCCAACCTCCCGTGTGTGCCGTGTGTGTGTGTGTGTGTGTGTGTGTGTGTGTGTGTGTGTGTGTGTGTGTATGTATGTAGCAGGGGCGCTTCTGAGGAGCAGTGCTGCTCCATGGGTAGGATTCTGTTGAATACCAACCAGTCGGAAAACCTAGTAGGCCCTTGTCCCCCTGAAGTTGGGCAGGCCTTTCCTTTTAAAGAACCCTGTTTGACAGCTGTGCACTGGTGCATAGCCCTAGAAGTTTACTCAAAGATGTTCCCTCTGTCCTGGGTGGTGAATCTCTCCTCCTCCCTCCTGAGTTGCACACGTCCCAGAGAGAGAATGTTTGGAGTGGCCCAGTTCAAATACCTTGGAGCTGAGGTCTACCCCACTGGGAACCAGGCCCTTCTCAGGCCTGTGGACTTGGCCTTTGTGCTAGATGAGGCCTTGGTGGTAGCCTGAGTGTTTTCCCACTTTGTGATGAAGACCCTGTTCATGGCAGGTGGATGAGGCCGTAGGCTTCGGGAGTAGAGCTGGCTCAGCCGGCTGGGCACCGGGGTTGGGTGGGAAGGAGCCCAGCCTGTAGGCTGCAACCTGGGGGTGGGTAGCCTCAGTGGAGCCATTGTAGGGAGTGACCTAGGCTTGATCATGCCCTGGGCTTGCCTGCCCTACCCTCAGGCTTCTCTTCTCTGGGGAGAGGTGTTGTGGACTCCAGGATCCCTGAGACTAGGCACCAGAAACAATGCCACACTCTTAGGCTTGTTGGCATGTTTCCTGACCTTTGCAGGGTGTGTGCCTCCCCCAAGCCCCAGGCCAGAAGCCTGCCTCTTCCAGCCCACTACTCTTAGGCAAGACTCCTATCTCTCAGAGCATGCACTGCGCATGCCAGGAAAGGTCAGCCGTGACCTTGGCTACAAATCCCTGGGCAGAGAAGTTTCGTCAAGTGATTACAGATCAGCTCTCCTTGGGAACAGGAGCAAACTGGGGGGTGGGGGTGGGGTAGGGGGTGACCTGGAGGACAGGGCAGGGACCCCTCTCCCTCGGCTATCTGATGGTGGCGACCCCTATTTTGTTGTCTGCATCAGGGCCGCAGGAAGCATATTCCGGGCCTTGAGTCTGTGGTGGTAGGACATGTAGGTTTCTTGGGTGAGAGTTGCCAGATTGTGTGCAGGGATGGCTAGGAAAAGCATGGGGGAGTTGGTGTTGAAGTCTCTTGGATGGTTAGGAGAAGAACCTCCAGGGACTGTCCAGGATGATGATGTCACTGTAGGCCTGGTAGGGGAGGTTGGTGGGGCTCCTTTTTGTAGAGTCCACGTGGGAACCGATGTGGCTAGGGGCCAGGTTCAGTGGGTCAGCTGGAGTCCTGTGGTGCACCTTGCTTTGGATGCACCTGTTCCTCCTCCTCATCGTCCTCCTCTTTCACCACCTCCTCCTGGTGTAGGATTGGGTTCCCCAGGGTACCAGGTACAAGTGCCTGGCCACACCCTAAACAGAACCCACTTGCCAGTAACCCAGGGAAAGCTGGAGTAGACAGCCCGAGCAAGAGCTGGCCCAGTATGTGCTGTTTGTTTCACTCAAGGGTGACTGAGAACCACCTGACTGGGGTGTGGTTGGTGAGGGAAAGGGGTGGGCACACTAGCCTATCCTTGGACATGAGGGGCGAGCTTCTGTGACTGAACTGAGGAGTCTGTGGTAGTGATAGGATGTCCTTAGCTGATTCAGTGGGCCAGTGGGCCTATGGCCTTGGGGCAGGATTTTGTGACATGTTTTGGCCATTTTGAGATTGTTTAATTTGCTAGAGGCACGGAGGTACATGCCTGGCTGGCAGTCATTCTGTACTAAAGGACTGCCCTGGCCCAGCCTGGGGTATTCTGGGGTGGGAGGTTGGAGAACACAGCAGTCAAAGCTGGGCACTAACATAACCTCTGTCCCATTTTGACAGAATCCCTCTGCGCAAGTTCACATCCATCCGTCGGACTATGACGGAGATGGGCGGCTCTGTGGAAGACCTGATCCTTAAGGGTCCCATAACCAAGTACTCCATGCAGTCATCTCCTGGGACCAAGGAGCCAGTGTCAGAGTTACTCAAAAACTACCTGGATGTGAGTGGAGTTGTATTTTGGGGTCTTGCTTTGAGCAAAGGGTGAGTGTGGAAGGGGCTAGCTCCCTGGGCTAAGTAGTCAGTTCTTCATGGAAGCCCACCCCACAATATACCATCCCTTGCTTAATAGCCCCTCATTATTGCTATCCTAGAATCCTTGCTCCTCTGCATGGGGAGCCTGCTCAGACTAAAGGATGGGTTAGGGTGGCATTGCTTGGTATTTGCAAAAGGTTCTTCCTGGGTCTGAGATTCTTTTTTTTCCCTTTTTGGGAAGTGGGGGGTGGGTTGGTGCTAGGACTGAGCCTAGGTACCCCTGTAGGATGGGCAAGTCCCTGAGCGATATACCCAATCATGACCTCTCCAGCCCCACATTAAGTCTTGGACATAGACTTCTCAGTTCAGCTACCACTGGGGATGACTCTCATCCTTAGGACTGTCCATGCTGACAGAGCGGCCTAGAACTAAACCTAGCCTGGTGGGAGCCTGGGAGAGAGTTACTGGACCTACATAGGTCCACCTTGCTGTGCCTCCCTCTGTACATGTCCTAGGGGAGGCCTCTGATCCCCTTTGCCTTTTTCTCAAGATCAGCCTGCCTCTGCTTTTTAGCGCCTCCCTTCCCCCTTTCTCTGGGGTTTGAACCAACTAGGGCCTTGTACATCATATTAGGCAAGCTCTACCTCTGTACCCACTTCTTTTTCTTACTTTTGAGATAATTGCCCAAGCTAGCTCTGAACTTACCATCCTCATATCTTGGCCTCCTGAATGGTTGAGGTTACAGGTCTGGCTCAGCAGCCCACTCTCCTTGAAGGGAATGTAGGCCCCGAGGAGAAACATTCAGGAAGTCACATGGTGAGCTGCTCTGAGCTCTGTGGAAGGTTCTGGGCCACAGCCTGGCATCTCTTACGTCCACCACCACCACCACTACCACCGCCTGCCAAGTCTTATAAGCCAAGGATGACTTTGCACCTCTGGGCTTTGTAGTCCACTGGGCTAAATTGGCAGTGCCCCTGTCTTGTCTGACCCAAGCTATGACAGTGACAGGAAACATGAGACCCAGGCTTGTGACTTCGTGAGGAAGGTGGAAGGTCGATCTGTCTGGGTCTAGCCAGCTATTTCCTAGACAGGCTTACACATGTGCAAAGTACAGTTTGCTGAGTAATCCCCCTGGACCCCTCCCACCAGCTACTTCTCTAGGGCTTCTTTCTGACACTAACGGGATTGGACCCTGGGTCTTGTATCCACCAGTGGCTCAGCTCTTTCCTGGGCAGAGAGAATGTGAATGACCCACCACCACTAGTTAACAGCTGGACTTCCCCTCAGGGGGATTTGGGAACCTCTGTGCTCGCCTAGCCTCTGAAGTTGGCAGGCCTGGTGAACTCTGCTGTCTGTATGAATAAATGGGAAACCAAGGCCAGGTTTCCCTGCTCTGACGCGGTGACTAAGGTGGGGCAAGTAGTGTTGCCCCCCATGGTGGCACCTCTCATTTTTTTCACAGGACAGTCTCTGGTCTAAGACCTGTAGAGCAGGGGCAGGCAGGAATTAAGGCCTTCAGTCAGGTGTGATACTCTGAAATAGCAGAGAGGCCTTCCTGGCTACCTTTATTCATGGCTGGTCTTGCGGAGGGCCAGGCCTGCCTGACCACTAGCCTCACCTTCCATGAGCCCAGTTCTTCCCCCCGACCCACAGTACAGTAGGTAAAGGGACCTAGAGTTCTGGAGTTCAGTACTGGGTCTCAGGCCTACTCTTCTACAGTCTATTCTTGGGAGTCCCTTTCCCCGTTCAGGGTCTAGTAGTTGGAGATGCATGTTCTAGCTGAGGCCTGGATCCCAGGGCACTCCCTCCCTCAGCCGGGCCTTTCAGATTTGATGCTCTATATACCTCCTCTTACCTTGATGAATATTATTTCTTCCCTAGGCCCAGTACTATGGTGATATCGGCATCGGAACCCCCCCGCAGTGTTTCACAGTCGTCTTTGATACTGGCTCCTCTAACCTGTGGGTCCCCTCCATTCATTGCAAGATGTTTGACATAGCCTGCTGTGAGTGTCTGCTGTCCTCTCTCCCGGGACCCTTTGAGATGCCTGGCTCTGGGATGCTCTGGCTCTGCCATGTTATACTCTCAGCCATGCTCGGTGGCCTTTGGAACCATCAGGGTGACAGAGGCCCTTCTGTGAGGATCCGTGAGCAGCTAATATCTATTTCCCTCACTCTAGAGGGTGGGGTTCTAGCCCTATCTCTTTGAAGTTCAACTTTAAAGAGAGTTGAAATATAGTTGAGGCTGTGGGAGGCAGGTTGGACTTGAGATTTGCTGGTGCCTGGATATAGACCACCTCCTGGACAATATATCAAACAGGCTCTGTTCTTCTCTTCTGCCCTGAAGTACCCACTAACCAGGTCTTGTCAGCTGCAGCTTTGGTATAGAAGCTGGGGATCTTGCTGGTCAAGGATAGAGCAAGCTGAGGGCTGGGCAGGCTGTAAGGCCAAGACCAAGGCTTTGTATGTATAGCCCATGGTCCAGGGGTCCTCAGTGTATGGGCATAGGTCATGGCCATAGGCCAGATTGGAGAGTTAGCCTGAGCTGCTGGCCCCACAGCACCCCGGGGAGGCAGGCAGACTAACAGACCTGATCCCCTGCAGGGGTCCACCACAAGTACAACAGTGACAAGTCCAGCACCTATGTGAAGAACGGCACGTCCTTTGACATCCACTACGGCTCAGGAAGCCTCTCTGGGTACCTGAGCCAGGACACTGTATCGGTGAGTCCCTGGGGCCTATCCTTGGAGCTGTCATGGCAAGGGGTCCATCATGTGAGCAACTACAGCTGAGGAGAGAGGGCATGGTGTCCCTAGCCCAACTCCAACCATATCCTAAGATAGCTGCTGAATTTGGATGACTGTGGTAGTGCTGAGTGATTGGGAGCAGGGGCTAGACTATTAGGATGCTGTTTGAACAAAGGCCCAGGAGCAGGAGAGCCCAGCATGCCAAGTGATGAGGGAGCAGATGGGAAGAACATGGGGCTGGGCAGCCTCAGTGTGTGCAGCTGGAGGGACAGTCAAGAGTTCTCAGGGTTGGCAGAGTGAGGGGAAGAGTCAAAGGTGGGACATAGAGTGTCAGCTAGTGGGGACTGCCACCCTGAACGACTGCTGACACAGCCTGGTCTGGTCAGTGAGCCGTGAGCAAATCTGCTGCTGGGGTTGGGGACACTGGCTCAGGAGGACTGTGAGGAGTGCTTTAGATTGAGGTGCCAGCAGAGTCTTCTTTTTTCTTTCTTGTTGGTTTTCCAAAAGGGTTTCTCTGTAGCCCTGGCTGGCTGTCTTGGAAATGACTCTGTAGATCAGGCTGGCCTCAAGCTCACAGAGCTTTGCCTTCCTCTGCCTCCCAAGGGCTGGGATTAAAGATGTGTGCCACCACCTCTTAACTGCCAGCATACTGTCTTCGGAAGGCCTTGATGAAGGTCTGGGCCAAGGCCAGGCCTGAGGATGGAAAGGGTTCCGAAGCTTGTCGAGGCTGAGATGGGTTGGAAAACCCAGTCTGTGTTGGAACAAGTACTGTGAAGGAGCCAGGAGGGAGAGTGTCTGGACTGGGCTCTTTGTCTGTAGGAAGATCTTATCGTTTGAGCTTCTTTAAAGGAGAGGCCATTCACTCCTAGGTTAGCATCAGGACAGCAGGGTTGCAGGGACCAGAGATCAATTCGGCCAGGATGGGGCAGGAAGCTGCCAATCCCATCACCTGCCCTTTCCCTGTCTGTGGAGGGTTCCTTGTGGTACTTCTCAGGGGCCCCTCAGCGCACAGGATGTTAGCTGCCTGTGTTACCGTCTTCCGCAACAGCAGCTCTTTCCACTTCCTGCTCTGGTTCTATCTGCAGCCACAGCTTCGTGGGACGGGCTAGCTGATGGTAGGCAGAGAGTGTGGCTTCATGGTGACAGTTGGTTACCCAGCTGCTCCGGCTGCAGGCTCCGTGGCTTGTCCCCAAGTCCAAGGGCAAGAACGACACTCACGGTCCTAGTGGATGTAGATGTGGGAGGGTGTAGGCGAAGTGGGAGCTGAGGCAGTATCGTCTCTCTCCTGCTTCTCGTGTCTGGTTAACACAAAGTCCTCCTAAGTCCCTCAGAGAGGAGCACCGTGCCCTTGTCTTCAGCTGTGTGCCTATGTCAAACACTTCTGTCCACATTCTGCTCTTTTGACGGTCCTGAGGGGGAATGTCAGCCGTGATGGATGTGTTCTGGCTTGCAGGTCCCATGTAAGTCTGAGCAGTCAAAGGCAGGAGGTATCAAGGTGGAGAAACAGATCTTTGGAGAAGCCACCAAGCAGCCTGGGATCGTTTTCATCGCAGCCAAGTTTGATGGCATCTTGGGCATGGGCTACCCTCATATCTCTGTTAACAACGTGCTTCCGGTCTTCGACAACCTGATGCAACAGAAGCTGGTGGACAAGAACATCTTTGCCTTCTACCTGAACAGGTGCAGCAGGAGAGGCGTGGCTCTTACCCTCCCTTGAGCTCAGCTTCAGGGCAAAGGATGTAGGTGGGACTTAAGAGTCTGTGCTGTAGGCTTGGCTTGGCATCAGACCTAAGGGTATCTGGTTGGTAGGAGTTAGTTACTTTACCTGCTTGGGAGAGAAAGCCGTGTGCCAGGGACTTCAGGAGATGCTGGTTGCCTGGGTCAGAATCTCAGCTGCTAGGGTCCAGGCACCGGTGAGAGCAGATGTGGTCTCTGGGCTGCTGGTTGCTAGGGGAGACATGGGTATGAGCTTTCTGTGACACTGCTCTGGGGACAGGGACCAGGAACCTTCCCTAGGGCAAAGTCAGGAGTCACTGGGGAGGACCAAGAGCCCTGGGTTATGCATTGAGAGTGGCCTTGGAGGAGGAGGGGTGTCTCTCCCTGAGAGATTTGGGAATCTTTCTGTTAGCAGAGATCCCCCCTCCCTGCACACACCCTTGCAAGGAGCCTCCATCAGGCCTGTCCAACAGTCTTGCTCAGGAACTTTGCAAGATGGGCAGCTGGGTATATGGGGCTCCTCTTTCTCTGGGTTTAGCTCCTGGGTGTGGGTGGGGTGTAAGTAGGTGGCCTACTGCTCTGAGTTGCTGCTGCTGACCACACCCTCCTTTTCTGGGCTGACTTACTTGCATGTCTAGCAAGGGTAACCTCCAAATGCCCACCCCAAGCTCTGTCTCTAGGCCTGAACCCTGGCTCCTTGTTGAGGGTTACTGGCCCCATGGCAGCCCAGAGTCTTCTAGTTTTGCTTTTCCCATGTTTAAATGGTAACTACCCAGCTTAGCTCTGGGCAAAATGGTTCCCTAGAGGCAGGGACGTGGATGAATGAATAGGGTCATTGACTTCTGGCCTCTGCTTCCTAGCATAGGTGGGTGCCCAGAAGTTAGCCAGCCTGGGTGTAATGGCATGTGCCTTTAATTCCAGCACTCAAGAGGCAGAAGCAGGAAGATCTCTGTGAGTTCGGGGATAGCCAGAGACATCAAGAGATGCTTTCTCAGAAAACAAAAACAAGTTGGCCAGGTTGAAGCCTGGAGACCTGTCTTTTCCCAGTCCCATGGTACCTTAGGGGCAAGTGGCCCACAAATACCACTTTCCTCTAAGTCTCAAGGCTCTGTTATAGGATCTCAGGATACCCATCATCCCTTGCTGGAGCCTGTCTCCTAGGAGGAGCCCCCCAGGCTCGGCAACTAAGAAAGGATATGGTAGTTACAGCCTGGGCCCCAGGGCACTTACTCTGCCAGTTGGGTCCCTGGCTGGTGACCCAGAGGTGTGGCTGCTAAGTAGGCAGGTGTGAAACCAGCAGAGTGAGGGGCGAAGGGGCTGCGGCTCTGTGACCAGGCAGTGTGGGTAGAACGTGGGCGTGGGCGAGGTGAGGAGAGGCAGGGCCAGTACCCATTGTGTTTCCGCCCGGATTGCAGAGATGATGACAAGCCAAAGCCAGGCCAAGGTGGAGACTTAGGCAAGGGAACAGGGTGAGGCTGAGGGATCCATGGGCCAGGAGGAAGATAGTTACAGAGGCCTGCCAGGATCGTAGCTCCTGAAATGAAAGCTTCCCTTCCGTTTTGGGTAATCGTGCCCCAGAGTGATGCCTGGCCAGATGTGACACATTACCCAGGCCCCTCAGGTTGGAGGTGGCAAGCTTATATACTTACTTGCTGGTTGCTGAAGAACACTTACTGTTGTAGCTACAAACCACTCTCCCTGTGTTCTGTTTGAGGGTATCGTGTAGGGGAGTTGAGAGAAAGGTTTAGAGGAGAAACACAGTGATAGCAAGTGCCACGTCCATGGCTGAAGCCAGCTCAGCTTCTCAGGACTGTGACCCTGGCTTCCTCTTAGAAGCCTGCCTTGGGTTTTGCCAGGCAGAGAACATCCCTGTCCCGCAGCTCCAGCCTGACTCTCAGCCTTGAGCTTGACTATCAATGGTTGACCCTGATCACCCCCAGCCAGCATCCTGAAGAGAAGGGCCAGCTGTACCCAGCAGCTTATGTGGGACTGGGCTGGAAGACTATACCTGTAGGGCCAAGGATGCTCAACAAGGCAGCAGATGTGTGCATGAATGGGAACTTTGCTAAGGATCCAAGCCCTAGGCTGGGTGAGCCCTAGGCTTATCCCTGGCCAGGCAGGGCACCATGAATGTGTCATGGCAGAAACATAAACAGGCATGTTTCTGTCTTTCAACAGTGTTAGAATTTATTAACTTTTAAGTATACATGCTAAATAAGTTTTATTTACTGTAACTTGCCAAGGAATCCCAAATTTACCTGATAGCCAACCATTGGCATTACTGATTCTTTTATTCTGATTTTTTTTTTTTAAATGTGTGTCTATGTGGGAGTATATGCATGTGAGTGCAGTTACCAGTGGAGGTCAGAAAGAGGGTGTTGGATTCCTAAGAGCTGGGAAGTGAACTCAGTCCTCTCTAAGAACAACTAGCTCTCTTAGCCACTGAGCCATTTCCCCTGCCAGTTCTATTCAGATCTTAATTTAAAATACTAAGAGCTCACATGTTACCCTTCACACAATACTGTCTATATGTTCAGGTTCCAGACTAGCTAAGAAAGGGCTACAGAGCCCAGAGACGCTGTGTAGAAGTTGGAAGTAGAGAGCTGATACAAACACAGAGAAGAGTAGGGAACTGCCTAAGAAGTGGTCACAGACACAGAAATGTCAGTTGCAGGTTTTGGTGACAGACCTTTTCCAGGGTCACTTTGGAAGTGCACCGAGTTCAAAGGCAGGAGAATCTGTTTGAGCCTACACCCTGGGGACAGAACCAAGGGTTCTTTGCCAATGACAGAATTCCTGGGCCAGGCTTGTTGGTAGGCTTGCTGCATTTCAGTCTTAGGTTGTCCCTTTGTAACCCCAGGTGAGGGGTTGTCATTTCTGGTGTGACTGATAAGCTGGAGTCTGTATGAGCTAGGATCCGATAGTTTTAGTTGTGGTTTTATCAGTTCCTTTCTCCTGGTGTGCCGAGAGGTGGGAATTTGCTTGTGTAACTAAGATATGGAGTCGGTCTCCCTACTACTTACACTCAGAATGGAGTAGCTGAGGCTAAGGATGTTCCTTTCAGAGCAGGTCCACCTGTCCTCAACAGTTCCCCAGGTCTCTCCTAAGGGGAGCCCTCCTTGGTTGCCCCACTTAATCACCTTCCTTCTGATGTCTGACCCTTTGCTAACACCTCTGAACTAGTGGGTAGAGACTGACCACTTACTTCCTCCCAGGGACCCAACGGGACAACCCGGAGGAGAGCTAATGCTTGGTGGCACTGACTCCAAGTACTACCAGGGGGAGCTGTCCTACCTGAACGTCACTCGAAAGGCCTACTGGCAGGTGCACATGGACCAGTGAGTCGTGGGTGTTGCTGGGGGCTGGGAGTGTTATGTAGGGGTGATGTTTGGGAAGCCTGGGGAAAAAAAGCAGGTGTCTATCAAGGCCGGGTCTAGACAAGCTATGCCCTGTACTCACCTGTGACGGGGTAAAGTGACTGATACATCTTTGCCTCATAGGTTGGAGGTGGGCAGTGTGCTGACCCTGTGCAAGGGGGGCTGCGAGGCTATTGTGGATACAGGGACATCTCTTCTGGTGGGGCCTGTGGATGAGGTGAAGGAGCTGCAGAAGGCCATTGGGGCAGTGCCTCTTATCCAGGGCGAGGTAAGCTACTGGGCTGTGTGGGCTGGCCAGCTGGCAGAGAGGGTTCCGGAGGCCATACCTTCAATACCACGTTCTCTCTTGTGTATCTTAGTATATGATTCCTTGTGAGAAGGTGTCCAGCCTGCCCTCGGTCTACCTGAAGCTAGGAGGCAAAAACTATGAACTACACCCAGACAAGTATATACTCAAGGTGAGTAGGTGTGAGTAGGTGTGGGAGGTGGCAGTGTGAAGCCGGGACACCTTGAGTGAAGTGGGTACCGTGTGATCACATGTGCCTATTCTGGCCTTACAGGTATCGCAGGGTGGAAAGACAATCTGCCTGAGTGGCTTCATGGGAATGGACATACCCCCTCCCAGTGGGCCGCTCTGGATCCTGGGCGATGTCTTCATTGGTTCCTACTACACTGTGTTTGACAGAGACAACAATAGGGTCGGCTTTGCCAAGGCTGTTGTACTCTAACTTGCTCCTTCTCCACCGTCAGGGAACTGGATCAGAGTCCAGTAGAGGAAGCCAGCCAGCCCCATCCCTCCACCTGCCCCATTCACACATAGTCACACTCACCTAGTGTCGCTGGGCCCTTGGGAGGCCTGGCTGGAGCTTGTCCAGCTTTTCTGTTCTGTGGTTCCTCACCCTGGGTTCAGATTGCTGCCCTCTGCCCGTCTGAAGGAGGCCAAGGCCCACTCAGTACACGAGGCTGCCTTCCAAGGCCCTTACTGGTTTAATAGCTGCTGAGATGGATTGTCTTGTCCTGCCACCCTTTGCTGTGTGGGCAGCACTCTGATGCAGGCAAATGGGTCTTAGGATCCCTCCCAGAAACCTGCTCTGACCCAGACCCCTCACCCAGCTTGGGGATGGCACCAAGTTCTACTGCCCCCCCCCAACCCTGGCCTGACAAAGGCCTGAAGGTGAGCAGGAAGGAGGAAGAGGACAGAAGTAAAACTATGAACCTGGGGGGTTACCTAGGGCCTGACCCCACCCTCCTGGGAAGCCATGCCTCAGCCTGGGGTAGAGATAGGATGACTGACTGGTTTTGGCTGGCCTCTGCTGCCCTCATCTTGGGCTAGGCAGCTGGGAGCCAAAGTTGAAATACAAATAAAGTTGTTTTGGGCCTCTACCTCTGTTGGTGTGCTGTGTACTGTTTCTGAATTGGGGCCTTGGGGACAGAGCTAGCTAGACCACTGAAACCCAGTGCTACCGAGAGTTAATTCGGGGACAAGCTGGCTGCTGGGAGTAGTGGGGGTGGGGGGTGAGGAGTGTGCTAGAGCCCAGACTTAGCTTTCAGCACCAGGCCAGCGAACAGAGGGGACTCCTGAGGCCCTGGCTTGCTATCTGGTCTTGTGGGCAAGATGAGTCTGAACCAGAACTGGCAGGTTCTGGGACCTCAGTCAGTAGTCAGAGGCCGGATGTGGCCTTGGCTGGAGGCCGTGGAACAGGCCTAGAATTCTGGGTTAGGTCCCGTGTTGAATCATTTTCAGAGGTGGCCAGGCCAGCACCTGCTGTGCTCTGCCAGGGAAGCAGCTTGTTCCCAGAAGAAATGCAATAAGCCTTGATGGGAATCTTGGGCTCCATACATTCCCCTTTCAGCAGTCAGTCCTTTAGGCCTGGGTCAGAAAAGCCATCTGCTCGTCCTGGGTGCCTTGGGCGTCTCCCTGCCTGGGCCTCTGCCAGGCCCAAGAAGCAGCCTTCTGCTTTTTGAGTCAAGCCAATGCTGGAGCCTGCCTGGCTGCCTGGGGTCTTGGAGTTGAGAGGTCCCTGGTCACGGGCTTCAGTTGCTCTACAAGCATTGGTGAGAAGGTTGGGTTTCAGGGGGCGGGAGAAGTGGGTGAACACAGGTTCAAATACAACAGTGGAGGCAACCAGCAGGGTTTTAAGTAGAGTAGGAGTTACTGAGTGCTTGCTTACTGGTAGGGTAGAGATTCCTTTTGGAAACAGCTCTGGAATCTTAGAGCCCCTTTCCCACACTAGCAGGTGCGGGATATAGGGAAGTGTGACCTTTGTCACCTTTTGGGGTTGTCACAGCACTCTTTGCCTGCTGTCATTGTTTTGGTAGGAGGGTTGGGGAGGGGAGGGGTATATGTCCCATAGCTAAGCCCTGTTAGGTTACTTCTGGAGAATGTTCACCAAGGGTTGTCAGAAGGCCAGTAAACATGGACCCAGTGTTCTCTGTCTGAAATCTGAGCAGGGAGTCCCGCAGGGACTGGCAGGGCTTCTGGAGACTGGTGTTATCAAAGGCTTGTGCACCAAAGCTGGAGACAAAGCTCCTCCCTCCCCTGCGGGCCTGAGGCTGAGCTGTGCTGCCAGGCCTGCACGCTGGGGCTGCTGTTTCCGCAGATGCCACCAATGCCACTACCACCACCCAGGGATTCCCTGGGGAGGACTCCAGACTCTAGCTCAGGGTTCACATCAGTTTCTTAGCTGAGTGACCTTCACATCTGCCTTCAGGCCCTGGGAAGAAGTAAGACACTTGCTGCAGGCAGGGCTAGGGAAGCTAACTTTACTCCAGTTTTCAAATGGTGGGTGTTTCTCCCCTCAAGCCCCTGACCAGGGTATTAGTGAGGCTGGACCATACCCAAGTCTTGCCCTGAACAGTGTAAGGGTTGGGACACTGACTGCAGAGCCGGAAAGCTGGCTTTTGGAAAGAGGATTCTAGCTCAGCCTTCACCTTGCCAATGACCTTGAGTGGACCCTGCCCGAGGGCCAAAGGGCCAACCCTTCTGCTTCCTGAAGTCTGAGGCTCCCAGGCCAGCCTCGCCAAGGACAGCACCTGACTTAGGTTGTGTGGTAAGCAGACTGTCAGGAGTGCAAATGGATGTAATTAGTTGGGTGGTACACAGCCGCACACAGGCTGGGGAGGGAGCGTCAGCATGTTTGGTTGTCAGGCCCTTGGGATTCAAAGGAGTGGTGGGGTTGGATGAGGGAGAACTGACTTCCTGGCACAGCACACTTGCCCCCAGGCTTATTGGACCAACAAAGCTAGGCTCCATGAGGGAGTGCCCAGAAGAAAGCCAAGAAACATGGGAGGGGTCCCTGCCACTGTGGAAATTAATTCCACCTACTCAAGGAGAGTCTCTTTTCTTTCTACACTTAAGATCCACTTCACACTGAAAATTCCTGACATGCAGAAATGAGCTGTGCCAGGGGTCAGTAGGGGTCAGAGGTGGGGTTTGGGCTGGAAAGGGAGGAACTTGGCATGGGGCAGGGCTTAATCAGGAGACAGGGCTTTGAAGAAGGACTCAGGGTTCAGAGAGCCGAGGTTCCAGGAGACCAGAAAGACTAGGGCCAGGCAACCCTGGAACACTCTGGAAAGGGTCCCAGAGAAGAGCTAGGGAGAATGGGATCCAGGAAGGCAGAAAACAAGGCTTTTACACACAGTTTGGGGAACTTCAGAGTAGGGTGAAGAGGACCTACTGAGAACTCCATCCCCACATGGTGAGGTAGGGGTTCTGAGGGAGGGAGGGCAGTTGGAGACTCTCCATGGTGAAGGAAGCCCACTGGGGCTTCTCTGGAGCTGGGGATCAGTTGAGGACAAATGTGGAAGAGAGACTGAGGATGGGAAGGGGCTGAGGTGGGGAGAGAAAAAACTGCTTGACCCTGAGTCTTAGAGGACCGGATTGCTTAGGGCAAGTCACGTGTGAGGGCCGAGCACTGTCAGGGCCAGAAAGAGAGGTCATGAGTGGGCACACAGACTGAGCTTTAAGGAAACCAGTGTAGGGGTGTCTGAGAGGAACCAGGCTTCGGAGTAGCACAGCTGTCCCTGAGGGCAGAGCAGAACTTGTGAAGCAGGGACAGGCAAGCCTGTTACAGGTCAGATCTTTCAAGTCCCTGTTAGGATGAACATATTAGAACATATTAGAGCCAATGAACCAAGCTTGGGTGACAGGGACTCCAAAAAGGGGGATCAGAGCAGGGTTCTGAAGATTGTTGGTGAAGGCCCTGGACATTGACCTTGGGGACTTGGGAGACAGAATTGAACAGAGACGAGTGTCCCTCTGGGGTTTGATGTGTTGCATCCCAGTCAGGTGGGAACTATGATCTGCAGTGTGTAGACTTCAAGGGACCAGAGACTCCAAAAATAAGCCTGATTAGAGATGGGGACTAGAGCAGCTCAGACAGGGCTTAGTAAGGAGCGAGGTTGGAGCCCAGCTGGGCAGGATCAAGGAAGAGGTGGGTGAGGGCTTAAAAAGCTGATAACAAGACATGAGAAAAGGCTAGGATGGCCACGGGACTGAGGGAGGCAGGTGGGACTCAACAGGGCAGGAGGAAGAGATGCTAGGTAAAAGGGGTTCCAAAGGCACAGATCTTGGAGCAACAAGGCTCAGGTGGAAGAAATGTAGGGAGAAGGGGGATCAGCCGTGGGAATAAAGTGTAATGCTCAGCAGACAGACTTGCCAGGACTTGAGGACCCGCAAGAGAATTTGAGCACAGGTGGACTGGGGTAGCAGTGGCTTGGTGGTCGGTGGGTATGAGAGTCATGCAGCTCATAGGATAGAGGAGCGCCAGCCTTGCCCTGCTCGCGACTCCCTGGGGTCCTGGCTTCCGGGCTAGCGGGCCCCCTCCTTCCCTAGGGAGGAGGCGGAGGTGTCTGCGACGCCGCCGTGAGTCAGGCTCTGGCTGCAGCCGCGGCCGGCCTGGCGCTGCGGAGCGCGCGCGGGCAGCGGGGGAGGCAGCGGCGCCAGCCCCGCTCGCTCCCCGCCCCCAAGGTTGGGCCGCTGGGACGCGATCAGCGGACAGACAGCGGCCCGGGAGAACGGAAGGACGCGCGCGCTCCGAGGCTCAGTGGTCTGACCCACTCGCCGAGTCGCCAGTAGGTGAGCGGTACTGGTGGCTGCTGCAACCCGGGGTCAGATTGGGGACCATCCAGTTCAGCCACAGCCCCTTGCTATCACCTCACCAGCGCCCGGTGCGCCTAGTGGCGCAGAGCTCCGGCGCCAAGCTGTCTCTTGGAAGTGTCCATTTCGCAGAGTGTCATTGTGGGTCTCTTGGTGGCACGGTGGGGGTGGGGGGACAAGAGGGGAGGTGAGTGGCTCTGTGTGACAGTGTGCGCTCCTAGGGTCTCCCAGTGCCGCTTTCTGTTGGCTTTGGAAGGCAGGCGATGTGCGCGAGTTTGTAGTCCTGCACCTGCGCGGATCCTCCGGAGATGTGCCTGAGCCTGTGGGGCAGTGTGTAGCGCTGCGTGTCTGGGTGGGCAATTGTTTACCTGGCGCGTCTGGGCGCGCGAGTGTGCTGGGGCTGGAGAGCTGGGCTGGTGGATGTGTGTGTGGTGCGGCTTGGTGTGTATGTGCTTCAGTGAGCGCTTTTCATTCTGCCAGTCAATGACTAGGGCAGTGTCACTGTAGCTCTGAATGCCCTGAGTGCGTGGAGATGCGGGGGCGCTCTGCTTATCGGCAACAGGGTGTCACTCAGGGTGCTGAGGGGGAGCTGTTGTGTATGTGGTTGTCAGTAGGCGCAGATGGCAAAGCGATGAAAAGCCCCGATGTGCTTGCCAAGACTACTGCGAATGGCTTTGGTATTGGCTGTGGCCGGCTGGGTGGGGGAGGCAGGTGGCAGGCAGACTGGCAGCTGGCAACCTCACAGGGATTTCCATCTCCGGAAGACCATTTATGGGACTGTAGGGGAGATGCTGCAAGGCTCCAGGTTGGGTGCTACTGGGCGCACAAGACCCAGCAACTCCTCACTCTGTCCCTCCCTCCAGGCCCAGGGCCCCAGCCAGTGCCCAGCCCTGCTGGGAGCCCCGGCTAGCACCACGGACGGCACCCAGGAAGCCCGAGTCCCCTTGGACGGGGCCTTCTGGATTCCCAGGCCACCAGCAGGTTCGCCCAAAGGCTGCTTCGCCTGTGTGTCCAAGCCTCCTGCCCTGCAGGCTGCAGCGGCTCCAGCTCCTGAGCCTTCGGCCTCGCCCCCCATGGCACCCACTCTGTTTCCTATGGAGTCTAAAAGCAGCAAGACTGACAGCGTTCGGGCATCGGGTGTCCCCCAAGCCTGCAAGCACTTAGCTGAGAAGAAGACCATGACGAACCCCACCACAGTCATCGAGGTCTACCCGGACACCACGGAGGTGAACGACTACTATCTGTGGTCCATCTTCAACTTTGTCTACCTCAACTTCTGTTGCCTGGGCTTCATTGCTCTGGCCTACTCCCTCAAAGTGAGCCTGGGCAGGGGGTGGGCAGGGTTATGGGGGCTAACAGGATGTAATGTCACTTAGTGGATTCCAAGGTAGAGCATGCAAGCCCAACCAGGAGACCTCTTATGGATTCAAAGAGACAAGGCTCTGGGCTGGGAGCAAAGGGCCGCCCCTTCCCTTCCTTACACTGAAAAGGCTTGACCCATTTGGGGAGTCGGGTAGGTTCATCTGCTCTGTACAGCTAGCTTAGTTAAGTCGTTGAGAACAGGCATTCAGAACTCAAGGTCCTTCGGTCAGGGGACATGGGAGTCAGCGTGGCCAGTAGCCACACCTAGGTAAATGTGATGGAGATTGCAAGGAGCCGGGGGTCAGGGGGGCTTGAAATCCTGTGCCTGTGGGAAGCAGAGAGGATGCTCTTAGGGCCTTTGCAGATCCTCTTACCTTGGCCCATCTCTAGCAGTTCATTTGCCAGACACTGGTACTCACCATCCTGGTCTGTGGTAGACGACCAAAGCCTGATGACCAGACTGGCTAGGGGAAAATGACCTAACCCCACCTAACCTGTACCCACAATGACTACAACTTCCAGGCCCGTCTCCCTCTTGTACGAGGAATCGGTGGCTGGAAACAGAGCAGGGTGACAAGCCTTTGGGACCCCTTATCCACTCCTAACCCTACTCCTTCCCATGACAAAGTGAGAGAAACAAAGACAACTTGGGGCTAGGGGTAGGGGGGCAGGGGGAGCTGTGATAGATGGCCTCTGTGTCTCAGCCCTTGTGTCCCAGGTAAGGACTGAGCTTTCTTGGACTGTTGGAGCCCCACCAGCAGGGTACAGGAACAGTGCCTGGGTGCCCTCCTCCCATCCTGCATCTCCGGAAGGAAGGGCTTGGCTCACAATTACACAGATCATCACTTCCTGAGCCCAGACTTGAATGGCCCAAGACAGATGCAGTCCAGAAATCGCAGCTGCCCAGCAAGGAGGGGTGCCAGGGGCTGGGAGAACAGAAGGAAGGGTGCTACAGGGATTTACAAGTGAAGGCGAGACTGACCTGGGAGGAAGGGTCCCCAGGTAGCTCATCCCATGGTTCATCTGCAGGCATGAGTCCCACCTTACCCTGCATCACGTGCTTGGCCACTAGACTCTCCTCTTTTCTTCCTGACTCATGCTCAGCATATCACACCATCATCATGCCTTCTCCTCCAGGCTTGGGCTTCTCTCCTTTACATGTACCACATGGGAGTTGTGTACATGAGTGGGCATGTCTGTGAGAGCATGGCATTGCATGCATGTACTCATGTGCCCACATTGTATAATTCATTGTGCGTGCGGAGAGCATGAGTGTGCATTCGAGTGTGTTGCATGGATGGGAATGCTTATATGGAGTGCGGATGCTTGAGTGTATGTCTGTTATGTTATGCATGTAATCATGTGCATGCACATGTGCATGTGTGTGAGAAAATGCATATGTTAGTGCAACTGTGTGTGAATGTGCATGAACATATATAGAGATGTATATCTAATTGCATGTGAGGGGTGGCAGCCTAATCATATGCCTACATCCACGTAGGTGTGTATATTGTGAATGGATACATGTTTGAGTACAATGTATGTGCATGCAATGTGTGAGTCAATATGTGTTTGCATATAAGTGCACCACAGATGTGTGTGTGAGTGAGTGTGTGTGTGTGTGTGCGTGTGCGTGACTGGTTCTGCTGAGAAGACCTAGGGACTTGGGATGTCCTAAGGCCAGCTCAGCTCTGTTCTCTGGGGCCGTGCCAGGCAGTGGGCACCATTGCCAGGTTGCTAGTGGAACATAGCCTCCCCCTGGTGCCCTCTTTCCCTGTGTTGTCTACAGCCTGAGGGTTTGGGCATGGCTGCCTGGGCTCTGGTCCGGGAGCTGTCCCTTCCTCCCCTGGCTCAGGCTGTCTCTGGCTGGCTGGGCAGGGTAGCCCATCTGGTGTGGGTTGTAGGTAGGTCAGGCATTTCTGGATGGTTATGAGTTTGTACAGGGATGTGAGGTTGACACTTTGGAGGGAAGAGAGGGCTCACTTTCTCTGTCACATTTTGCTCTGTGAGGTCTTTCCCAGGAACAGTGGACAGGCCTTGGGGCTTCTTGGAAGGATGTGCAGGGTCAGCAACTCTGACCCTGGTGCCTGGAAGCAGCCCACCTGTGCATCTAGCTGCAGCCTTCTAACTAGCTGCACCTGCCACTCATGCAGCTCATCACAAGCATGGTCAAGGACGGTAGATGGAACAAGGGTCAGGAGGACTTGGGGCTGGCTTTCCAGCCACCTTTCCTTGCTGAGCCTTTCCCTTATCTGATCACAAATAGAGACGGTGCTGTTCAAGCCATCCTGGGATCAGGTGGAGCTGGCGGGCTGGTGTGAGATGCGGCTGTCTGCTGTGTGCATACACTGGCTCACAGTTATCCCCTCTTTTGTATGAAACCTGTGTCTCTCCTGCAGAGCCTCTAAAGCCTTCTTGTCTTCACATCTGCCTGCCCCATCCTCAGGACCAGTGTTTCAGTGTCCAAAGCATGGGACCATCCTGGGGGAGGTCTAGGATGTTGTTTGGCTGGACAGAGGATATCATCTGAGAAGGTATATAGTCAGTCCATTGTCTCAGAAGATGAAAACCACACTGAACTTGGGGCCAAGTAAGGCTCCAGGCAAGGGCTTCTGGGAGGAGGTAGTATTTCCTGTGGGTCTTGAAGGATGGATGAAGGCAAAGTTCTACCTGGAGAAAGGAGCAGACACCGAGCCTGGCCATCCTCTGTGGGGAGCAGAGTGCCAGCATGTGGCAGCGGCTTGATCTGTGCTTATTAGGCAGGAACACCTGAAAGAATGAGTTAGGAGGGTAGGCTCTGATTGGGCTTTGTATGTGTGCATCTGCTCATCTCATCCTTCCTGAATATCAGTGCTACCAGCCCATCCATTCAACTACCCTTTGTAGGCATCAATTTTTTGCAACCTACTTTTAATAAGGGTTCAACCTTTCCTCCAGCCCACCAGCAGAGATAGTGTAAGAGAAAAGTTATTAGGATATGAAGGAAGTCGACTTGTTCAGCAACAGTTCTTTGGGGGTGAGATTGATCTTCTTGGACAGCAGATCAGTCTTGTAGCAAACACCAAATACTATTCAGCAGCTGCAGACCAGTTCTCTAGGCAAGCAGACAGCAGACATGAACCAGCAGCTACAGTCAAGTCCTTTCAGCAAGCAGACACCAGGCAGCTGTAGTTCAATCCTGAAGAAACTGCTAGGCTCGACAACCAGCCTAAGGTGGGGCCTCAGAGGCGGCAAGCTGCCATAAGGGACCTCATGAGCAGTTCTTGAGGAAGTTTCTCTCAATGGCGGAGTTATCACAAGTTGAGCTCAACAATGCTATTAAGGCCAACCAATACATGCGTATCATTAACGAAGAATACCGAGGTGGAGCAAACCAAACCAAGGTCCGTCTCCCACTGTCTGTGGGGCCATATTTATACTCCTTCTTCATGAGTCCTTTCATATGTTTGTTATATCAAAACATACTTTTACCATGTCTGCTTCAGGAAAAGTCTTTCATGAATTTTCTTTAGCAAGAGATCCTTTCACCTGTGTGCCCCAGCAAAACATCATTTAACATAATTATCTTTCCAAAGAAAGTAGAAATTTCACTTCAGCCCATCTTTCTACCTATCTATCCATCAACCCATCCATCCCACACCCATCCACTATGCATCTACCCATCTACACATCCATCCATCCACTAAGTCAGCCACTTATCCATCCTCCACCCATCTATTCACACCACACCTACCTCTTTATGCTTTCGTCTACCCTTGTAGCCATCTATCCATCCACATCACACTTATGCACACCTAGCTATTAATTTATCTCCTTACCCAACCATCTGCCCATGCAGTCACCCATCCATCTACTCACCCACCACCCATCCATGTATGCAGTTGTCACAGCCATTTACTCAGTAATATATGTCATATAATGTCATATATATCATAGAATGACATTTCAGGCAACAGCAGGTCTCATACACAAGACTTCATCACCTAGTAGTGTCATAGTTGATTTTGTGTAGACACTCTGTGATGTTAACAGATGATGAGGTCACTGGAGTTTCTCAGGTACTCCTCATTAAGTGATGCATGGCTATGTCAATCCATCCTCCACACTGACTACTACATTCAGACAGCACCAGCCTTCCCTCACCTGTCGACACACAGTCATTGTCCTTCTGACTCTCTCCTACTGTCCCATCCCATCCTTACCAACCTCGACACTGATGCACTAGACTGTTTCTCTAATGTCATTTTCTCATAACACCCCCACTTCGTGCACCAGCCAAATCAGTATGCTCACTGCCCTCCATCGATGCATGGTTTGCCACATCCCACTCCTTGCCATCATTCACCCACACCAAGCAGCCGTATGTGCCTCTTGTCACTCGGCTTCCCTCTCAGTCCATCCATCCTTCTACCCCCCCTTTCTATTTCCCACCCATGTATCCATTTGTCCACATTAATTTTCTCTCCTCTCTTGTAGTTCCCCTTTAGCCTCACAGGCTGAACTCCCATCCATCCATCCATCCATCTGTCCATCAATCCATCCATCCTCACTGGATCTATGAATTTAATTTATTTATCCATGTACTTGCACACGCCCTCCTCATGTTTTCATGAATTTATCCATACTCTCATGCATTTACACACACACACTCACACACACACACACACTCACACCCCCCCACACTCACACCCCCACACACATACACACACTCATACACACACACACACTCACACACACACACAC
>NC_034590.1:111649922-111669845 GCF_900095145.1 Mus pahari | reverse complement strand
GAAGGAAGGAAGGAAGGAAGGAAGGAAGGAAGGAAGGAAATGAAGGAAGAAAGAAAGGGGGAAAGAGAAAGCCCACAAGCGCCGACAGATTCTGCTGTGGTTCACCCACCAATCTGTCTGCTTGCCTTCCCATTTTTTCTTATCTTGTCTTTCATCCATGGACTGCCCCATGCATTCTTCCATCCTCCCTCCTTACATTGTTATCCTGCTACTCCACAGACTCTCTTAGGGTTTTACTGCTGTGAACAGACACCATGACCACGGCAACTCTTCTAAAGACAACATTTAATTGGGGCTGGCTTACAGGCTCAGAGGTTCAGTCCATTGTTGTCAAGTTGGGAGCATGGTAGCATCATCCAGGCAGGCATGGTGCAGGAGGAGCTGAGAGTTCTACATCTTCATCTAAAATGTGCTGTGAGAAGACTGGCTTCCTGGCAACTAGGAGGAGGGCCTTAAAGCTCACGCCCACAGTGACACATCCACTCCAACTAGGCCACACCTCCTAGTAGTGCCACTCTCTGGGCCAATCATATACAAACCATCACACGGACCATCTACCTCTTCCATCCTTTGGTCACCCACACTCCTACTCTGTACTTTCTTCCCCATCTTGTCCCTTCCTCACCCTCTTCTTTCTGTGGGCTTGCCCTATGTCCACATGCTTCTCCATCTTGCTTCATTTCTGTGTTTGTGTTGGATGTGTATGTTCATGGACAGTGTGTGTGTGTGTGTGTGTGTGTCTGTGTGTGTGTGTGCACATGTTTGTATGCATGTCAATCCACATGTATGTTAGTAAGCACAAATATGAAGGTCAGAAGTCAATCTCAAGGGTCATTCCTTGGAATCCATCCAATTTATAGAAAATATATACACTTTTGTGTATGTGTGTGAAGACACACTCATTGCCATATATTGTGTGGAGTTCAGAGGACAACTTTCAGGAGTTTATTCTCTCTGTTCACCACGTGGGTCACAGGGACTGAACACAGGTTCTTCAGCTTGACAACAGATGCCGTAATCCATTGAGTCATCTCCTCAGAACTCCACTGTGTCTTGTGAGATAAGTTCTCTCACTGGAACCAGGAATTCAACAGTTAATTTTGACTGGGTAGCCATCAAACTCCACAGATCTGCCTGTTTCTGTCTCCCTAGAGCTGAGATTATAGGTGTGAGCTGCTAGGCCTGAATTTTGAAAAGCATATTTAAAATGTATTGATCTTGTTTTATGTGTATGCATATTTTACTCACGTGTATGGCTGTGCACCATGCATATGCCTGGAGCCCAAGGAGGTCCAAAAGAGGCTGTCAGGTACCCTGGAACTGGAGTTACAGATGGTTGTGAACCACCCTTTAGGTGCTGCGAACTGAGCCAGAGTCCTCTGAGATGTTTCTCCAGCCCCTGCTGGCTTTTTGTTGTTGACATTAAAACATTAAACATAGGTTCCTCGGATCAAATGAAGGTCTTCATGATTGCTTGGCATGAACAGTTTACATGAAACGAGCCATCTCCCAAGTCCCCATCTTTCTTTACCTGGAAGCTTATGACTGCCCTCCTCCTTCTCATCTTCTCTTTTGCCCCCTATGATGTCACCATTATGGCCACCCATTAAACTGTCTACCTCACCATGTAGTCATCGATTCATCAGAATGCCCCAGCACTTTCTCACTAGACTTCCCACTTCACATGCAGCAAATAATTGCCCAGTGGATGATGAGGGACAGGCCATGCAGTCCCTGCCCATAGGAGCCTTCCCTCTGGCAGGGAACTCAGACCATCAAAAAACTCATTGAAATGTCTGTGGTAATGTCAGCTGTGAAAACTGAGGAGAGTGGCAGGGATTGCTATTTCATACAAAGTGGGCTCAGACAGAAGTCTATGTCAGTGTATTGACTGTAAGCCCAAGGTGGTCCAGGTCATAGACATGTGTGTCTGAAGAAGTGAGTCACAGGATGGGGAAAGTCCTTGCAGAAGCCCAGGGACAAAGTTCCATAGCCTGTGTGGTTGAAACAGGAGAGGGGACCGGACATGCCTGCCTGAGACAAAGCTTTGTTTTCCACAGTGAGGGGTTTGTCATCTACTGTGAATGGGTTCATGTGATAAAGTTTCCATGTGGGGACAGACTAAGGATGCAGAGAGATGGGGCTGGGAACCCAGGTGGGAAAAGCTTCCAAGTGATCCTGAAAGGTGGGTGAGGAAGGCTTCTAGTTATACATTCCTTGGAATGCACAGGTCATTGGTTCTACAGACACCCAAGCTCACAGATGCCCAGGCCCTTATTTCAAACAGCCTAGTGTTTGTTTAGATCCCATAGACTTGCTCACATGATCTCCAGATGACATAAAAGCTCGTTAAAAGGAAGGGCAGTTATTGTTCTACTGTATTGTATCACTCAGGGAAGGGGGGGGACCCACACTTGTTCAGTACGGATTCCACTTTGTCAGATATAATTTTCTCCGAAGTTCAATTGAATCTACAGACAGAGCTCCCAGGCCTGAGACCCAGATAACACTCTGTCCTGATGGAGCTTCAGGGCGAGAGGAACTAGAGGAGGCTGGCGATGCTTGCAAGGACCGTTCTCACCCAGTCAGTCTAAAATGCACAGGCGCCGTCACACAGGTGTGAGGCATCATGGGAGGGGCGGTTTTCATCTCTGCTAAGAATCTGCCAGTTCCTGCCCTGAGCTTCCACCGTTCATGTCCTACCCAGCTGCTCGCTTCCTCAAAAATGTCAGCCACACCTAGATCTACTCACATATTCCCATTTCTTTCTCTTTCCTCTGCTCCGTGTTCACCTGTTAGACTGCCCCCCTGCTCTCTCCTGCCTACCTACTAGCTACCTCATCTCCCCAACCCTGACTCTTTTTATCCCCCCCCCGAGTCTCCCATTTACCTTTAGTAAGACAACCATAAGCTATCAAGTAATGGTTGAGCTTCTAGCATATTCCAGGCATGGCCCCAACCTCCCATGATTAAATTGAAAAAAAAATTTTTTTTTCAAGACAGGGTTTCTCTGTGTAGCCCTGGCTGTCCTGGAACTCACTCTGTAGACCAGGCTGGCCTTGAACTCAGAAATCCGCCTGCCTCTGCCTCCAGAGTGCTGGGATTAAAGGCTAAATTGAATATTTTAATTAATGATAACAAGACCTTGTGATATAAGTGCCATGGAAAAAACTGGGAAACTACACACAGTGCTACAAGGCACTCCCTGGAGATCACCAGCAGGGTGTCACAAATTCTTGTTTTTTTATTTGACTCTGGGCTTCCCAGTCCATCTTTTCCTTCCTTTTTTGGATATTCTCTCTTCTCTTCTCTTCTCTTCTCTTCTCTTCTCTTCTCTTCTCTTCTCTTCTCTTCTCTTCTCTTCTCTTCTCTTCTCTTCTCTTTTCTCCCCTCCTTCCTTCTCCCCTCCCCTCATAACCTCCCCTACCAACCCCCTTTCCTCTTCTCTCTTCTTTCTCCTTTTTCCCTCCCTCTCTCCCTTCCTCTTAGCCTAGGCTGGCCTCAAATTCAAGTTCAAGGATGACCTTGAACTCCTGGTCCGTCAGTCAGTCAGTCGGTCAGTTGTCTGGCCCATCTCCTAAGTGCGGGCTTTTCTGGTGTGTACCCCTGTGCTCACCCATTCATTTGTGGTGCTAGGAATCAAACCCTGGGCGATGTGCATGCTAAAGCACTCCGCCAGCTGAACTCTATCCCCAGCCTTTCTCTGCCGCTTTCTAGTACTTCCTCCCCATCCCTGCTGGTCCGTTCTTCTGTAAGTGAGCCAGCTCCTTTCTGCCCTGCCTAGCCTAACTCCCCAGCCCACCATTCTACCTATATGTTTCACCATACACTCTAAAAACCCCCGTCCATGTGCCCTCCAGCCTCCCTCCCTCCTCCCCTCACTCGTGTATCTACTGCTTCTGCCATCCCTCTGGCTTCCCACCGTGTCTGCTCTCCTTTCCATTCCTCTGGCTACCCACCATGTCATCTCTCCTTCCCATCTTTCATGTGTTCATGCCTGCTGGATCACCCCCACAGCCCCTCATTCCCCAATCTGAGTCTCCTGCTTTGGTCTGCATGAGTGAAAACTTTCCACACTGTGTGACTTCCCACAGTGTCAGTTTGGCTGACTGGAATTTTACAAGGCCTCAGCATGGTCAGGCTCCGGTCAGGTCTGCCCTCTTCTGGACTGTAGGCTGTTCACATTTCTGTGAGTCCCCACATGCATGGTGGAAGGATTAAAGTTCTTTTGGAGCTTTGCTTTTTTTTTTTTTTTTTTTTAGGACAACATTTAATTGGGGCTGGATTACAGGTTCATAGATTCAGTCCATTATCATCAAGGTGGGATACATCATGGCAGCATCTAGGCAGGCATGGTTCAGGCAGAACTGAGAGTTCTACATCTTCATCTGAAGGCTGTTAGTAGAAGACTCACTTCCAGGCAGCCAGGACAAGGGTCTTAAAGCCCACACCCATGGGGACACACCTACTCCAACAAGGCCACACCTCCTAATACTGCCACTCCCTGGCCCAAGCATATACAAACCATCACAGACAGCTAGAGCCCCAAGCTGCTTCTGCAACCTATAGTCCTCCAATTATGGTTTCTTATGTCCATTCTCGTCTGTGAATTTTAGTAAGGAATTTCTAAGTTCTAAGTCTATACCAAAGCCAAGATTGATCTGTTAAGGATCAAGCCACCTACAAATTTGAGAAATATCCCATGTCTCGTGCACATAGTGACCCTCCTCTCCAAGAGTGGGGGCAGGGGCAGACTAATAGCTAGCTGTCAATGGCCGTCTTCCTCTCTCTCTTACACTGATGTTTTTTTCCCCATTTTTTTTCTTTTTTCTTTTTTTGGATATTTTCNTTATTTACATTTCAAATGTTTTCCCTTTTCCAGGTCTCCCCTTCGGAAACCACCTATCCCATCCTCCCAACCCCTGCCTCTATGAGAGTGCTCCCCCACCCACCCACTCCCATCTTCCCACCCTGGCATTCCCCTACACTGGGGCATTGAGCACCCTGAGGCCCGAGGGCATCTCTTGGAGTCAGCTTTTTGAGATGAGGGCTGCCTCACCCTCAAAGGCCCCACATCTGACCAGTCTCTGGGGGTCAGAACCTTCATTGTGTACGTTGATGGGGTATCTACCCATAGCACTTCCTGACCACTTGATCACCATCAACCTTCCTCTTCTCTCCTCTTTCCTGTCCTTTCAGCACCCACTGTTCTGCCCACCGAGTACCTGCCCTTCCTTCCTTCCTTCCTTCCTTCCTTCCTTCCTTCCTTCCTTCCTTCCTTCCCTTTATGGGGTTATCTGTCAGACCACCATGTCCTTGTCTTCCTGACTGCCTCTCCCAGCTTCCCACTGGTCTCCCCACTACTGTTGTTCTTTTTCCTACAGTAGACATCATCTGTCACTTTTTGGGCCCCACTGGACCTCGTGTGTCTTCCCCGCTCTGGTGGATTCTTTAGTGTTCTGCTCCGGCCCTACCCACCCGCCTTATTCCTCTTTGCTTTCAGGTTGTTCCTCTGTCCACTCTCCCAAGTCCTCTTACTGGTCTTTGAATGTGGATTGTGCATCGTGGTGGACCCAGCTCCTCTAGTGCCCCATGTGATCTCATCACCCTCACACGAGTGGTGGTACCTTTCATGTGTTCATCTCCCCACCTCACCCCTGAACTTCTGACTCTGCAGCATTGCATCTCCGGGTGTCTAGCCGTAGTCCAGAAAGCAGCTCTCACCAGTGCAGGGGCCTGCACCGCTAAGTGCTTTAGCCTGTGCCTCCCATGTTTCCTTCTGCGGTTCACTCTTCCTTTACCCTCAAGGCCACCTCACCTCAAGGCCGCCTCATCATCGTCTCCCACACTGACCTCAGCCTTCTCAGTTCTGCCTTGAACACAGCTCCAGAGATCCACCCTCCAGTCCACTTTCATTGCCACAGCTCTCGGCCATGTGATAAATTAGCCTTCCCTCGCCAGGCCAGATTCTGCTTCCTCCCTGGCTGTTCTTAATCCCCAGCCAACTGCTCTGCTAGAGTCTGTTCAGCTTTCCCTGTCTTCTGGCTCTATGTCATTCTGAGAAGTCTTCACAAAGCCCCCACTTCTTCTTGACAGCTTCCTTCGTTCCGTACCTCTCTGTGCTCTGCCCTCCCATAGCAGGCCCCGGACTGACTCCAGCCACCCCCTCATGGATCTCTGTTCCCTACACACACCTGGTGCCCCCCCCCCGGAGCACACCCCTTCAGAACCAAACTTGTCACTGATCTCCTGACAAACATCCACTTGATGAAGTCTGTCTGGGAAATGCTTGCCGTGTGTCTTGTGATGCCCTGTCTGGCCTGTGAACCCCGAGGACAGAGGCTTTGCTTTGTTTCTTGTTGTGTACCAGGGCCAGCTGCAGTTACACACCCAGGATGCCAGGGTAGGCACTAAGTATAGACTGACTGGCTGATTGACCGATGAGTTTAAGGATCTCTACTTACCACCCGTTCATTAGTCAGTGGTATATTCTTTCAACATCTTCCTCTCTCCCTCCACCCATCCCACATGCAATCCTAAATCTGTTTACCCATTCCACCCATCCAACATACATGCCAGGAATCCATCCCAAAGATACAGAACACCAGTTCCATGCAAACACCAGTTTAACCACCCAACACACCTTCATAAACCCATCTGCCCACAAGGCACACTTCTGTGTGTCCATCCTTACTACATGAAACACAGTACAATAGCCCAGTGTGCCAGTCCAAACATCCACTGTATCCCACACATGCACTATATGTGCTGTCTCCTCACACCACCCGCTCTTCTCATCAGTACACACTCACATATTCATACAATCATCCATCTGCAAACATCTACTCATATCTGTCTTCCCTGTTATTCCCATTTGACACATGTCCTTCTGAGTACCTAACCCACTCAGCCAGCATAGACCTACCTGTCTCTCCTGTTCATCTAATGCACATCAACACATCAGTGGCCTCATTTGCCTTAGCTACTCGGCACACACACACACACACACACACACACACACACACACACACACACACACATCTACTGTTCATTTGATATTCATTTCTGCATTTATAGCTATCGTCTAGCCTTGAGAATTGTAACATATGTATTTTCTTTTAAAAATAAAATAGCCGGGTGTGGTGGCGCACACTTTTAATCCCAGCACTCAGAAGGCAGAGGCAGGTGGATTTCTGAGTTCGAGGCCAGCCTGGTCTACAGAGTGAGTTCCAGGACAGCCTGGGCTATACAGAGAAACCCTGTCTCGAAAATAAATAAATAAAATAAAAAAGACTAAGGGTGAGCCAAGGCTCTTCTACATACTCCTTGCTAGTCAGTATTGTTCTAGAATCATCTTTTCTTCCTCATAGGAGCCTATAAGCAAGATGATGTGTCAGAAACATGAGGCTAACCATGAAGCCTTTTCCAGCACTGTGAAGTGGACACTTTCTTGTGTCCACACCACAGGCAAGCACCTGGAGCAGCAAGAGGGCCCACTGACTGTGTGAAGTTACTTGTGGGTACCCCAGAGGCAAAACTCAGGCTCAAAGTGTCTACAGCACATCTGCAGCCCTGGAGGAGGGGCTTGCAAGAGGAAGTAGAACAGCTGGCTTGTTAAAGAGAACACCTGGCTAATGATTGCAGTGGGATAGGTGAACTAGATACAGAATCTCACTTGCTAGGGATCCATCTGTCCACACAGCTGCAAGCATCAGTCGGAGGAAGGATGTCACACTACAGTTGATAAACAAGTGGGGCTGCCACTAAATCCAAGGGGGAGAGAGAATTTAATTTCCTGGAGAAAATTATAAAACCTTATCAATGACTTCACTCAAATTGTGGGAGCACAGTAAATGGGGACACGCCTCCTTCTTGGTGACAGAGATACTGGGTCCCTCCCATATCAGAGTCTCACTCCCACCTTTACTCTCCTGACCCCTCAGCCCTTCACCCCACGCATGCTTTCCATCTAACCCATCTTCTGGGTCACCGCTCTGCCCTTTACTTGGTCCCTCTCCTTCCTCTCACTCTACCTTACCTCTGTCCTTCCTCCTTCCTGCTCCCTCTGCCCACTGTACCCATCTTACACCTCCCTCCCCCTTCTCCTTGTTCCTGCCTTACCGCTCCTTCTTCCTCAGGACTATCCCTCTTCCTGGCAGGCTTCGGGTGTCCTCTGTGTAGTCGTGCTCCCATTCCCACCGGTCCATCCTCCCTCCTACCACACTCCCTCCTCAGGTACCCACTTCCCGCACTCTGGCATCAGCCAGTCCAAGGGTCTTCTGTCCACCTTTCTTCTTTGAAGCAAACCCAGTCTGTGAATAGAGCAGCCCCCATCTCCTGTGCTCACCTGACACCCCCATCTGCTTCTAGGCTCCGATTTCAGCTTGCATCAGGCTCAGCTGGCACTCACAGGATGATGTACCTCAAGGGGGTTGTCCTGAGGCATGCCTGCTCTGACCAGGTGGCCTTTTAGAAATGGGAAGCTCTGTCTCCTTCTTCCAAGGTTGTCTTGTCCACTCAGCTTCCTGGTTAACGTCTAGCTAGGTAGAACTGGTCACAACTGGTCACAACCCACTGGGTACACTTGCCATTATACCCCACATCGACTGTCTCTGGTGTTGTCATCCTATGGCCTGTGCACCCAGTGTCTAGGGGTCACCTCTCCCTTTTACACTAGGTCACTTCAGGCTCACTGAGCCATTGTACAAAACAAAACAAGAAACCCAAAACAGGCCAAAAACCCAAAACACCAAAACAAACAAAGCAAAACTTCTGTTTGGAGCATTCTTCACAGAGTCTCTGTGTTCCTCGTTCCCCATTTTTTCTCTGACTAGACACCATTTGCTTATGAACTGTGAAAGATGAATCTTTCATTGACTATGTTCCCCAGACTGGAGGCGGGTGCTTGCAGAACAGAGGTCCGAGACGACTTGACTCTCACCCCCTGCTCCCCACCATCCCAACCTCCCTCCTCTACTGCCCTCTTTCCTCCTCCACTGGTGACCTCTGTCCCGCTCTTCTGCTGGCCCCCATATCTCCTCCTTCACGCATCTCCGTACTGTTCCTTTATTGGCTTCAGTCTCCCCTCCTCTGTCTCTTCTGTCCCCCTTGGTCTGCAGGCCTCTGTCCTGCTTCCTCTCCTGACTTCTGCCTCTCTTCCTCCTCCTCTGATGGCCACTGTCTCCTTCCCTGTTGGCCTCTCTCCTCTGCTGGCTTCTGACGTCTCTTTTCTTCCTCCTTCCTCAGGCCGACCTCTCTCTTTCTCTCTCTCTCTGCTGGCATCCACTCCGCTGCCTCCTCTGACCTCTCCCTCTCTTCCTCCTCCTTCTGTCTCCAGGTTCGGGACAAGAAGCTCCTGAATGACCTGAATGGAGCTGTGGAGGATGCCAAGACAGCGCGGCTGTTTAACATCACCAGTTCTGCGCTGGCAGCCTCCTGCATCATCCTCATCTTCATTTTCCTGCGGTACCCGCTCACTGACTACTGAGCTAGCGGGCAGTGGGTCTTGGAGACACAGCACTGAGACTGATGGTCACTGAGATTCAGGATGCTGAGAATGTGGGGCAGAATGGGCTTCCACCAAGGCCCAGAGCCATGCATGGCAGCAAGGCCACCAGAAGCTGAGTGCCTGACCCAGTGGCGCACTCTTCCCAGCCACCCTATCTGCCGCCTGCCCCTGTCCTGCTGGCACCGGGTCTCAGGGCTTCCTCCCATGATGCTGCCTGGTGACCAGTGGCTGCCCTCCCTGGCCCATGCACCCTGCCCAGGATCCTGGACCCCTCAGACCTGACACCCAGCAAGAAGGGCTTACACGGGAGCTCCCGAAATAGGGGCTGCCAGCACCTGGGGTTCCCTCACTCCTGATCCCCCACTTCCTCCAAGCTGTGACCCCTGCTCCAAGCTCTTGTATCTGTGAACTTTCATTAAAACATGTGCTCAGCTCAGCTTCAGTCTCTGTCCGTGTGCCGACCGGGGCCTAGGTGTCCCTTGGAGGTTTGGAGTGCTGCTTTGCAGCCTGTGCCCCCGGGCCTGCACACAGCTAATTCCGTAGGAGGTGTGTTCAGAAACCAAGTGGTCTTATGAGGGTCAGCTGTGTAGGATGGTGACGTGAGGGGTGTTAGGTGGAGGGGCTCCCCACAGGGTTCACAGAGCCAGGCACCCTGTGCAGTATCCAGAGGCTTCCTACAGTGGTGGTGGGGATGGGCTGCCAGTCCCTGGGAACCCCACAGGGTGCTGATGGGGTTCTCATCTACTTAGCCCCTGAAATGGGGGAAAGAGGCTCCTCTGTCTGTCAACGGAAGGTGGAAGGTCGCTGCTCAAGGGTCAAGATTAGCTGTGCTGCATTAGGAAGTGGTGCTACCCACAGAAGGATGCTGCCCCACGTGCTGAGGGTGGAGCAAGCAGGAAGGCAGGAACAGGACAGTGCACAGGGTATATTGAGTCCCAACCTTGTGAGGTCCTGGTTGGCCTGGGAAAAAAGAGATAGGGGTGGGGCTCAGGTAGGGGCCAATAGTGTGCTCAGTGGTGGGGACGCCTGGCACCCTTTGTGATTTCTGACCATACCCTTGGAGGTATCAGGAGTGTCAGGAAAAGACAGGCAAGAACAGACAGCGTTGCCAGCTGTGGGCAGAGTATAGATGGAGGTTAGCGGAGGGCTGGCCAGATGCGGAAGCTTGAGCTGGTTCTGATAGGGTTAAACAAGAATGAGAGATTGAGGGCAGATCAGGGTCACCGGGAGTTCAGTGCAACTTGATCTAAGTGGCAAGGAAAAAAAAAAACCCACAGCAAAACAAAACAAAATAAAAAGGCTGGGGGTTGGGATGGAATAAGAGGCAAAGGAGAGAGAGCTGAGTCGCTCCATTGGGTGCTCTCTGCTCCCTGGTACAGAGATGTAAGCAAGCAGTTCCTGTTCCCCTGTCACGCCCTCTCCACTCTTAAATCATGAGTCAAAATACCCTCCTGCATCACAAGCACCGAGACAAGAAACCCATTGCATGCCTGCACGGCAGCACAGGAGCGTTACCCACTGAGCAAAACTTTCAGGCAGCCAGAGCGAGGGTGAGTGGGTGACCAAAACATCATTTCAAAGCTTCAGGGAGAGATGGCTTTTCATTTAAAAAAATGATGGCATGACTAGCATCTGTGGGAGATGATGTATTTCTTGGGTCTGGCCCTTGGGAGGCAGGCCATGGGGTTCCCAGAACACCCTTTTTTGGTAGGAGATGCCGGTTTTGAAGCGTTTACACCCTTGTTTTTATCAGAGGCTCTGCCCCTGTGGCTGCATGCCTCCCTCCCCTGCTTCCTGGTGTTTGTCTCTGTCAAGCTCATGGTGAGATTTGTACCACCCTGGATATGTGTCACCTCTACTAGAGTCCTCACCACTTCCTAGGGGGCTGTCATTGTTTTAGCCACTTCCTTGTCAGCCTGTGCTTGGAGGGTGTGGCAGGTAGCGCTCTCCACACCTTCCCGACACCCCTCATGTGACTACAGCTTCTCCTCCGGAACTTATCTACAGAAGGCATCTGCACACTGGAGAGGTGGCTCGGCAGTGACATGTGCACTGCCCTTCCAGAGGACCCAGGTGCAGTTTCCAACACACACGTGGCATCTTTCAAACACCTGTAACTCCAGTTCCAGGGGATTTGAAGTTCTGGCATGCACACAGTGCACATACAGTCATACAAGCAAATAGGACAATAAATATTATTTTGAAATAATTCTTCCTTTTATTTTGAAAAAAAGGGGGCATTGGGATGAAAAGCCAGCTTATATGACTATTAAAGTACCCACTCGTGGGGTGCTGGTGGGGATCAAATGAGCATTTATTTTCCAAATTTTTATACAGATTTTGCTCTATGTAGCTTCCATCCGATGTACATATTTATAGCATGTTATTCATAAGTGCTACAAATATGAGACAACCAAAACACCCATCTATATATGTTTTCTTCTGCATGAAAAATATGTACACAAACATATCTTGGTTTGAGTTTCCAGTAACTTCCCTAAGGGAAGATGTCTTAGTCAGGTTTTCATTGCTGAGTACAGACACTATGACCAAGAACTCTTCTTAGAAAGACAACATTTAATTGGGGCTGGCTTACAGATGCAGAGGTTCAGTCCATTTTCATCAAGGCGGGAACATGGCAGCATCCAGTCAGGCATGGTGCGGGAGGAGCTGAGAGTTCTACATCTTCGCCCAAAGGCTGCTAGGGGAATACTGGCTTCCAGGCAGCCAGTATTCCAGGAGGAGGGTCTTAAAGCCCACACCTACAGTCACACACCTACTTCAACAAGGCCACACCTTCTAATAGTGTCACTCCCTGGGCCGAGCATAAACAAACCATCACAGAAGTCATCTTTTAGTGATCCATAAATGATTACAACATAGAACAGGTGATATCTTCTCTTTTTAAAGAGAAAACTACCATAAAATATTGACTGATTATTGTGTCTAGATACAAAATGGCTCTGTGAAAAGAAACAGGTGGGGAGGAGTTTTATAATCATTTTTATGAACTAGAACTTCTACAAAGGGTGTGGAGAGAACCTATAGGGACAGTGGACATAAGAGGAAGGCCAGGTAGAGAGGTTGCCAGGGACCCAGGTGCAAGGACTGGTGACAGGGGGGCTGACCATGAAGGGACAGACCAGATTGGCAAATGTGTTAAAGTTTATAGGACACCAACCCTGAAGGGCTGGGCATGAGGTGAAGACACCATCCACTGTTTCCTCTGCTGACGCCTTCTCTGTCATGGTAGACACTGTGCCAACCCTGGGACTCTTGCCTTCCTCCTGAGAACACAGAAAGGGGGAGGTGGGGGATAGGTTTGCGCTACTAGGTGCTCTGCAGTCTGTCCTTCCTGGTGACTAGTGTTTAGGCCTCTTGTGACATGCCTCTCTGAGGCTGTCCCTTCCCGTGGTGCCTTTTGTTTAATCACTGACACTTTTGCCTGCACTTGTCCTCTGGGATCTTTTTCCACACCTGGGCACATGGTCCAGCAGGGTGGAAGCAAGCAGGCCTATGTTTCTGGACAGTCAGCCTTCCTTTGCCCCTTCCAGCCTGAGTCTTTTCAGGGTCTTCCTGGATTGTGCTCCAGGCCCTCACCAGCCACGGTCTCTCAGAACTGCCTGGTGCTGGTCGTCTTCTGAACTCTCCCGACCACTCCCCTTCTGCTTTGTGTTTGGTTTTTAGGATCCATCTGTCAAATAAAAACCAAAAACAAAAGCCTAGTGAGGATTTGGCTAAAGTCATGAATACACTGGGGGAGAATTTACGTTCTTAGAACAAACTTGGATTTCCCAAATCCCCGAGTGTGCAGTAGGCAGCCCTTACCTAGGCCTCTTTTAATTTCTGCCCAGAACGCTTCTTAGTTTTCTGTACACTCTTAAAGAGTTTGTCAGGTTGATTTCTAAACATAGGACTTTTATGTAGTTGTAAATGTCACACCCTGAAATATTTTCTTCTCTGAGTGTATATTACTGTTGTCATTAAATATAACTACTGCTCAAAGCACAACTGGCCAGTCAACACCACTCTCTGTGTGTTTTTTTTTTGTTTTGATTTTTTGGAGTTATGGATCCTAATCTGTGTTCGCCCTGGAATCTCCAGTCTCATCAGCACACACTGTTTTTCGTGACTGTTGGTCTCTCCTCAGACTTCATTTACAGCATCGCATGACAGTCGGGGAAAGCAGGCTTTCTTTGTAGAGTCCTCAGAAGAAAGCTAAGTCCTTCAAGGCCGTGTGACTTCCTATGATATTTATCCTAGCTATTTGTAGTTCTCTTGAATTTGCATAAGGAAGCTCACTATTATTCATGATATGCTAATGAGGGCTTTCTTGCTAGACTGCAAAGATGATAGGGCAGATTTCTGCATTGCCTAAAAGCCTGCATTAAAAAGTAATAAGCTTGGGGCTGGGGAGGCAGCTCAGTGGGTAAGGTGTCCGTCTTGTAAGCCTGGGGACCTCAGTTTGGATCCACATAAAAGCCAGGTGCTGGCACACATTTGTAACCCAAGAACTAGGGAGGGAAAGAAAGAGAAACTCCAGTGGCTCCCTGGCCAGCCAGCCAAGCAGACTCAGGGAGTGTCAGCTTCATCAGCAACCTTCTGAGGGTAAAGTGGAGAACAGCTGGACAGTACACCCAATATCAACCTCTGGCCTCCACGTGCACACTTACCCATGTGCGCACACATCTGTACACGTAAACAAACATATGCCCCCAGGCAAATAAGATAAACAAAATAAAATAACAAAGCTCATACTTCCCTAGGGCACATATCACAGAGGTATCTGTACACCAGTACACACTGCAATATTTATTGTTCCTAATAGCTAAGCTGCAGGACCCGCCAAGGTGTCCATCAGTGGGGAATGGATAAGAAGAACGTAGTGCATATCCACAACAGTATTCTTTCCAGCCAGGTTGGAAGGCTGAAGACGCTGGAGTCTGAAGTCAGCAGTGCACAGCAGCGTCAATGACATGTAATGACCAGTCATGGTTGTCAGTTTGACTGTGTCTAGGGTCAACTGAAACCCAAGTTGATAGATGCTCCTTTGAGGAATTTTCTTGATCAGATTACCTAAAGTGAGAAGCCCCACATTAAAATCTGAGACACATTCTGACGGCAGACCATATAAAGAACATGGAAGAAAGAAGCTTTTGCCTTTATGCCTGCTTGTCCCACTCTTGCTGACAAGTTCATCCATGCTGCTGCTGCAACATTTCTTTCCTGACATTGGAACCTACGTCTTTAGGCTTCCAACATAGACTGAAGACTAGCAGCTAGCTCTTCAAGAATCCTGCAGGCCTTCAGTGCCAGATGGTGACTGCTGAGACATCTAGCCCAGTGGGCTGAGCAACTAGCCATTCCTGGCCTCTCCACTGTGAGATAGCTGTTGTTGGACTACACACCCTGCAAGCCAATCTAATAAGCCCCCTTTATATAAGTATATATGTGTATGTGAGTATGTGTACATGTGTATGTGTGTATGTGTATATGTGTATGTATATATTCATGTATATATTCATTCTATTGGTTCTGTTTCTTTAGAGAACTCTGACTAATATGAACAGATACATTCAGGAGAAAAGAAAGGCTATCCGGCGACACAGGTTCCCTTCAGATCTCTGCTGCCTGCTGGAAGGGGCCCACCCTGAGGGTAGGTCTTTTTGACTTAGCAATTAATGCACATAAATAAATCTAAAAATGTATCTCCAAGGTGATTTTTTTAAAGATTGATTTTAAATTTCATTTTAACTGTATGCACGTTTCTGTGTTTACATTAATTTGATTACATGGTTTCTTCCTCTCACCGCCCTTATTAAGTTAAGGTAGAAGCTGGCGAGATGGCTCAGTGGTTAGGAGCACCAGCTGCTTTTGCAGAGGACCTCTATTTAGTTTGCAGCACCCACAACTGGAAAGCTCACAATCACCAGTAACTCCATATTCAGGGGGAATCTTACACCCTCTTCTATCCTCTGTAAGCAGTACAAATATTCAAGTATACACACATAACACACAAATATTTTTATTTTATAAAAATAAATCTTAAAAAAATACGATTGTAGCCGGGCGTGGTGGCACACGCCTTTAATCCCAGCACTCGGGAGGCAGAGGCAGGCGGATTTCTGAGTTCGAGGCCAGCCTGGTCTACAAAATGAGTTTCAGGACAGCTGGGGCTAAACAGAGAAACTCTGTCTCGAAAACAAAACAAAACAAAACAAAAACAAAAAAAAAGATTGTTTTCAAAAACAACAAACATACTTTTTGTTGTTTTTTAACATTGAAACAACCTTGTGTGTCTGGGCCAAATTTAAGGTATTTTCGTTGTATTCGTATTTTTAAAACACTGCTATATTTCTGTTCTTCAGACACCGAGGCATGTGACAGACTTGCAGTGTTCTTCCCACTCCCTCGGGTGCACATCACTGGGAATGGGGTGTCTTTGTGCTGTTTGGAGCAGCAGATGATGGGACCACGTGCTCTAGAGTGTCTAAGTGGGTAGGAGTCATGCTTTGAATTTGAAATGTCCTCCACAGGCTTAAATGTATAAACACTGGGTCCTTAGGGGCTGCTGCTGTCCTGGGAAGTGCCGGAATTTTTAGGACACAGGGTTAGTCTAGACAGCAGACATAGTAGGTCTTCACAGAGGTGAAGCTTGAGGGGGGTCACAGGCTGGTTCCCCGTGCAGAATGACACCTCTGCTTTCTGATTCACTGAGATGTTGCAAACCATGCTGTAAGCCCCAGCTGCCTGGCTCCCCCCCACCCCCACCCCCACCCCCGCCCAACCCCGCCTTCCCCATTGTACCATAGGCAAAGTAAATCCTCCCTCCTCTCAAGTTTCTTCTGCGGCATTTGGTCACAGCAATGTGGAAGGTAACTGATACAGGAGGTTTTAATTTTGGTTCCAATTTCTTTAAGAGTTGCTGTTCTTTTTGCTGTCCTTTTTGCTATCCTGTCTCAAGTATTTCACACTGAATATTTAGCTCATTAATCTCTGTCTCACAGGCTCTCTGTTTCCAATCTATCTATCTATCTATCTATCTATCTATCTATCTATCTATCTATCTATCTATCTATCTATCTATCTCACATAGCCCAGGGCTGACCTTGAACTCTATGTAACCAGATTTAACTTTGACTTTTTTTTTCCTGAAACAAGGTTTCACTTGGTAGCCCAGGCTAGCCTAGAACATACAATTCTACTGCCTCGGCCTCCTGAGTCCTGGGATAAAGTGTTGCTTACTTTTTCTTATTTCTTACACAGACAAACATGCTCTCTTCTGTGATGCTTCATTGTAAAAGTGGTTGAAAAGTCTGGGCTGCCCCCCCCCCCCAGTAGGATTTCTTTCTATTCAGCACACAGATCTACATACCCATGCGTGTAGATGGATCCTAAAGGGGAATTTGTAGGCTGGCTTACATCATAGGCAGCTGGATGGTCCGGTGATCGTTGTCTACATGCTGGAGAAGCTGAAAAGCCAGTAGTCACTCCGCCAAGAAGTGGGGATCCTCAGAACACGTGGACCAGTGATTCAGCCCCAGCCTGAGGCTGATGTCTGGAAGGCTCCCTGGTGGGGGGAGGGAGGGCTGCGGGGGAGGGCTCTGCCTGTGAGCTCAGGTAGAGAAGAAGTATAGGAATCAGGATTCTGATGCCCATCAATGGAAGCAGCTAGGTGAGCCATACTTGTGTGTACTGCCTGGCTTTCTCTTCTGCTTCTTCTATTACAGCTGCACCCAAACCATTAAGTGGTTCTTTCCACACCAAGGGTGGGTCTTTCCTCTTCATGAGCTTCTCTCTGCTCTTTGGTTAGTGCGTCTGGAAACATCCTCGCAGGCGCCCCCAGGTGGTTCTCCACGCGGCCAAGTCGACCATCAAGATGATCTACCAAGGGGCTGGGGTGGCAGCTCAGTCTAAAGTGCTTCTTGCCACACAAGGATGCTCAGTTCAGATGCCCATGTAAAAAGGTGGGCATAGTGGCAGGCACTGGTGGTCCCACTCTTGGGGACTTAGAGGCAGGAGAATCTCTGAAGCTAGTTAGCCAGCCAGGCTAGTTGAGTGGGCAAACTCCAGGTCCACTGAGAGGCACTGTCTCAAAGAGCATGGTAGGGAGTGATTAAGGAAGGCACCCAGTGTTGACCTCTGACCTTCAAAAGCACACACACACACACACACACACACACACCAAGGAAGTAAGTTAGGCATAATGGGTTTCAAACAAAAAAACATTGGTTTTGCTTTTTGTTTTTATGCAACAAAGAATTTTTCACTAGGAGAGGATATTTATACAGTTTGGGTTATGTACCCCATTTCAGTGACCCCAGGACACTGCTCTGGGCTTACACATACTAAGGGAGAAGGCCAGGGTTACTGTCGACCACAGATGAGGCCTTGATCTCAGCTGTAGCTCCTGTTCTCCCTTCCGGTGCCTCCTGTGCTATCATTGTATTGACTGAGTAGCAGACAACAGAGACAGTGACAAATTGGTGGAAACTTGGTAATGAGAAAGGTGACACTTTTCAGTGACCTTGGTTCACCCCTGACTCTCCATCTCCCTCTGCAGCACTGGCATGTGACCTACATTTTCACTTGTTAAAATCACCCTGATGTCCTGGGTATTGAGATGGAGCACACTGTATCTATACATCAGAGACACATACACGTGTAATCCCCACAGCAAACGGAGGGGCCTATTTTGCCTTCTGGTGTTCCCCTCAGTCGGGCTTCTGAGGAAGAGAAAATCACTGTGGGGGCAGGACACTTGCCTTAAGCCACTTTCCTTCTTGATTCTTCTTTGGACATTTCTTCAGTTTTGACACATAGAGTTTTCATCATATTTGGTTGAAATACTTTGGTTTGTTGCTTTCATATATAAAAATGAATATATATATATATATATGCTTGAGAGATGTCTCAGTGAGTAAAGGACCTTCCAAGCAAGTGGCAGATACTGATTTTGAGTCCCAGAACTCATGTGGAAAGAAAACTCTGGGAATGGCAGTGTGTTTGGAATCTCAGGACGGGGAGACTGAGGTGGGCATGCCTACTTGGGGCTATGCCTACTTGGTGGGTTCCAGGCCAGTGTGAGAACTCAAAAAGAAAGAAAGAAAGAAAGAAAGAAAGAAAGAAAGAAAGAAAGAAAGAAAGAAAGAAAGAAAGAAAAAAAGAAGAAAGAAAGAAAAAAAGGAGAAAAAATGATGACCAGTGCCGGAGGAATGACATTCAAGTTTGACCTTTGGCATCCATAGCACATCCACACGCATACATGTGTACCCATGCATATACACAAACACATGCATACATGCATGTATGCCCACCCATCCATGTCTACACACATGCATGTGTGCCCACCCTCTCACGAACATACACACAAACACATACATTTGTGCCCACCTATCTAGACACCTAAACACAAGCACATGTATGTGCCCACCCATACATGAATATACATACACACATGGACACATGTATGTGTACCTGTACACACAGAAACACATACACAAAATGCCACCATTTCACATTTTTAGCCTGAGATTTCAGTTAAAACAGTTCCTGCCATCCGCACAAGATTAAGCCAGCCAAAATTTCAACACTTAAGAATAATTTCATATCCTATTGTGAATTTTTCCTGTAGCATCTGTGATATTTTCTTATATCAAACCAACATGAATTCTCTAAGTTTTTTCAAGGAGTTGTAGCATAATTGCATTGTGGATGGGAAGTATCTGTTGTTTGCCTTTAATCTTTTTAAATGTTACGATGATGCATATTTTATTGCCCGTCTTTAGTTCAAGTGCCAAATGTCCTTGGGCAGAGGAGTCCCCATGGTGGTGCTGGATTCTTTGTATGTCTGGTAGACCAAATTTATTTGTGGAGATGTGAGGCCCATTGGCACACTTCCTTCCTGGGCTGTGGGGCCAGCTCCTGGGGAAGACCCCAGCAGTTGAGCTATGAGACCTGAAGTAATGCCCAGTACTGGCTTGATCCAGTCCCACCGCTCCTGGGAGACATCTCCGTACATTGCCCAGTCCATGGTCATTCCTGTGGTTGAGGATGTGTGTTGCTCCACTTCTTATTTCTCCTTGAACAATCTAGGAATTTGCCAGCTGTTCTGGGTCTTGAAGCTCAGTCTTTGGGCAAAGTTGCTTTCGCCTGTTTTCCTTTCACAGGGTTTCACTCCGATCTTTCCAATTTACTTCCATTTTCTTTCAGTGTAATTCCTTGCTCCTTCTGTAGCAGTCTCCTAAGGTGAAAACTGAGTCACACCACCAACATGATCTTTTCTGAGGTGAGCATTGCCGGATCTCCACTAAGGACGCCCAGATCAAACAAGGTATTTTCCATTCTCTCCTGTTATGAAACAATTTCTAGTTCCTCCCCTCCCCTCCCCTCCCCTCCCCTCCCCTCCCCTCCCC
>NC_034590.1:111642374-111649748 GCF_900095145.1 Mus pahari | reverse complement strand
GTACATACTGTAAGGTGGATCTGTGGTTGACTGGTTAACTCTTGAAGCTTATTGGCAGATTACACTACAAGTGGATAATCCATTGATCCATTCACTGAAATAAACCCCTGTTCCTGCTAGGATCTGACTAGGTCCCCCAAACTTCCATGCTGTCTTGTGATCTCTGTCAAGGGCCTGTAAGTGGTGAGGTAGTGGCTTTGGGCAGGGCTCTGTGCTCACCTGTGGACCCGAATCCTACAGAAAGGCTGTGGATGTAAATGGACAGTGGCTCGGGGCCACTTCTCTCTCCTAGGTGTGAGGCCTCATTGCCCTTTTCCTTGAACTTTCCAGTCTCCCATTACTGTAAGGGCTAAACTTCTGTTCTTCATAAAGCATCCAGACGCAGGTATCCCGAGTTACAGGGTCAGAAACAGACAGGAGTTCCTCTTCACCAGAGTCGCCCTGTTTCTTTCTCACAAGCCATTGTGTAGTGGGATTGGTGTCTGAGCTCACTCCCTTCCCCTGATCTCCACATCCACTTCTCTGTCCCCACTTCACAGTCTAACCACTGCAGCTACACAGAAACTCTCAACATGAGTCAGTACCTTACTTCCCAATGGATTGCTTGTTTCAGAAATTCTTTGGATATCACTTCTCCCCCTTCCACATGCATTCCACCACCAGCGTGTTATTAAACTCCAGTGAACTGGGTTTGAAGGGCCCGACACCATCACTCCTCTGAGTCTCCAAATAAGCCCACAGGGCCTGTTCTCACCACTCATACTCATTGATCTCTCCAGCTTGTAGTTTGTAACAAACAAATTCTGAACATGTGTAGCTAAATTGTAGTTAATTCCTTAATTGATTTTGTAAACATGGGCTTAATTTTTTTTCTGAGTAGCTTTGGGTTCACAGCAAATGTGAGCAGAGCACACAGACCCAACATGCACCTGCCTCTGCACACATTTGTACACACACACACTTGTCCCTCTGCACACATTTGTACACACACACACACACACACACACTTGTCCCTCTGCACACATTTGTACACACACACTTGTCCCTCTGTGCACACTCCCCCTGCTTGTCCCACCCCTGCCTGCCCCGACACTTGTCCTTCTATCTATCTGTCACACATCCCAGTCACCCACATCTCCCACATACAGCTTCATCCATTATCACTATCCACCCCAGTGAGGGACGCTTGCCAGTCTTGTCTTGTCACATTGTCAGGAGGGTCCCTAGTTCACACTGCACTTCTGTCTTGGTGGGAGACATGTATGACTTCTGATGAGTGTATAGTGCTGGGGATTGGCTTCTGCTGTACCAGGAAGAATCGTTTCTTCCATGCTAAACATCCTGATGGTTCCGCTGCCACCCTCTTCCCCAGCCCTGGAATATCATGATTGCCTTATAGTCTCCACCACACATATCTTTCTCCAGGATGGATAGATCACACAACATGCAACCTTTTTATATTGGTTTCTTCCAAACACACACTCCAGATGTCTTTCTCTCTCTCTTCCTCTCTCTCTCTCTCTGTACATGGTTCCATAGCTAATTTTCAGTTGCAAGTCCAAGTGCATGTGTATTATGTATACAGGTGTGCATGTGTGTGGTGTATACATACACATGTGTGTATGTGGTGTATACAGGTGTGCACTGTGCTATTAATGCTTTTACTCAGTCTTTGAAAATTTCATATATACATACAAAGTATCTTGATCATATTCACCGCCCCCCCCCTTCCCTACATCCTCCCAATTTCCAAAGAACAGTTCAGAGTGTAAGGACAGTCACAGTGTCATGCAGCCAGCTTCGTTACCTGCCACAGAACTTCCTCATCTTCTTCTACTGAAGAACTGTTGGTAGAAAACACCCATCTCAGTCACTGATACCCATCCTGCCCTGTGGACACCATGACTCTGGGGTCTCGCAGGAATGGGATCCCCCAGGAGTGTGTGTCCCCTTGTGACAGGCCTGCCTCAGTCAGCACAGTAGCTTTAGGGGCCACCTCCATTTCAGTAGGTATGACAACCCCTTCCTTCTCATGGCTGGATTCTGCTGTGTGCATGGCCACACTGTTGCTCCCGTCGTTTGTTAACGGACACTGAGGTCACTTCTGAGCAACACTGTGACTATTGCTGTGTATACAGCTCACCACCGATGCCTCACTTTCAGTTCCTCTGGGTATAAACCTTGAAATGGGATTCCTGGATTACATTGTGTTTTAGTTTCTTTATTTGTAACTGTGGCCAAAATCCTGACCAGAAGCCACTTGAGGGAGGAAGGGGTCCCAGTTCGAGCAGATGTAGCAGATGTAGCACTCTGTGGCAGGAAAGGCAAAGCATAGCGATGGGCCAGAGAGGGGACAGTGTTCTGTAGTCAGGAAGCAAAGGGGACAGGAAACGGAGGTCGGCCCGCAACGACAGATGTCCTCCAAGGAGGCCCTGATTCCTGAAGGGTCCACAACTTTCCAAAAAGTCACCACCAGCTAGGCCTCAAGTGTTCAAGCACAAGAGCCTAGGGAGACCTTCCACATTGAGATCACCGAGTGGCAGTTCTGCGTAAGTTTTGAGGGACTCTGTACAGATCATTTCTCCACTGTGCTGCTGGAGATGGAACCCCCAGCCTTGTGCATGCCGGGCAAGCACCTGCACCACTGAGATATAGCCCGGGCCCGGTTCACTTCTCTCTCTTGCTGCATTATAATCCACTGTCTGGATAGACCTGTTTGTCTATCCATCCACACGCTGAAGGGCAAAGTCTGGCTTGCCTCTGAGCTGCAGCAATTATAGCTGTCACGAACACCCACTGGAGAGGCTGTGTGTTGACGTGTTTCCGCATTATGGGGTGAATGCAGCTGTGTGAGGTGCTTGCAGACCAGCCGGCTGAACCAGTTTGCATTCCCACCACCAGCTGCAGGTGAGAGCTCCCATCCACACCAGCCTGGTCCTCCTGTCCTCGCTCTGCATGCCCCGCCCCGCGCTGCACCGTGCACCTCCTTGTCACTGTGAGAAGCAACTCCCCGAAAATGGATGATGTCGTGAATACTTCAGGGGCCCTATTTGTGTGGGGGCCATTTTGAATGATATTTCTAATAAGTTTGCTCTCTCGCTGTCCCTCACTCTCATATGGAGTCATAAAAATGCTTGTTTTCTTGGGGGGTTGTCTCGTGCCCTGTGACCTTGATTTCTAGCAGTTTTGGTGGAAGGATGTGAATTTTTTTTTTTTAATCACCTTCATTAGGACATCTGAGGGCTAGAGAGATGGCTCAGCAGTTAAGAGCGCTTATTGCTCTTGCTGAAGTCCCCAGAAACCACATAATGGCTCATCTGTAACTCTAGTTCCAGAAAATCTGATACCACTCCTTTGGCCTTCAGAAGCACTTTGTAGATGTGGTGCACTTGAATTCACAAAGGCATGCACAGTACACATAAAAAGATTGGCTCCCCGCTGTGTCTCTGTGCTCTCAGGTGCCCCAATTGAGCAGGCTATAGCCATCATGGTCACGTGGGGGTTGGGGGGAGCAGAGGGCAGAGTGGACTTCCCGGTCTTACTCCTGACTGCAGGGTAAGTGCTTCCCCATTTCTGTCACCACACTACTGTGGCTTGTGGGTGTCTCAGGCCTGTATTGAAGGAAGTCTGCTCCTTGTCTTCCCGTGAATACAGCTGATGTCTGTCTGCTGGGCTCTGCCCCATAGTAGCCTCCACATCTCTTCTTACAGCCAATGATGTTCATGTATAAGGTTCCCCCAGCTTCACATTCCTGGAACACCCAGGCTTGCCTGCAGTGTGCACAGGCTGATGTGGATAGAACAACATGGGAACCCCCTTCAGGTAGCTGTCTCCATGTTTGAGTGTCCACATGCCTAAACCTGCTTGATCTGGTTTTGGTCCTGATTATGCACCTTGCTTTTTAAAAAAGAGAAGCAATTAAAAGTGGTCCTTCCTCTTTATTTTTGGGGAAAACGATGTGAAATTTGTATTATTACTTCCTCAACAATTCTATGTACTTCACTAGTGAGAATGCTCCGGCTTTGAGGACTTTCGTCTGTATTTGCCTTTCTTTTTCTTAAACTGTAAGACGGAAGATGGCTCAGCCCATCTCATTTATCTTGGGGGCTCAGGTCACTGCAGCTCTTGGCTTGTTTCACGTTCATGGGGAAATCTGTCTGCTTGTGGTGTGCATGTCACCATTACAAAAGTTCATGGCTTCCACTTTGAATGAGAAGGTGCCTTAGGGTTCCTCCTGCTGAAATTAAACACCAGGGCTGAAAAGCAAGTTGGAGAGGAAAGGGTTTATTTGGCTTACACTTCCAGATCACAATCCATCATCGGAGGAAGTCAGGACAGGGAACTCAAGCAGGACAGGAACCTGGAGGTAGGAGCTGATGCAGAGGCCATGGAGGAGTGCTGCTTACTGGCTTTCTTGCTCATGGCTTGCTCAGCCTTCTTTCTTATTGAACCCAGGACCACCGCCAGCCCAGGGATGCCACCACCCACAACAGGCTGGGCCCTCCATCACTGAGCACTAATTGAGAAAATGCCCTACAGCTGCACCTCACAGCATCCATTTCCTCATCGGAGGCTCCTTTCTCTCTGAGGACTCTAGCTTGTGTCAAGTTGACACACAAACAGCCAGTGCAGAAGGTGTGGGACTTCTCCTGAGCCTGGCTTATCTGCCCCCTGCCCCTTCCCCAGTGCTCTCCAGCTCCTTCTGTTTTGCTGCCAATGACAAGATTTGGGGTTATTTATTTATTTTTATTTTAATGCCTGACTCCGGTGTTCATGACTGGGTAGTACTCCAGTGTTCATACGCACCTTTTCTTCATCCATCCATCCATCCATCCATTGATCAGCTCCTGGGCCATTCCGAATCTCAAGTTTTACAAGCAGAACTGCAGACAGCACAGGTCTGCAGATGCCTCTTAGTATATGGATTCTGTTTCCTTTGTCTGTAAACCCAGAAGTGCAATAGTTGGGTCAGGAAGTAGGTCTATTTTTGATTTTGTGGGAAGTCTCTAATATGCTGTTCTTCTTACTAGCTGGACTAATTTACATTCCCACTGAGAACTTACAGACATCCTCTTCTTTCCATGCCATTACCAGAACCTTTTTTTCTTTTTCTTTTTGCTATAGGTTCTTACTCTATAGCCCAGCTGGTCTCAAACTCAAGGCAATTCTCCTGTCTCGGCCTGCCGAATGCTAGCATTGTTAAGTATGTGAGTCGTGTTGACCTCATAACTGCCTTCATCATTTTGATTAACCATCCTAACAGGATGAAACAGCATAGTCTTGTAGGTTGCTTTGTTCCCCAGCAGTGCTGGGAATGGATCTCACGCCCTTAGCCGGGTAGGTGAGCCCTACCACTGTGCTTCACCTGTCCCCGGGTCATTTTGACTGATATGCTCTGTGTTTGTGGACACGTGCTCTCCTTAATACGAGAAATGTCCTATTTTGGAAGGATTACTTGATTTGGGGTTGTTTTCTGTATGTCTTGTATATCCTGGATGTTAGCCCTCTGTAGCTAGTAAATCCTTCTCCCACCCTGGAGGACCTCTCTTGACAAGGGCAGACACTTTTTTTTTTTCAATTGTGTGCACATGCGTGTGTGTGTGTGTGTGTGTGTGTGTGTGTGTGTGCTATGTGTACCGTGTGTGTGTGATACTGGCAGAGGCCACAGCCCTATATAAGCCAACTCACCCAATATGGATACTAGAAACTAAACTTGGATCTTATGCAAGAGCAGCCAGTGCTCTTAACCTCTGAGCCATCCATTTCTTCACCCTCAGAGGGACATTGTTAAGCTTGATTTAATCCTGCTTCTCTGTCCATGGGTCTGAAGTGATTCTTTTTTTCTTCACTTACTAATATTGATCATTTGTGTCTCCTTTCTCTTATCTGGTATACCACAGTTGCTGAGATTTTATCAACTATCTTGATCTTTTAATACTCACCTTCACTCTCTTCCTTGCGCATGCTTTTCTGGAATTATGGGAAATGTAGTCCCCCTTTCACTGGCTAATTAGAATCAGAATACTCTTGCCTTCAGGGAACAAGGAAACTTCACTAGGCGTAGCCCTGGCTTGGGTCCCCTCTGTGCTTGTCTCTTGGTTATGTGTACGCACTGAGTCCTCAGAACAGCTGACCCTTAGTAGTCATAGGCACGGTGACGGTTTGCATATACTTGGCCCAGGAAGTTGCACTATTTGGAGATGTGGTATTGTTGGAGTAGGTGTGCCACTATGGGCTTGGCCTTTAATACTCTTGTCCTTACTGCTTGGAAGTCAGATTTCTCCCAGCAGCCTCCAGATGAAGATGAAGAACTCTCAGCTCCTCCTGCACCGTGCCTGCCTGGATGCTGCTGTGTTCCCACCATGATGATAATGGACTGAACCTCTGAACCTGTAAGCCAGCCCTAATTAAATGTTGTCCTTGTAAGAGTTGCCTTGGTTAGGGTGTCTGCTCACAGCGGTAAGACCCTAACTAAGACAGAAGTTGATGCCAGGGACTGGGGTATGGCTGGGATAGGTCTGACCATGCTTTTGTCTGGAAGAATCTGGATTTGGGGACTTTGGCTTTGGAGAACAATGGGATGCTTTAAGTGGGGCTTAATGGCTATCCTAGTAAGACTAGGAAAGGCTTTGTTGCTGAGATTAAGTTGAACTGTGCAGACCTGGCCCAAGAAGGTTCCGTGGAGAAGAATTTCTGTGTGCGGCCTCGAGACTGTTTTGTGGTACTTTGCCAAAGAGTGTAGCTGCTTCCAGCCCTTGTCTAAGGCTGAGGTAAAGAAATTTTTATTAAATACATTGACAAAAGAAATCTCCAAAAAGCCCAGTAGGAACTTTATTCTCTGGTTAAATCTCATGAAGTGTGTTTTGAACAAGCATAGCAAACTTAGAAAGGAAAAACAAAATATATGAGGGGCACCAGGAAGTGAAATGGAGCTGAATCCTGTGTTCAAGGATATTAAATTGGATTAAGGAAGTAGTAACCTTAGGGCAAAATCCCACCCAGGTAAATTTAGGACCAGGCGAGTTAGTACATTTTCCTGCAGTATCATCTTCTCCCACGCAGGAGGTCCCGGCTCTGATTACTCACATTACAGGCCTCAGAATTCCACTGCCCTCTGGAGTGCTCGCTTTGTTCCCACAATGCACTGCTAGATGATTGTACACACACACACACAGAGAGAGAGAGAGAGAGAGAGAGAGAGAGAGAAAACAAAATCAGCAAAGGATCTACACCACTTGGGAGACAGCATGGCTGGGTACTGCTGAGCTAGAGAGCTCCACCCCCAACCCCCTCACACACACCCCAGTTCCCACCCCCAACCCCCTCACACACACCCCAGCTCCCACCCCAACCCCTCACAACCCCCCAGCTCCC
>NC_034590.1:111628338-111642005 GCF_900095145.1 Mus pahari | reverse complement strand
AACCCCCCAGATCCCACCCCAACCCCCTCACACACCCCAGCTCCCACCAAAGGCAGGTAAAACTAGCACCTGCAGAGAACAGTGACGGCAAAGCCCTTTTAACTGTTTTTGGTTTTGGTTGGTTGGTTGGTTGATTGGTTGGTTGGTTTGGTTTGAGACACCTTCTTTTGTAGCCCAGGTTGACCTTAAACTGGTTATGTAGGTAGGATGACATGATCTTCCTGCTTCTATTTCCTAAGGTCTGGGATTACAGGTATGCACTACTATATCTTGTTTCGGAAATGCTGGGGATCGATCCCAGGGCTTCCTGCACATAAGATAAACCTATAGCCCCAGCTCTGTAAAACCAATACTTGATGGAACAGTTCAAGGTTTAGAGATGTTTAGAGATGGTGAGGTCAGGGGTGTTCTGAGGGCGCTGGAGTGATCTTGACCTTGGTCAGTGTTAGACCAATGCAATAAGGCCACAGTACAGAAGGATAGTGTCTTAGGGGTCCTGGATGCCAGTACAGGGGTCGGCACTACACCAGCATCCAGGTAGTCTGTCTGTCCTGATAACCATCCTCATCTCTGTGAGTTCTGCTCAGACGGAATAGGACTTGTCCCACAATCCCACAGCTGCGCAGACAAAGGCTCTAAAGTCAGTTGTGTGGGTCAACAGGAGCCCAGCCTTACAGATCTCCACCTTACCTGGGGGTGGGGTGAGAGGACCCGAGAACAGAACCTAGGGCACAGGAAAGGGACAGGTCAGAAGCTTAGCCTGGCTCCTGGACTCTGGCTCCTGTACTCCTGGCCATTTGATTCCAAGGTGAAGGTAGGGCCTTTGATCTCTGATGTTTATAGAGTAGTGGCCACAAAGGTTCCTGGGAGCTCGCAGGCTAGCCAGACTAGAGGTATCTGTGTGCTCCTGATTCAGTGAGAGACTCCATCTCCAAAACAATAGGGCAGGTGGGGTTGAGAAAGACACTGACCTCTGGATTCCACACATGTGCAAGCACACATGAACACACAGAGATGATCAGGAATCCGCTACTACCACCATACAGTTCTGGAGGATGGAAGGCCGGGATCAAGTGCTACAGGATCATGTTTTGGTAAAAGACGATCCTGTCTGCCTATTCCAGCTTCTGGCAATTGCTAGGTATGCTGTCATGTTCATGTGTTCTCAGTCTTGGTGACCCTCCTCACACGGTTCTGTCCTCTGTGTTTATGTCTCTGATATCTCCCATAGGCCAGGACTCAGGATCAGCTCAGGTCTCAGAAATAGGGTAAGACTCAAATTCAGGGCACCACTGGGGATCAGAACAGGACTGGAGGTCGGGGCAAGAGTTAGGATCAGGGCAGGACTCACGGCTATAGCAGGACTTGGGATTAGCATATCCCTGGGGATCAGAGAGGAAATCAATACCTGGGTATGAATCAGAATTTCTCAGATCCTGTGGTGTTCTAGTTGGATGGTGGAGGACTCCTGAAGCTTAAGAACTTGGGTCCTGCAGAACTGGCTGACTCAGGTTTATTCAGGGCACCTTATGGTCACGGATGGCACTGGCTGGTTGGCTGGCAAACATGGAGACTCACGGAAGCAGGCACAGCACAGAACACCTGGCAGGGAGCCACTGGGATCAGCCTGCCTGGCTGGAGGGCAAGCACAGTGACTAGAGCACCAAGAACCACACGGTGGAAGGCTTGTCCCCGTCTTGTGCACAGGACAGTGGCTGTTCCAGAAGAGAAGCACCATGTGGTTACTCCAGGTAAACACTAGAAAGAGCCCAAGTGCATGGGTACCCACACATGTAGCATCTCATCGGGGTCAAGGGGACCCTGTCGGTGTGTCCGGTGTGTCTGTAGGTTCCTGCAGTAGCCAGAGCACAGACAGGCACAGATAGACGTACACTAAAAACCTAGTGGTGTTGTTGGTATGGACTCAGGACCACGCCTGCATCTGAGGACCCTGGAGGAAAATGGAAGCTTATCATCTAGGAGGGACTCAGACAGGAAGCTGGGTGCTCCACCCAGGGGGTCTGTGTGCCCTCAACGATCAGCATTCTACCACAGGAGCATCTCAGCCCCTCAGATGGAAGACACACATTACTCTGCATTCATGGAGAAGGCCACAGAGACCATCCCATCCACCTCTTTCTATAATGGAGTCTACGGGTGGGCCGGTGTCTAGTCTCCTATAGAATCAGCTCCCTCCCCCCCCCCAACTACTGGCTTCCAGCCATCACAGAAAGTCTACGGCACTTCATCTAGTCTACTTTTTAAAGCCAGTTTGATAGGGAGGAGAGCTTTGGAAATCGAGAGATCATGATGATCAAATTGCCAGCTCTCTGTGAGAGGCCAATTTGTCCTCTCCCTGTCATCTTGGATTCCTGAAGCTGGGTCTCCATCATCTGCTGCCTCCTCTTTCCCAGGCATGATCTGGCCCTCCTGTGAGTCTGCAGAAGCTCCTTCTGGAAGAGCTCAACAAAGAACCAGTTTAGACAAGAGCACATTTGAGTAGTGCATGAGCGCCCCCTGGTGGCTGCACGCTATGAGCCTGTGGTCCAGACAGGACAGACTCTGGCTTTGCAGGCACTGAAGCAGGGACCACCGTTCCAGCAGTGAGAGTTCAGAACCCAGCAGTGGGTGCCTGAAGGGTGCTGCTTGCTTAGGCTGGTCTGTGGAGGTGCCCACTGGCCCATTTGTGGGCCTGGTTGCTAGGTGCTCTGGTCTCCTACTCTTCCCCCATGACCTACATCCTTAAGAGTCCCTGAGGTAATTCACGTAAACTCAGGCCCTGCAGGGAAAGGCTGACAGGGAAATAGGGCAGAGGCTATGGTAACAGTATGGACTCCTGGGAAGCCAACAGCTTCTTCTTACGGTATCGCCAACTGTTCTGGGCCCCTCAGTGATCTTGCTGGACCCTGTCCTGCCCCCCTGTATACCCCACTTAAATCCACAAGGAAACCACTCTGCCCATTCCCTGTCCCTTCTGCAACATCATGCTCCTTGCAGTCCCTCTGTCACTGACAAGTCCCCGTGTCCATGTTGGACACCAACTGTCATCCCAGCTTTGATCAAGCTTTCTCCCTCTCCTCTACTTTATCCAGCTGGGACAGGTGTGCCACGCAGGTGACAGAGACAGAACTGCTGGCCTGCAAACGGGAAATACGGAGGCAGAAAGGACAACCTGTGGAAGGAGAGGCCTTTCCCAGCTGAAATCTCTGCTCCCAGTCCTATTCTGAAGGGTGACAGTAAAGGTGAAAAGGAGAGATATAGTTAGCCATCTTTGGTTAGGGTCCCCACTGAAGGACATGAATCTGTGTGAGGATGGAGGGTTCATCTTCTGATGTGGGGAGAGGAGGCAGGAGCCCCTGAGGCGGTCTCATCAGTGGAACGGAGGACCCTGGACTGATGAGGAAGCAGGAGGAAAGAAGAGTTGTCCTCCAGTGGGGGAGGACTGGAGTGGGTCATCAGGTCATCGTAGAGTTGCCGAGAACAGGAAACTCTGAATGTGTCTGGCCCTCAGCGCCGCTAGACAGCATTCAAGCAAGTCATAGACCCTGTGGCTATGCTCAGTCTCTGCTTCTAGAACATTCCAGAGAGTTCCGACTGAGTCCCCTGACCCTGTTGAGGACATGAGATTGAAACAAAACTTGGTCCTTCTTTGGGGCCTGTGCCCACCATGCCATGTGTCCCATGTCGTGGGTTGTCCATATCTCCACAGTCCACTCACCCACATTGCTCACTCTGAGGCTTGGCCAGGAACTTTGGGTCCCCATGAGGGCCAGATGGTTCTAGAAGACTCTCAGGATGCCTCCGACCCTCCCAAGGGGGCCCAGGGAGACCTGCAAAATGTCACAGAAAAATGAAAGGCAAGGAGAGGGAGAGACAGCTGCGGCCTCCTGTAAACAGTCTGATTTCCCAATGCGAACCAGATTGTGGCCCAGGACCTCAGGTAAACATGTGCGTCAGCAGCCCCAGCCCCCCACCGCCCAGGAGGCCCAGGGTCTGCAAGGCCCAACTCTGGGATGCATCACCGTCACCGCCCAGACGGTTCCTAATTAGGCAAAATTAGGCCTCGCATTCCTCCAAAATCCCCAAGATCTCTGCAATTTCAGGTCTTCCCCAAAGGAAAACACTGGGTAATTAAACAGCGTGAGCAAGAATGGTATAGAATGTTCTCTGGCTGAGGGAGCAGCTCTGGTTTCCCACCCACCTTGGCTGGACAGAGGATCTGCTGCTGGGAAGTGGATTAACCATGGCCTTGTTCTCAGGGCCTGGGTGGCCGTGGGGCTGGGGGAAGGGGGCAGCCAGCCCTGGGCCTGGATCTCTGCTGCTGGGGTGTGGGGTGTGGGGTGTGGGGCTGTTAGGCTCCTGTAGCCTGTGCCTTACCTGTGAGCAGTACCAAAGTCAGTAATTTCAGTAGTGCACCCATATTGTGTCAAGTCAGAAGCAACTCCATATTGTATAGAACAGTGGCTTTTCCAGCTGTGTGTGACCTGGAGAGACTATTTTATGAGTAGCTTTTGACTGCATTCTGAGGATGAGGGAGGTGTCTGGTGGGCACGTGAGTAGCACCATCTGTCCAGCACCACACAGGAAGCACAGGTTGATAAATAACTCACTCCTGGGAAGCAAAAGACTAGAGTTTATCAGAGTGAACTGAGACCACGGGGCCACATGGTATCAAAATCATACCCGGGAAGCCAGGCCCAAGAACTTACCAGGCATACCAGACCAAGGGAAGGGTGGAATCCCTCACCTGGACACGGTAAGAAGGTAGAGACTCAGTGTCTTAATGGTGATCACCCACCCTGCACACCCCAACATGTCATCTGATCACGTGACTCGATAGTTTAGAGCAGGTGTTGCTCCTCCAGAGGCTCCGAGTTTGGTTCCCAATGCTTACGTTGTGTGGCTTACAATCAACTGCTTGTAACTCCAACTCCAGGAGATCTGGTATGCTCTTCTGGCCTCTCCAGACACCAGGAACACATGTATCCATCTGTGCACACACACACACACACTCACGCATGCACATGCACACGCGCGCACACCCCCACACACAATTTTTTTAATGCTTCTTGTAGAGAGCCCTTTGCAGAAGAAGCTTGCTGAACAAGCCTCAGGCTGGCACAGACCTCCGGCTCAGAGTGGCACTTGAGGGTGGGACATCCACCTCTGTGACACTCCACTGTCCCCACCACAGCCCCTGTGTTTTACACAGGGAACCTGAGAGGGCCTTAACTTTATCCAAAGTTTTGATGTTGGCTTTAACGATTGGTTTGTCTGAGACAGGGTCTCACTATGGAGCCTTGGCTGGCCTGAAACTTTCTATGTAGAACAGACTAACCTCTTCACACACCTCTGTCTGCACAGCCTCCTGAGTGAGTGCTGGTGTGAAAGGAGTGGGCTACCACTCCAGACCTCACACTCTGTGTTGCCGCTAGACCTGTTGGGTACCAGACATTCCACCACACACAAACAGATGGACTCACTTTTTCAAACTGTGGAATGTGGGTTAGTATGAAACAAGACAGTGGTGACAGGTTTCTGAACTCACAAAGACAAAAAGTCCATTCAAAGTCAAGTGGGTCATGAATCCATGATGTTTCTGGTGGGGCTGACCCATGTTCTTTTCCTTTATGTGTGTGTGGGGGGGTAGAAGTGTGTGTGTCTGTGTGTGGGTGTGACCATGTGATATATATGTATGTGTAGTATGTGGATGTGTCATATATGTTGGGGGGGTCTGGAGGGGTGAGGGTGTAGTAGGTAGAGGTGTGTGTGTGTGTGTGTGATATGTGACTATAGGTGTGTGTTGGGGGGTAGGGTAGGGAGTGGGGTACATGTGTGATGTGTGTATGTGTGTGTCTGTGATGTGTGAGTGTCTCTCTGTATGTATGTATGTATTAGAGGTATGTGTGTGTGTGTGTGTGTGTGTGTGTGATGTGTGTTGGGGGTGTGTGAGGGTGGGGTATGTGTATGGATGTGGGTGTGGGTGTGAGGGTGGGTGTAGTGTGGGGTGTGTTTGTGATGTGTGTCTGTAGGTGTGTGTATGTCTGTGTGTGTGATGTGTATGTATGTACTGTGTATATGTGTATGAGTGTGTATGTGTGTGTGTGTAATATGTGTCTAGGGGATTATACAGGCCACATGTGGAAGTCAGAGGACACGTTTGCAGAGTTGGTTTTCTCCTTCTGTCTTCCTGTGAGTCCCAGGGATCCAATGTAGAGCTTTAGGTTCCTTAACCTACTCAGCCCCTCTCCACCCCAGCGGTGTTCTCCTCTTGAATATATGGTAAAATCATAGCTGTGCTAGAGACTTGTGTTCAAATGACTTCATGTATGTGAATTATTAATGCTACATTAATTATCATGTTTGATAGGTGTACTTGCTTTTTCCTGGCAGCAGGCCTAAGGTGAGTTTGTCAGCAGTGGGCTATGAATTATACCTATGTCTACGCCTATGTGTCTGGAGTTGAGTTCAAGTTTCTCTTATTAAAAAAGAGTTGTGGGTAAAAAAACAAAAATAAAAACTCACACACTCCTTGTGGGCCAGCAGCTGAGGACAATGTCAGTCTTTGGGGACAATCTAATCCACCCAAGATGAGATAAAGGTGACCATCATGAGGCCCTGCTTGTCAGCCTGGTACAATTGTAACCTTAGCTCCACCCTCCAATGGAAGTGTGGCTCTGCCCCAGCTCTCTGGTCCCCTCTCTCAGATAGGAAGGGTGTAAAATGTCAAACATGTCAATGTCCCCTCCTTCTCCTTCTCCAGAAAGGCTAGGATTGGTTTGCTAGGCTGTGTTTATGACTTAGGCATACAGATCTCTGTACACAGCTGTGAGTGTGAGTGTGAGTGTGTGTGTGTGTGTGTGTGTGTGTGTGTGTGTGCGCGTGCGCGCGCACCCATATGTCAAACAGTCTGGTTTCCATGTCACACAAAGGCAGGTCAGATGTGGGCATTGCCTTTGTGGCTGTAAGGACAGACCTGACTCCATGTTGAATATGTGGGGTGCACTCACACAGGACAGGCAACCTGTTGCTGCCACTTTAAAGCTCTGGAGGTGAACAATGTGGTTCCAGAGAGTGGTGGGCATGGCCTTGCTGTCCGGCTGACATCGGGTGTGGAGGTAAGCACTCAGCTAGCACCAGGGACTAAGGATGGGGCACTTATGTGTTCTTGGTGCCTTCATTGATATGTCCAGCATTCAAACACTGGAGGTGACAAGCCTTGTGTTAGGTGGCCATTCACTCGTTACCTGGAGGAAGAGGAGGAGGAGGAGGGCACAGAAAATGACAGAGCCAAGGGAGACACAGGACAAGAAGGGCTGGGCCGCCACTCAGAGCATAGCAAATTTTCATTGCTGGCCATGAAAGGACCATCTCCCAGGGATGTCAGCCAGAGGGTGACACCGTGACTTCTGCCATTTGGCTTTCCCTTTGCCTCTCTGATAAGACATCCCATTCTCTGCGGCTCCAGTGCTAACTCACAAACACGTCTGTAATGAGTAATTCCAGGCCTCTGGTCTGCGGCTGTGCTCGACCTATGAGGCCGGTATTAACTGCCTTATCAAATCCTGCTTGACACATCCTGTAGGGAGGCCTCTCCCACCACTGACTTTCAGGCCACAGGGCAGGGAAAGAGGTGAGAGCTGAGGAGATAATTTCTTATCAGCTGTGTGTGCCCAGCTCCCACGACAGTTTTGAGGCTGGCCTGATCCCATGGGACTTTCCCTTCCCGTTGAAGGAAATAGAGGCTCAGGGCCCGGAAGACATGCTGACCATGCTGGAGGAGGCCAGCTCCCTGGGGAGTCCTGATTGTAGCACATGTCAAGTGTGAGTATGAGCAGACGCTGGCCCAGCACCTCCTCCACAGCCAGGAACGGCTCTCCTCTGGCGTGGGAAAAGTCCACTGGGTCACGGCTCTTCCGTGAGAATCTGCTTACAGTGGGGCCTGCCTGTGTGGATGCTTTACGTGCAGGTCTGCCTTTCCAGGCCACTAGACTCTGTCCCTGGCCTAGCCTCCAGCTACCTGCTTGTCCCTGGCTTCTCACCCCAAGGTGTCCCACAGTGGAACTGTAACCTTCCCCCAAGTACTCGGGCCTGTCTTAGCCTATTCTCTAGAGGAGTGGCTCCCAACTTGTGGGTCACCACTCCCAAAAGACCATAGGAAAACACGGGTATTTAAATTCTGATTCATAACAGTAGCAAAATTAAAGTTAGGAAGTAGCAATGGAAATAGTTTTATGGTTGCTGGTCACCACAACCTGAGGAACTGTATTAAAGGGTTGAAGCATTAGGGACGTTGAGAACCACTCATCTAGAGGGACACAGGATGACCTTTGCATCTTAGAGGGGGTCAAGGCAAGATTCTGCGGGACACGGGCCATACACAGAACCTCCGCCTCACTAGGAAAGCATAGCATTCCCGAGGAGTCAAAGAACTTTCTAAGAAGGGAACAATGGAAAGGAGAAGTCCACGCAGACTGTCAAGTCCCCATGACCACGAGTGTGTCAGTCACACTTGTGTCTTCTAGGGTCACGAGTTAACTGCAACAGGGAGCTTGCACCAAAGGGGCAGTGGAATCAGAATCAGGTCAGAGAGTGAAGCCTGTGAGTGAGGCCATCTTCAGAGCCACATGGGCCTGGGGCCATCAAAGGTAGGTTGGCAGGCAGCTCACTCTTGAGCCTTGCCATGTCAGCTCTACAGGTCCCCTGAAACCGGACCACAGAATTCTCATATGGTTAAAGAAATTACAAGAAACTGTTAACATTTTGGATATTTCTAGGTGGTATTTTTTTTTTAAAATATCCATACCACTATATTCTTTGTTTGCTTGCTTGTTGTGACAGGGCTGGACAGTCCCATGACTTGACACATGTAGAGGTCAGAGAATGACTTAGAGAAGTTAGTTCTCACCTTCCGCTGTTTGGGTTCATGGGACCAAACTCAGCACCTTTACCTGCTGAGCCAGTTCACCAGCCCTTAAAAAGGGCTTTTAAAAGAAGAGGTTTTGAAATGACTTCTTCCTGAAAGACAGTTTAGAGCAAGAGAGATGGAAGAGAAGAGGAATGAGAGAGAGGGAGAAAAAATGGGAGAGAGAGAGAGAGAGAGAGAGAGAGAGAGAGAGAGAGAGAGAGAGAGAGAGAGAGAGAGAGAGAGCATACTGTCATACTGGGAGATGCAGACTCACTCTTCCCCTGGTGAGCAGGGCTGAGCCCATCTTGGGGACTTGTCAGCCGGGCTTTCCCATGAGAATCACAGGAGCAGGCAGGAGACAGGCAGAAAGGAATGAAGCTGGGAGCAGCTGGGTGTGGGTCTAAGAGGTCAAAGGTCTTGTTTTCTTTCAAAGGGTGATGGAGCGATGTGCTGTGTGAGAGATCACAGGACCTGTGTAGTGGGGCACACATACAATCCCAGTCCTGGAGAGGCAGAGGAAGAAAAGCTGAGAGTTCTAGGCCAGCCTGAATGGCATGGCAAGACAACACCTTTGAGAAGAACTCAGCTCAGCATTGTAATTTTTAACTGCAGAACACAGGCCCTTAACTCTCAGCCTTCAGCTTTCTTAAGATACAGTTGACACAATGCACAGTGAGGTGCACAGTCAGTGGGTCTGGATGCAGTCCTGAATCTGGGCAGCATTGCTACCGACCATCCACAATGATGACACTGGCAGTAGCCTCTCTCTCTCTCTCTCTCTCTCTCTCTCTCTCTCTCTCTCTCTCTCTCTCCACCAAGACCACTCACCCACCAATCTCCTTGCTTTTCCTCCTTTTGCCAGTGATAGAAGTTGAATATTGGTGGTCTCACCTGGGATGTAGTCTTTTGTGACTGGTCTCCTTCACTCTGGAGTCATGTATGTCTTCCTTCTTACAGACAGATACAGTTCCACTGCACACATATACCACAGGTAAACATGGAGGGAAGCTCATTGTTTCCACTTCGGGGCTTCTGGGACCTTTACTGCTATGAACCTAAATGTGCACATTTTAAAGATTTTTTTTTTTTTAACATTCATTACTTGGAGGATGCCATGCATGTACTGTGGTGAGCGAGTAGAGCTCAGATGGCAGCCTGTGAGAATTAGTTCCCTCCTTACCAAGTGTGGGTCCCAGGGATTGAACTTAGGTTTGGTGGCAAGCAAGCTTCTTTGACTGCTACACCCATCTCCTTACCCCATGTGTGAGCCAGAGTGTATGTGGACATGTGCTTCCATTTCTCAATGGTGTGCTCAGGGAGAGCTGCAGGAGCCTATGATAAGTTTGTGTACAGTGACAAAGCAAGGCCATTTTCCAGAGCAACCCTGTCGTTTAATAAACCCACCACCACACAGGGTCCAAACCTCTCCATACACTTGTCTTTGCCTGTTTCCCATGTAATCTTAGCATTCTCAGAGAGACGTTTTAAAAAAAATTATTATGAGAGAGAGAGAGAGAGAGAGAGAGAGAGAGAGAGAGAGAGAGAGAGAGAGAGAGAGAGAACCAGTGTGCATGCAGAGGTCAGAGGACAACCAGCTGGAGCCCTTTCTCCTCTTCCTTCTCCCACATGGACCCTGAGTCTGAACTCAGGCCATCAGGCCTGGCGACCAGTGTCGTGGCATGCTGAGCCATCTCTCTCAGAGAGGTTTTGATCTGCCCACCAGTAAACAACTTGAGCCCCTTCTCTCTCATATGCTGGTCACCTGCACACGTTCTTTGGAACCTGCCCATTCTGACAGTGCCATCAGTCCTTTAGATTGAGTTTGCCATCTTCGCTGATGTGGCCTTGTGTGCTGCACTTTTACCCGTCATCCATTGCTCCCAGTGGCTTTTTGATGACCCTTGCAGAATTCCCACATGGGCAGGCAGGCAGCCTGTCTTCCATCTTCCTCTGCAATCTGTCGCCTTTCTTGTTTCTCATGCCTCACAGGCCAGACCCGTCCTTGAAGGATGGCAGACAGGGCCGGAGAACCACATTCCTGCCTTGTTCCTTATCTCTGAGGGAAGCATTTAATCTCCCAGTCCTTGCTACGGAGTCCACTGCATATTTTTCGTAGATGCCGTCTTTATCAGATGGAGAAAATGCCTTTGAACTCGCAGCTGCTTGGGAGTTTTAGGCTGAATACATTTTTTATTTTTTCAAGTGTTTTTCTCATATAGATGTCTATAATCCCATGGGAATTTTCGTCTGTTAACGCTGCGGATCCGGTCTGTTTATATGGGGAATGTGCTGACTTCAAATACCTAGATACTCTCACTTCTGGTGAGAGCTCTGTGCTTCCTCTACAGTTAATCCTTTGTGTATGTTACTGGGTCTGACTCTGGTACCAGGCTGTTCATGGAGGATGCTGGTCCAGTCTTCTTGATGTTCCCATTTGTTTTTGATACCAGTATGAAGAAGGCACATGAGCCCGGGGTTTGGGCAGGGAACATGGAGTCCCTGTGACTTTTTCTGCCAAGGACTGGGTGGATTTATCAGTATAAAGTACCATAGCAGCGTGTGACCGTCAGAACCTCCTTAGCTCCAGGTGTGACTTCCTGAGCAGACAGGGGCTGGCCCTCTCACCCAGCTGTTCAGGAGAGAGCTTCGGTCATTTCTGGGGCTCAGAACTTTATCATAGGAGTCCCTTCTAGTCTTAAACTAGTTTATTTATTTTTTTAAAGATTTGCTTTTAGTTTTTAAGTGTGTGTGTGTGTGTGTGTGTGTGTGTGTGTGTGTGTGTGTGTTGGCGTGGGGCATGATGTGTGCACGTGTGAACGCAGGTACCTGAAGAATTCAGAAGAGACTGTTGGATCCCCTGGAGCTGGAATTACAGGTGGTTGTGAATGGCCCATGGGAATGCTGTGAGCCAAACTTGGGTTCTCTGCAAGAGCAGCCATCACACTTCAGCCCGGGACCAGCTCTCTTGCCCACTCCCACCCCACCCATCCTCACCCCTGTGTTTCCTGCTCTTTTTTATAGAGTCTATGGAATCAAAATCCAAACTGAAAAAAAATAAAAGCACCACAGTTGTGAAGGGAGATCCAGAGAAGGATCAGGGACCCCGAGGTAGGGATGGGAAGGGTGCAACAGAGAGCCAGTGAACACGCAAGGGAACAGACTACCAAAAAAAAAATCACTTCAAAAAAAGAAGAAAGAATCAAACACTTCTCCACTGACACTCTTAGTAAAGAAGGCATGTGGTTGCCAGGCACGGTGGCCTGTACACATGGATTCCCAGTATAGGGAAACAGAGGCAAGGAGGATCAGGAGTTCAAAGCCATCCTTGGTCACATAGCAGTTTCAAGACCAACCTGGGCTATATATATATATATATAAAAAAACCTGATCCAAAACAAAACAAAACAAAAAATTTTTTTCAGGAGAGAAATGTTTCTAGCAATTGTAACAATAAAACTATGGATTCCTATCCTTTATTGTCTAGGATGTGTATGAACATGTACCAGCATGGATGTCTGTGTACTATGTATGTACAGCATTCTCTGAGGCCAGAAGACGATGTTGGATCACCTGGAACTGGAGTTACAGACAGTTATTAGCTACCACATGGATGCTTGAAATCAAACCTGGGTCCTCTGGAAGAACAGCCAGTGCTCTAAACTGCTGAGCCACCTCTCCAGCCTCCTGACTTTCTACCCTTGAGATCCAAATTAATTACACAAACCAACAGGCAACAGAGACCAGGCAGAAAAAAAGCCACAGGAGTTGGGCTCTGCAGAGATTCTTGGCATTTTCTTGCTAAGTACATTAATACCATCGATCATGGTGTGTGGACTTTACATTTTTCCTTTGTTGATACATACAGACATAACAGTTCTTATCAAAACTAGAATAGCTAACCTCATTTCTGTTTAACGAAGTTGGAGGCACCTCACCACTTGCTTCAGAGCTGGTGACCCATGGAAGGGACCCTCTGGGAAGGAAGCAGCCAAGCGGGCCACAGGCAGGGGGAAGCTGCCCTCTCCATAGTCCCCTTACTCTCACGAAGCTGTAAGCAGCTTTGAGAGAAAGAGTACTTTAGGCATGTATCCGAGGCCATCCGCCGGCCAGCCGCTGGGTTAAAAAAGACCTGTGGAGGTGGAGAGATAACTTGGACCCCAGTTGAATCCACAGCGCCATATAAAGCCTGGGTTTGTCAGTACACACTTGTAGTTCCAGCACCTGGATTGGGGGCTCGAAGGCTAGCCTAGTCTGTGAGTCCCACCCAGGGAGAGACCCTGACTGAACAGTCCTGGTGACAGCCCTGGAGGGTGACACCTGAGCTTGACCTCCACCCGTCTGTGCACACACAAAACGTGACTAAAATAAGAAGTAAAAGCTGACCCTGACCTAACGTGCATCTCTCTCACAGGTACACAGCCACACTGGATAAAAACCTGAGAACTTAAACACACAGGAGCAAAGATGCAGGTCCTGGGCTGTGCACAGGCATCACGAAGAGGGGACTAGAGATGGCTCAGTGGGTAAAACAGTTGCTTCGATAGCAAAGGAGTAACTTGTCATTCCAGGACTCCTGAGAGCAAGGCTGGATGCTAGGCCTGCTGAGCTAGTGAGCTCCAGGTTCAATGAGAGACCTTACCTCAGTAAACAGAGAGTGACTGAAGAAGACACCCAACACCTCTGGCTTCCATGTGCATGCTTGCACTCCCTCCACACACACACACACACACACACACACACACACACACACACACACACA
>NC_034590.1:111618911-111628237 GCF_900095145.1 Mus pahari | reverse complement strand
GGTGTAGAGTCTTGTGTTAACTATTTTTCCTACACACACACACACACAAACACACACACACACACACACACACACACACAAACACACACACACATACACACAAGCACACACTAAAATAGTAAAGCAATTAGACCTCGTTGAAATTAAAATTTTTCACTCAATGCAAGACTGGTTTAAAAAGTATGAAGAGGGAAAGCCGTAAACAGGGGAAAGATTTGCAAACACATACCTGATTAAAGCTTTAATTGTAAATTAAAAGCAAATCTCAAAAGTACATAGTATAGGGCTGGAGAGATGGCTCAGAGGTTAAGAGCACTGGCTGCTCTTCCAGAGGTCCTGAGTTCAATTCCCAGCAACCACATGGCTCATAACCCTCTATACTGTGATCTGATGCTCCTTTCTAGCAAGTGGGCATACATTTGCAAGCAGAATACTGTATACATAATAAATAAATAAATAAATGAATAAATAATTTTTTAAAAGTGCATAGTATAAGCCAGGCATGGTGGTATACACACATAATCCTAGAACTTGGTAGGCTGAGGCAGGAGGATTGCTCTGTTCTAAGGCCAGCCTAGACTACCTTGTGAGAGATCCTAGCTCAGGAAGACAAAACCAAACACAAACCCTGCATTGTGCTGAGGGAAACGAACCTGTTAGGAAGCCTTGAAGAGACACACTGAGCATGAGACCCTGAGAGGACAAATGAGCTCTTGGCAGAGTGCGCAGCCTCCTTTAGGCCCTCAGCAGCAAAGACTGATGGCAGTTCCACATGGCGTCTTGTAAGGAGCCAGAAGAACGAGGTGTCCCCCCAACTCTGCCCGTGGGAAAGGTGTAACAGCACATCATCTCTGGAAAGTTGTTTGACAGTTTCTCCAAAAATTAAACATACATGGACCATACAGTCCAACAGTCCCAGTCCTGGGCGTCCAGCCCAGAGGCAAGAACATGTGTGCTCGCACGCAGCCCGCACACAATTGCACCTACACTCTTTGATGTATAACCTTAACTGGAAATAATTAAAGTGTCCTCAGTGGGGCTGGGAGGGGAGTGGGCTTGTGAGTCTGTGATGAGGAATACAACTGTCCACTCAGTGACAGGCAGGGTCCTGGGGTGCAGGGGGAAAGGCTCAAGAAAACAAGACCCATACAGTCCCTTCCTTCACTGTGTTCCAAGTGACCAGACAGAAGCCTCTGAAAGTGATCGAGAAGGCGTGAATACATCACAGGAGGAGATGGAAACGAGGCGTGCTTTGAAGAAGTGTATCTGTGTCTCTGTGGAAGCTGCAGGCACCTTACTGCTGGAAGATGGCAGAGAGCCAGTCACCCACATAAGGGAGACCACCATGCTGCCACCGGTACCTTGTCGTGGGAGAGTATGAAGGAGACACTGGGGAACGCTGTGTGGCAGCAAATAGGGACTCCAAGCTGTGCTAGGAATTTCCTGTGAATCTGGAGTTCTTTTTGAAGAAATTCATTTGGGCAGATGGGTCTTTCAGCAAAGAACCCGTATAGGTGTGAGGACCCGAGCTGGATCCTCAACACCTAGGTAAGAAGGCTAGGTATGACAGCACATGCCTGTGATCTCAGCACACACTCAGGAAACAGAGGCAGGAGGATGCTCTGGGTCTCCATGGCCACCCTGTCTATCTTAGTGAACTTCACTTTCAGCAAGAGACTTTCCTTCAAGACAAAATGGAGAGCATTGAGAAGGACATCTGATGTTGACCTATGACACACCACACACACACACACACACACACACACACTCACACACATCTGTGTATCTGTGCAGACACATACACAAAACATCTGGAGCTGAGACTGGAATGTCAGTGCTCAGGAGACGAAAGCAAGAGGACTGTGACTTTGAGGCAGCCTAGGCTACATAGAAAGGCCTGGAAATAACATAACAGCAATTTTTTTTTTTTTTAAGGACTGAGACTTAAGAGTGTCATTTGGCAGCAAAGTGACACCTATGCATGAAGCCGTGGGTTCAACCTGCCAAATAATATAGACAAAAGCAGAAACCACAGCCAGTGGCAAAGGCCTCACAGGCAGCTGCGCCTTGTGGGTAAGCAGAAAGGGACAAGGAAAGGACGCATGTCTGCTTAGCTTTGCAGACACTGTAGAAAAGTTAAGACAGATTAAGTGGGACAGTTATAAAGTTGTAGAAGAAGGGCCAGGCATGGGTGTGCACACCCATAATAAGGAAGCAGAGGTAGGAGGATTGCTTTGAGTTCAAGGCCAGTCTGGTCTACATAGTGAGTTCTGGGCCATCCAGGCCTACGTAGTAAGACTTTGTCTCAACGACTAAAAACAGAGAAGAGATGATGGAAGGGAACCGATACCACTTCTGGAGCCATTCTAACATTTAATCCTCAAAAACAGAAAGAATATGATTTGAAAGATAGAACAGAAATGCAAAAAGACGAAACATGGAGAGCAAGCAATGAGAACAAAGAGGACCCAAGGCTTGTGAAGGCAACTGGGCAGGATCTCACCCTGTACTGGTAGCTTCCTGGGGGACATGAAAAATCGAAGGACTGAATGGGCCTTCCACCAGCCTCATAGGCCACACTTAACCCTGCTGTGAGCTGTTGAAGACACTGTCATTGGTACTGCTCACAGGTAAGGCACAGGCTACAGGAGCCTAACAGCCTCACACCCCACACCCCAGCAGCAGAGATCCAGGTCCAGGGCTGGCTGCCCCCTTCCCCCAGCCCCACGGCCACCCAGGCCCTGAGAACAAGGCCATGGTTAATCCACTTCCCAGCAGCAGATCCTCTGTCCAGCCAAGGTGGGTGGGAAACCAGAGCTGCTCCCTCAGCCAGAGAACATTCTATACCATTCTTGCTCACGCTGTTTAATTACCCAGTGTTTTCCTTTGGGGAAGACCTGAAATTGCAGAGATCTTGGGGATTTTGGAGGAATGCGAGGCCTAATTTTGCCTAATTAGGAACCGTCTGGGCGGTGACGGTGATGCATCCCAGAGTTGGGCCTTGCAGACCCTGGGCCTCCTGGGCGGTGGGGGGCTGGGGCTGCTGACGCACATGTTTACCTGAGGTCCTGGGCCACAATCTGGTTCGCATTGGGAAATCAGACTGTTTACAGGAGGCCGCAGCTGTCTCTCCCTCTCCTTGCCTTTCATTTTTCTGTGACATTTTGCAGGTCTCCCTGGGCCCCCTTGGGAGGGTCGGAGGCATCCTGAGAGTCCAACCATACATTGTGACCACTGCTCTCACTGAGACAGGGAGATTGGTATTCTGTGGACTCTGGGGACATTTTGTCCAGGGACTTCCAGAAGAACGTCCAACCTTCCAAACGATGTCAGTGAGCATTCTGCACCCAGGCAACGGCTGACAGCAGGAGTCGGTTCACTGCAGCCATGCAGTGGCTGACTGCAGCAGTGGACTAGTACACCAAAGGCCCCGGGATGAAGGCCCAGGCCAGCTCTCCAATGCCTGCTGTTTGCTACGCCCTTCTCTTTCCTCACTTCCCCCTCCCCTCCTTCCCTCTTCCCTTCCCTCTTCCTTCTTTCCTTCCCGTTGTTCTCAGTCCCCCCACTTCTTCCCCTTGCTCCCCTACTCACTGTAGTTTGATGCAGCTCATACTTGTGACCACAGCTTCAGTTTGCCCGTGATTTACTGGCTAGAGTGCTTAGCTCCTTAATAAGTTCTGAGAGTTTTGGGTGTCCATGAGGCTGACTCTGTCCTCCTGGGACACATTTGTCACCACTGGAATTTGCTAGCTGTCACTTAGCTTGTCATCTTAAACACTCTTATTTGTTCTCTTAACCACAAAGAGACAGGCACTTGCTCAGCACAAGCGGGCTGTCCCCTGTGTAAGGAAGGCAGGGGCACTCACAGCAGGACAGTAAACACTTCTGATGATAATGGGGTAAGGTCATGGTCCAAACAGGAGGTAACCCCAAGAAACTCAAGGTTCCCTCCCTCCCTCCCCGGAGTCCTGACATTCTACGCACACTCAGAGGCTTGGTAAACCAAGCCAGGAATGGATGGGACAGTGGCTCCTGGCTCAGAACACGGTCTGCACCCCAGGCAGAGGCTTCAGAGCAGAGAGTGGCCTCAGTGTGGGGAGGTGGGAACTGTGAGGTTCACAGAGAGAACAATACAACACAGCCAGGTAGAAGTCCTCTCTGTCACCTTGCCGGAGACACTGTAAGGCTTTGAGCTCAGTCCAGCTGGGATACTCGGGGCACCACAGGCCCAGGGTCTTCTTGGCCTGTTTGTGTGTGCCCTTGGTGCGCACAGTATCATTCAGTGCAGTGAATAAACACTGTTGTCTTCAGCCAGCTCTGCATGTCCCTGCCTGGGAGCAGCTCCCTCAGCCTCCCTGTCCTCTACTGCTGAGCAATTTCTGCGAGGAAATAGCATGGACCCTTGTGTGGCCCCGCCTGTGCCTTTCTTGTCTCCTGGGCAGGGAGGGACACTTTGCTACTGCCAGGCTGCTGTTAGCTGTGACACATGCTAAGTGATAGTACCGCTGTTTCCTGTGATGTCCTCTGTGCCCACTGTCTCAGTGTCCCATACCCGGGCTGTGTAATCCGATGTCACAGGAGCTGGAACTGAGTCAGGTACCCGTGGCTCTATCTTTCTTGCTGCATTACGGTTCTGGTGCCACTGCCACCTTTGCCTCGCCTTAGTCTGCACGGTCTCAGTTCTAGCCTCGGCCACCATCCTCTGGAGCCATCCCAGACAGCTCTTCCTGTAACGTGTGGTTGTTTTCTTCCACTCCCTCTGAGAACCCTGCAGCAGAGCATGACAGGGCCTCTCAACCCCACCATCTACCGCCCATTGCCAGCTTTGGGGACCCCCTTGCTACCCCTGAGCTCAGGGCACAGCCCAAGGCCTTGACAAGCCCTGCACTAAGAGGACCCTCACACATCGCTGACTTCCCACAGGACAGGGAAGATGCCCTCACAGTATGTGCTCACAGGTTTGATTACGACATATGCTGGCTAAATCAGTTTCGTGGTTTATGGCCCAAGGCAGCAAGCCTTTTGTGTTTAATTGATTTCTGCCAACCCCATCCTCGGCTGTGCTGCTCATCTGTGTATTCGCACTGTCAAGGCTGCTACCCCACATGTAAACACCGTCTCCCAGGGATGGAAAACCTTCTCCTGCCAGAGGCACTGGGCCCCACCTTGCATGCAGCTTGCTTTTGTCTCTGGTTGGGGTCTGGCTTGTCAGACTCTAGACCTCAATCCTTCGCTCTCTCCACTTTCTGCTTCTCTTTCTTTCTTCTCCTGTTAGCATATGCTCTCATCTTTACCAAGGCGTTTCTTTTTCTCTTAAAAAAATGATTAGGCAGGGTATGGTTTTACTCATCCTCTTTCTGCCATGACAATCAATGTCTTGAACCAAAAATAAAGATTAGGCTACAAGCTTGGCTCCTAACTTCTCTATGAATTGTCTTTAGATATGGGATCATGCTGTGCACCACTCTGCAGTTGATATGTATCACTCTGCATCTTGGCACTATTATTCCCTCTGCTTGATGCATGGCTCTAATTATGGGATGCATTGCTGATCACACTGCCCACGCACTAATACACCAGTTAATAAGCTCACAGCAAGAGCTGGGAAGATGGCTCGGTTGGCAAAGTGCTCGTCTTGCGAAAGCAAAGCATGGAGAACTGAATTTGGAATCTGTGTGATGAGCCAGGTGTGACGGCACACACTTGCAATTCTGGTGTGGATGAGACAGGAGACAGAGGCAAGGTGGGGGTGGGGTGGGGGGGCGCCTCCCTCACAGATCGATGGCCAGCAAGTCTAGCTTACCTGATGAAGTTCCAGGCCATGAGAGACTCCATCTCAAACAAAGGTTGACGGTGTAAGAGGAATGCCACCTGGGGCTGTTCTACCGCCACACACGCACACACACACACACACACACACACACACACACACACACACACGGGCTCACAGTGAGACGTCCCTCTGAATCCCTTCCACCTATATCCATGCACCAGCCAATCAGTGCCCACAGAGACAGAAGAGAACAATGAATGCCTTGAAAACGGAGTTACAAGTAGTGTGAGCCACCATGTGGGTGCAGGGGCTCTGCAAACGCTCTTAACCCATAAGTCCTCTCTACAGACCAGTGTGCTCATTTTTCACCCACACAGAACAGACACATTAAGGTCAATGTATGTACATAGTACTACACCTTTCTTCAAACCCATCCCGAGTCCACGTTGCTGGATGTTGCTTGACGGTGTACTGTTGTTTCCAAGATGAGGTGCCTCTGTACACATCCTATTTGTGACTATCTCTGTGCTGACAAGTGATCGTTAAGACTGAGACGCAAAATGTGATGCCCGATCCAAAGGCTATCCATATTCCAAGTTTAAAAGATGACGGTAAAGAGCCTAGCAGAAATATGAGCAAGTCCTATGCTCAGGAGGCTTTCCAGGAAGGGGTGCCCGTGGCTGGCACCCACAAATGAGTGTGCTATGCTGTGGAAGGACCAGTGCAGCTGGGTTGCCAGCAGTCCAGAGGATCTGGGCTTGGCTGCCTACCATCAGTCAAGGGTGGTAAGCAGCCACTTGGCTTAGTCTAAGAGAGCCCCCTTTTATCACCAAAAACTCGGCACCCCTGGGAACCTCCCATACCTGGACAAACCAGGTACCCTGTCAGAGAGCCGTCAGCACTGTAGTGATCACCACATCAAATCTGACACGGCCGTGCTCTCTTCCTGCCCACCCCCATCCCCATACAGGCAGGAGATGTGTGTGCGTGTGGCTCATATGGCCCTCACCCAATGTGTGGGTTAGACCTACAACAGAGCCGGCTGTCCCCAACAGTGGCAATAGTTTGAGCTTTGCGTCTGAATGTGAGGGACCCAGGAAACCTTTGAGAAAATTCTGAGTTTTCATATTCAAGCATTTTCCTCCTGCCTTCGAGGACCAGTCCTTTTACAGGCAGCCGCCGCACTTTATGTGGGGCATCTGTCTTGGGCACAGACATTGAATCCTTGTATCGTATTAGCTTACGCAGAAGCCATCTTTCCCTGCTGTTTCTCTGAGGGGCCTCTCTAGCCTGAGTGATCTTCCTCCAGCAACAGAGGCTAAGTGCCAGGTCTTCCCTGCCTCTTGTCATGAAGGCCAGGTAGGCCTGGCCTTGGGGACCCCCCAGGACAGGAGACCCCTTCTGCTTCCGGGAGCTCCTACCCACATCCCCTGTCTGTCTGAGTATACCCAAGTGAGTAAGAATCATGCTAGCCCCCAACATTCTGTGAAGAGAGATAGGAGTGACTTCCTCCTTCCCCTTCAGACTGAAGCCTAACTGGGCCATGGTGTGTATCCCCAGGCTGCTGACCCCTGGCATAGAGCAGGAATGATGTCATCCAGGGTGACAGACACCTGTGATAAGGTAGGCCACAGACTTCTCACATTCGACAGGAAAGCTTGCTCATACATCATAAAAAAGGCCTCAGGCCCAGAGCTGCTCTGCAGCACGTAGCAAAGGCTGTGGACCCCAGCCCTAACCCTGCAGGGCCCCGGGACTTCTGTCATATGACTTCCAAGCCTGGAGCAAAAACAAAGTCAGGAGTTAAGCACAGCCATCAATATCTGACTGTGGGGAGCCAGGCCCACCCCAAGGTTCAAAGGACCCCTTCATGTTTTATCTGAAGTGTGTATGCTGCGCATCAATCAAGCTCAGCCTACAGATGCCCGGGTCATCCAATGGGCATTCAGTGAGGCCAGGTTCAGGACCTCCAGGCAAAAGTGTGCTGTGCTGGATAGATGGAAGGGGCATCTGATTTGGGACACAGGGGCCCCCCACTTTCCCCTTCTGCCACAGATTACACTGCTTCAGCTCGAAGCCTTGGTGGTAGGGTTGGAGTCCTGAGATGTGCAGCCATGTTCTGCTCACAAATGAAAGAACTGATCACAGGCCCACAGATTGTCTTCACTTCTCAGAGAGAACTGAGCCACCAGGACAGCATGCTGGTGTCTGTCATTATTCTGGTGTCACCCACTGTTCTGTCAGTGGAGCCTCTCAACGGAGGTCCAAGTCAGGGTCCCTCACGAGAGACTCAGTTCAGAGTGGTGACCGCTCTGCCTGGGTGAGGGGCTCTATCCATCCTAGCCACCACTTGTTCGTTTTCTCATTCAACAGTGCCACCTGGTGGTAGTCTCATGCAACTACAGCCAACTTGTCAAGTTTCCAAGCCTGAAACTTTGGGTCCTTTTGGAGCCCAAAGCTCTTGCAAAAGGCATTTTGTTTGGTCTTGTTTCCATCACTGAGATAAATATAAGCACCCATGCTGAATGCTACAATCGGGTGTTGAGGTTGAGGCTGGAGAGACAGCTCAGTGGTTAAGAGCTGCTGCTGCTCCTCTTGTGAGGACATGAGTTCAATTCCCAGCACCTACAAGGCAGTTAGTTCACAACTGTCTGCAACCTCAGTTCCAGGGGGAGAAGACACTATCTTCCGACCTCCCTGAGCACCAGCCATGCTCAGGGTATACATACACACATGCAAGCAAAACAGTCACACACATAAAATAAGTAAATCTAACTTTAAAAAAATAAGGCCTTGAAGTTCAGTCCACCACAAAGCTGGTCACAGGTTTGGGGATGTGACTCAGTTGGTAGAGTGTCTGCCTAGCATTCCTGAAGTTATGAGTTCTATCCCTGGCACTGCAGAAACAGGCGTGACGGTGCACTCCTTCAGTCCCAACACTCTGGGAGTGGAGGCAGGAGGGCCAGGGGTTCTAGATTATTCTCAACTACATAGTGAGTGTGAGGCCAGCCTGGTCTCCATGAGCCTGTCTTGAAATTATAAATGCTCATATTGGTTCTGCATGCATATAAGACATTCAAACTCAGAAACACACAAGAAAAATGGCTTGTGCCGGGCACCTGCTCAGTAGATGATGGAGACAGAAATCAGAAACCACCTTTGGCGGAAGCCCGTTTCTCTTACAGGCAGATAGCTTGTAAACCAGCCAGTGGTTTATCAGCACTGGGCAATGCTGTGCTAAGGTCCTGATGTAGATGGTTCCTAAGCCTTGTCTTCTTATTCTCTATATCCAGAGTCAGGCCCCAAGGCCCGAAGAGCTTTCAAAGACTCCTGCAGCTCAGCAGCCCATCTTTCCTGGGTGCTGCTGTGGCTTTCTGGTGTAGATGGTCACACAGGCCTGGACATCCTTAGGCCAGTCAAAAGCCAAGTACAGCACCATTCTCTCTGTTTTTTTTTTTTTATGCACACAATTTTATGTACACACAGACACATGGACACAGTCTCTCTCTCTCTCTCTCTCTCTCTCTCTCTCTCTCTCTCTCTCTCACACACA
>NC_034590.1:111616791-111618881 GCF_900095145.1 Mus pahari | reverse complement strand
CTCTCACACACACACACACACACACACACACAGACACAGACACAGACACACACACACACAGACACACACACACAGACACAGACACACACACAGACACACACACACAGACACAGACACACACACAGACACACACACAGACACAGACACAGACGAGGAAGGCAGAGATCAACTGTGGGTGTCATCCCTCAGGTGCCACCCAACCTGTGTTTTGTGACAAGATGGCTCACTGGAAGTAGGGATCACTAACTAGGCTAGTCTTGCTGGTCAGCCTCAGTGATCTGCTTTGCTTCTGCAATGCTCTGACAGACACATGTCACTGTCACTATACCCAGCTTTTCTATGGGTGTTGGGGGTTGAACTCAGGTCTTCTTGCTCAGATGGCAAGCACGTCACTGACTGAGCTGTCTCCGTGGCTCATGTTTTGTTTTGTTTTTATTGGTATACATCTGTTGTATAAATCAATGGAGTTCCTGTGACATTTTAATTCAAATTTTTTAGCCACTTTGACTATAGTTGGCCCCATTACCCTCCCCTGATTCCTCTCAGTTTCACACCTGCCAAGTGCCATTCATTCCCCCAAATAATGGGACTCAAGCCAAATGGGCATCCAGGCCTTGTCCTGCAGTCTAGAGACCCAGCTGCAGGCTCAAGCAGGGGCTGCATTCTCTAGTGCATGCTGGGAGCCATTCTCTGCGTTGTTTGCTACTAGAAAATTCACGTGTCTTCCCAGGGGGACCGAGGTCTCCAGCTGAAAGGTGACCAGCTGCAAAGCTGCAGTTTAAGCCCCCAAATGATGGATGCCAGCGCTTTCCCAAACCCCGCAGAGTCTCATGCTGAAGTCCCAGCACTATTTGAACCAGGACTTTATGAGCAGATCTGTCCAGATTGCCAAGGGCAACGGAATCTCCAGGAGTTGAGTTCAGGCTGTATCCTGCTCTAAGATGCTCTATATTATGTAAACAGTGGCTTTCAGGCTGTCCTGTCCTGGGCAACTCCACTTCACAAAGTGGCATTTGGCTCCATTTTGAGTGCAAATGTAGAGTCAGGATGACTCTGCGCTCCACTCTGTAAGTAGACACCACCTGTCCAACACCAGCCATGAAGCACATACTGGCAACCTATTTCTGTAACTCTTTAAGGGATTTTTGTGTTTCCTCTTTAAGGGCTTCTAGCTCTGTTCTCCTGTATTTCTTTAAGGGAGCTATTTATGTCCTTCTTAATGTCCTCTATCATCATCATGAGAAGTGATTTCAGATCTGAGTCTTGCTTTTCCTGTTTGTTGGGTTATCCAGGACTTGCTATGGTAGGAGAATTGGGTTCTGATGATGTCAAGTAGCCTTGGTTTCTGTTGCTTATGTTCTTATGCTTGCCTCCCACCATCTGGTTATCTCTAGTGCTACCTGCCCTGGCTATGTCTGACTGGAGCCTGTCCTTCCTGTGATCCTGGTTGTGTCAGAACTCCTCAGAGTCAAGCTGTCTCTGTGATCCTGTGATCCTGTGATCCTGGGATCCTGTGATCCTGTGATCCTGTGATCCTGAGATCCTGGGTGTGTCCGAGCTCTGGGAGTCAAGCTACCTTTGGGACCTTGAGATCCTGGTAGACCAAGCTCCTGGAATCCTGTGATCCTCTGATCTTGGGCGTATTAGAACACCTGGGAGTGAAGCTGCCTCTGGGTGTTGTGGGGCTGCAGAGTTTGTGCCCAAGGTCTGCTCAGGGTGCCAGCCCAGACTGGCAACCTATTTCTAAAGTACAAAAATGCCATACCGCAAACTTAGCAAAGCAAGCAGTCTGGGACCACAGGAGCACAGGGGCAGAGTAAAAATCCCATTAGGAAAGCTGGGCCAAGGACTTATTGAACACACCAGATTGATGACAGGGTACAATAGTCTCATCTGGACTCCATAAAAAAGAGGACATCTCTCTTGTGGGGCTATGCCAGTGCCTGGCAAACACAGAAGTGGATGCTCACAGTCAGCTATAGGATGGAACACAGGGCCCCCAATAGAGGAGCTAGAGAAAGTACCCAAGGAGCTGAAGGGGTCTGCAACCCTATAGGTGGAACAACAATATGAACTAACCAGTACCCCCA
>NC_034590.1:111613375-111616056 GCF_900095145.1 Mus pahari | reverse complement strand
TACACACACACACACACACACACACACACACACACACACACACACACACTTACTCATTCACACACACACCCGTCCACTCACCCATCCATTCATCCATCTAGATCCAGTTCTGCACCTAATGTCTGCAGCTTCACTTAACTCTGAGGCTTGTTATGTCCTCCCCTACAGTGTTCCTTACCTTACCTTACCCCCTCCATGCCCTCCCCTCCCCATCCTTATCAACTCTCTGAGTCTGCCTTCAGTTAGGCTCCTCTGAACTCCTTGAATTCTGTGGTGGCCTCTTTAGCTCTTTATTGCCAGTCTGTAGCAGTATGAATATGTAAAGCAATTGATTACTGTGTAAAGAATCTGAGAGTTGATACTGGTATCAAACAGCAAATTTGTGCATATGTGTGTATGCTTTGGTCCTTTGTGTAAATGGTGTAACGTTTGTGCAGAAACCAGTCAGTCCTCTTGGGTTTTGTTTTTTGTTTTTGTTTGGGTTGCTTATTATTTTTGAGACACAGATTTGCTATGTCTTAGTAGGTAGGGTAGGAATGACTTTGCCAACAACAAGGTATCAAAGGAACTCATGACCATTTGGCAAATTACAGCCAATGAAACCAATGTACCTTGAGCACTCACGGTATTTGACACTCAGCCACACTGTGGAAGGACATATGTGGCCATCTCTGCTTCTGACATGCTCAAGACACACACCTCTGGGTGGCTCGTAAACCACTGCCAAGGGACAGTCTGTCTCAAACTGCCAAGGGACAGCTCTGGTCTTGTGTGGGAACAGCAGGATGCTGCCCAGTTTTCCTCCCTTTTCCTTTTCTGGTTGAATCATAAGCACTTGTGCCTTGTACCACTTAAAGCACACCCATGCATGAACTGCTGTGTGTCAGGATATATATATATATATATATATATATATATATATATATATATATATATATATCTTGTATGCAGCTACTTCCATGAAGGTGTTTACCAGCTGTAGGAGCTCCCTGGTAGAGTTTTGGGGTTCCTTATGTGTACTATCATATCATCTGCAAATACTTTTATTTCCTCCTTTCTAGTTTGTATCCCCTTGATCTCTTTTAGTTGTCTTACTGCTCTGGCTAGAACTTCAAGTACTGTATTGAATAGATTCTACCCCTTACTTTCAAGAAAACTATAGGAAATGTGACTTAAAGTTGCCAGGGTGGATAGCAATGATTGTGTAAGGCTCTATCAGGCTCAACAACCAATTGAAATTCCTGTGACTGCCGAGAATGTCACAGACCAGAGGAGTCTTAACCTATTCTTCAGCAGCCATTCTTTGCCCACCTCCATGTCTGAATTAACATACATAACAACCTTATGACCATGAGATCAAATCCTACAGGACACACCACAGACCCCTAGCTTCCCCAGTCCCAGAGCTAAGGATGCCCCTAGGTAACACCTGAACCTATAGCAGAAATGTCCCTGATTGGCTGGGACTACAGCAGAAGTGTCCCTGATTGGCTGGGACTATAGCAGAAGTGTCCCTGATTGGCTGGGACTACAGCAGACGTGTCCCTGGTTGGCTGGAACTGGCTTATATGCTGTTTTCACCAATGTCTTTGGGAAGTGTCCTGATTCATGATTCTCTTCAGAACATGGAGTTTGGGATAACACGAGTCTGTATTCTTCTATCGTGATCATTTATATTTGACTGCAGGATAAACTTGTGTTTATGCATTAGCAGAAATGATTATTTTGAACATGAAAAATGTTATCAGCATATACACTGAATGTCCATTACACCATACACACATGCACAAACACACAAAAACATACACACATAGAAACACTTATATATACAAAACACATTTTAGTATGAGTTAAAATTATTTGTTTAAACACTTCTATGTCAACTTTAATGATCATCATTTTGATATGATTACTCTATTTGCCATATCTAAAACTCCTTGTAGTATCTATGTAACACTTTGAGAGGAGGACCTGGGAATGAGGCATTTGGAGGCACAGCTGAACTTCTACCTGTGTCTAGATGTAAGTGAAAAGTATGGAGACTCTAATGCTCACAGAGGACGAAGCTACATCAGGCTGGCTATCAGGCAGTCAGGACATCTGGCATATCCACCCCATGGCCTTTAGAGTCTCAAGGCATAGGCATGGGTGTGTTGAGGTCAAGGGTCACCCTCCAGTATTGCTCCTCGGGTGCTAGCCACCTTATTTTTTTGAAGCAGAGTCTTTCACTGACCTGGAACTCATCAAGATGGATAGGCTGCCAGGTCAGTGAGCCCTTGGGATTCCCTGTCCCTTCCTCCATGGAGCTAAGATCACCAGTGGGGTCTGCAGCAGGTCCTCCAGCTTGCAAAGCAGGCACTTTATGAGTTCAGCCAGGCCCCAGCCCTCCATGTACCCTTCAGATCAGCTTGCAAGAGTAATCAGAAGCAGCCTGGGATTTTGATGCTATGAGTTTGTGGCTACCCCAGTCTACATAGCAATTCCAGGATTGCAAAAGTTACATTGTGAGAACTTGTCTGAAACAAACAAAACACACACACACACACACACACACACACACACACATGCAACATATGCACATATATGCAACACATATACACATTCACTCACTCATATGCTCTCTCTCTTTCTCTCTTTCTCTCTCTCTCTCTCTCTCTCTCTCTCTCTCTCTCTCTCTCTCT
>NC_034590.1:111605899-111613325 GCF_900095145.1 Mus pahari | reverse complement strand
CACACACACACACACACACACACACACACACACACACTTGGTTTTCAGCCACTTTTTAGATGGTTTCAGACCTGGATCACTTTTCACTGATGTGTTATTACCTTTACTGAGTAAAGGATTCTCTATGCATGCATATAATGTACCATATCCCCTCTGTCATTCTTTCTTAGTCCCCTTACCTTTCCTCTTCTCCATTCTCCATCATCCCCTTTTATATTCATGTTCACCTTTTAAAAGTAGCTCTCGACTTTTCCCTTTCTGCCACCACCATGCCATCCAAACTGAGGAAGACCTGGAAACTCCGGGGCCACGTGAGCCACGGCCACAGCCACAGTCACATTGGTAAGCACCACAAGCACCCAGGAGGCCACAGGAATGCTGGAGGCATGCATCACTGCAGGATCAACTTTGACAGATAACACCCAGGTTACTTTGGGAAAGTTGGTACTAGGCATTACCACCTGAAGAGGAACCAGAGCTTCTGCCCAACTGTCAACCTCTATGAACTGTGGACATTATTCAGCGAGCAGCGCGGGTCAATGCAGCAAAAAACAAGACTGGAGCTGCTCCCATCACTGATGTTGTTCCATCAGGCTACTACAAAGTGCTGGGCAAGGGAAAGCTCCCTAAGCAGCCTGTCATCGTGAGGGCCAAATCCTTCAGCAGAAGAGCTGAAGAGAAGATTAAGGATGTTGGAGGTGCCTGCTGTGTTCTGGTGGCTTAAAAGTCATGCTGGAGGTTAATTAAATGCTAACATTAAAAAAAAATTAGCTCTTACACAAACATAATTATATTATTTTAAATTTAAGCACAATTAATTTTTTTTATTTGTTTGCAGTGCTGGAGACAAAAGCCACAGCCTTGGCATGCTATGTGAGTACTCTACCACTGAGCTACGCTCAACACCTCCTGTCAAAAAACAAAACAAAACAAAACAAAAAAACCATTCGTTTGCCTGTAGGTCTTGCTTCTAGCCATCTTGTTACACTGGCTATCTTAGTTAGGGTTTTACTGTTGTGAGCAGGCACCATGATCAAGTCAATTCTTATAAGGGTAATGTTTAATTGGGGCTGGCTTACAGGTTCAGAGATTCAGCCCATTATCATCAAGGCAGGAACAGGGGAGCATCTGGGCAGGCATGGCGCAGGCAGAGCTGAGAGTTCTACGTCTTCATCTGAAGGCTGCTCGTGGAAGACTGACTTCCAGGCAGCTAGGATGAGGGTCTTAAAACCCACACCCATAGTGACACACCTACTGCAACAGGGCCACACCTCCCAACAGTGCCAATCCCTGAGCCGAGCATATACAAACCATCACACTGGCTTATTAGTTTTAGTAAATGGTTTGAATCTCATACAGGAAAATATGTTTATGCGTTGTAGCATCAATTCCCTCCCAAGATATAAAGTGTTCCTTGTTTCTTGCCTTATTGAAGTGATCACCATTACATGGCACCCGCCTTGTGTGCCTGTCTGTACCCTTGTGTTCCTTCTGGGTGACAGCTCCCTCTCAGTATTCGACAGGATTGTCTCTTGTGATTGTCTCATGTGTCCCACATGAAGGGTCAAGCTGTGAGCCTCATCATATGAACCCTCAAGAATGACGTTTCACTCCTGTCCACCATGCAGAGGGGACTTTCTGGAGTGCCTTGAGACAAAACAGTCACAATATCTCTACGTAAGGCTTCCTCCAGACACCAGGCTTCTGAGACCCCCATGTGATAGAGAGCAATAGTTGTCCACTCATCCCCAGCTCCAACAAGTGGCCCCAACAGCCACCTATTCCTTCCCCATGCAATCACTGCACCTGTCTTCCACAGCTGCTCATCCACAGTCAGTGGGGCAGGGGCAAAGCTTTAATTGGCTCTGTATCTAACACCCAACAGAGGAGAGGTACAGCACAGAAAACCAGTCAGTACTAAGGGGCAAATTAAATGGGTTGGGCTTGGCGCAAAATATAAGAGAAGGAGAAAAGAAGACAGAAGAATGAGTTTGTTCTGAAAAGACAGTTTATTTAGGGATCCAGGACCTGGGCCACAGGAAGCCAGAAAGACCAAGAGTAGTCAACCTGAGTGGAGGAGCAGCTGTCAGGTTAGACTTACAAAGAGGAGGAAACGGTAAAGGAAACCTACCACAGAGGAGATGAACATGGGGCCAGGAGTGGTGTCCAGTTGGTAAGACATACCCTAGACTTCTCTCCATGTGGGAGGTGTCTTTGGTGAACTGTGGTGTGAAAACTATAGAGCCCCAGAACAGAGGAATAGACAGGCTGTAAAGGGTACCTGAATCAGCTCTGCTGCCTGAGAGCTGTGGCCAGAGTCTCAGATCTTACACTGGCAGCACACAGGGGCACAGCAGCTCGACTGGCAGCAGCAGGGCTTGCAGCAGCTAGACTGACAGCAGGAAGACCCACAGCCTGAAGAGCAACAGGGTTTGCAGCAGCTGGACTGACAGCAGCAGGGCTTGCAGCAGCTGGACTGACAGCAGGAAGACCCACAGCCTGAAGAGCAACAGGGTTTGCAGCAGCTGGACTGGCAGCAGCAGGGCTTACAGCAGCTGGATTGGCAACAAGAAGACCCACAACCCGAAGAGCAGCAGGGCTTGCAACAGCTGGACTGACAGCAGCAAGGTTTACAGCAACTGGTTTGACAACAGCCTCCCTTGCAGCCCCCACAAGAGCCACAGCCTCCACAGGAGCTACAGCCTCCCTTGCAGCCCCCACAGGAACCACAACCCCCACAGGAGCCACAGCCTCCCTTGCAGCCCCCACAGGAACCACAACCACCCTTGCAGCCACCACAGGAGCCACAGCCCCCACAGGAGCCACAGCCTCCCTTGCAGCCTCCACAGCTGGAGCAGGAACAGGCTGGCACACAGCAGCACACAGGCTTGCAGCAGCACACAGGCTTGCAGCAGCTGGAGCCACAGCCCCCACAGCTGGAGCCACAGCCCCCACAGCTGGTGCCACAGCCCCCACAGCTGGAGCCACAGCCTCCTGAACAGCCACAGCAGGTCATGATTCTGGAGTTTGGTTGAGGATGGAGTAGGTCAGAGGAGCAGGTGGAGAGGAAGTGTGCAGATGTGGAGCCTCCTGAGCCTGGGCCTTTATATCCCTGCCTAGGTCAGATGTTGTGAGTCACTTCCTGATTCCTTGATGTGTCATAGTTTAGGATTCTCTTCTGTATGGTCTATCTGTTCCTATCTATTACTTCTATTTTCCTGATTCCTGAACAGACTGCCACCTTTCCAAGGGAATTCTGCCCCTCTGTAAACACTAACACGTATCCAGTAAGTGCCCCCTTTATTTGGGGCTATAGGGAAGCACAGAGACGGGAATGAAGGACTCAGTTGTCTCAGACCTGCTAGTTTATTTGAGTACTGCCCTTGTATTGTTCTTCCCAGGACCACTTTTAAAAATTTCTGTTTTTCTATGTTGGTAGAGCTATGTAAGTAGCTCAGGCTGGCCACAAACTCACGATGTAGCTCAGACTGAACTGGGACTTGCAGTTCTCTTTCCTGCCTCAGGCCCTTGAGTGGGATTGCACCATGGGAAGCTTTTAGCATGGATAAAACAGTTAGAAGACTTGATTCCAGAGCTCAGTTCTACTCCACATAGTGAATATTTCTGTCTATAAGATGCACCTTCTGGGGCTTTCAGATTATTACACAGTAGTAGGTGGGTGTAGGGAGTATCCCAGCTGCTCAGTGACACTTAATGCAATTCTCTGTAAATATGTAGAATCCTGCCCAGGGCGTGAGCAGGGGGAAGATGCTCTATGCTTTTCCTCCGGAAGCCACACGGTGGCAGTGTGAGAGGCCCACTGTCCCTCAGCCTCACATTGCAATGGTTCCTCCAGCTGAAGGTTCTCTTGCTGCCTGTCCTGTTCTACTCCCTCACAACCTGTCTTGTTTGAGGAGACGTAGCTACGTCAGGATGCGGTGTCAAAATTTCAAAGAAAGCCTCAGCCATCAAGAAGTACAAGCTAGGAGCATCCAAGCTCATTTGGTGTTAGCTGGAAGAGGAGTGTGATTTTCTCATACAGTTTCGGTTGTTAATGTAGGGAATGAAGGGAAGGGGAGGGAGGGGAAGGAATGGGAGAGGAGGGAGGGGGAGGGAAGGGAAGAGAAGGAGAACTAAAGAGACAGTTCAGTTGGAAAAATATTTGCCTGATGTGCAAGAGGACCTGAATTTCTCCTACAAAGGTTTATTGAAATGCCAGGCGTTGCCAGGCATGGTGGCACAAGCCTCGAACGTGAGGTCAGGATAGGCAGCTTTCTGTGAGTTGGAAGCCAACCTGTTCTACAGCAAGTTCCAAGATGCCTGAGATACAGAATAACAACCCATTAAAAACAACGACAACAACAACAACAACAACAACAACCACCCAGCCAGGACTGGTGGGGCATGCTCCTAACCCCAGTGCCGGGTGGGATGCTAGGCAGGTAGAACTTGTTTCAGAAGAAAATTCTTAGCAAAATTTCTGTAGCCTACACAAAATTGTGTAATAGAACTTTTATCTTATGATGTAAGCAGCATGGTTTTATACAAACTGTACTTTCTGTTATCGATTTTAGATGCTTCGTGTTTCTCCAAGATGCTTGCTCTATAGGATTGGTTTTCTCTTCCAGCTCCTGTGATGAGATTTTTTTTTCTCAGCCTCAGTTTCTATTGGAAGGAGCAGAGCCAAACTCCCACCCAGAATGAAATTTAAAGTCAGTACTTCAGTTAGCTAGCATGTTATTTATGTGTGTTGGAGGTAAAGCCCTATAAACTGTTTTTTATCTCAAATGTTAGAGTTAACTATTAAATTCACACTTAGGTAGATTCTTTCAAAGAAATGGATAAAAAAGAAATACATATAAATTAATAAAGTTCAACAACTGGAAAATATCTAATAAAAAGATTTCTTAAAAAAGTTCAAAAACTGGCCATGAAATGACCCCCACACATACAAATTTTAAATTAGTCATGCCAAAAGGGAATGTTACTATGGAACAAGTTAAGAAAACACACACACACAAACTGAAGGGGCCAGATGTTTGCTGAGGATTCTGGGTACAGGTCACACTTTGCTGCAGTTTGTTAACACATGGTGAGTTGTTGCAGGATATTTGATCTCACTGTGAACCCCATGATTGTGTTGTTTAATGGAAAAGAAAACTGATTTTAGTCATAGTGTGGCTCAGCCTTAGCACATACCTCTAATCCCTCTGGCTGGAATACAGATACAACCTTAGCACAAAACTTTAATCTCAAACAATGAATGTCAAGTTAGTTTGTAGAAGAAAGCAGCCATGTTTGAAAGTAATGTCAAATGGAGAGGCGGACAGAGTGAAAAATCAGAGAAAGATTTAGCAGACAGGATATGCCCACTCTCCTGAGAAGAGAGAAGGAATGGGTGATGTAAGAGAGAGCACGGTAGAGACAGAGAGGTCAGGTTTACTGGGACAGTTGTATGAAGACAGGTTGCAGAGAAAGAGAACAAGCTAGACACAGGGGAAGTCAGAACAAGCCAGAGAATGAGAAGCAGCCAGAAGATTCCAGCATATTGCCAGTATGTGGCTAAGTGGAACAATTCACTCAGATGTAACCAGTTTGAATCAGGCAGTGTGGGGAGAAGTTTTGAGCCAGAACAGGTGCATAGACCAGCCAGGCAGAGTTCAGAAAGAGCTGGAAAGAGTGAGCTTATTTAGTAGTAATTCTCAAAGGCCAGAAACATTCTAGGCCTAGAAAAGATTGTATGAACACTAGAAGCTTCCAGGACTAGGCCACGGATAGTGGACTGAGGCAGGAAGCTTTGGAGAGAACAATTACTTCTGGTGAGAAAAGACTCCTTTACCATAAGACTGCAAGGACTAGCAATTTGGATATTTTCTGGGGAGCACTGTGCTGGTAATATTTTCATATTTACACAGATCACAGACCACGGAAGAGCTCACCCAATACCTCTGTTTCTGCCTCTTCGAAAAGGCTCAGTAAGTTTCTCCCTAGTTAGTTCACATCGGAACTTCTGGTGGGAAGGATTCTTTGTGAACCATGTTGATCACTGCTATTTGGTGAAAGGCATGGCTTTCAGAGTCCTGGCTTGTTTTGGGGGGTAATTGCCATGTGCTAGGGAAGGTTGAAATGAGGTGAGCTATTGGGGTTTTGTTTCAGTTGAGCCCAAGGACAATAACTGGAGAGAAATTTACTAAGGGTAAATTTTTTTCAGAGTCCAAACCAAACCAAACCCACCTTTGGAGACTGGGACAACTTCTCCTAGGCAGGAAGACCTCTGTGATCTCTGGTGAATCATGACCTAGGCTAATGGACCCACCACTGAGTGAGCAGGTAACTCCTGAACTGGTCCCAGGAAGCCTCCATGGCAAGTGTACATTGCTTATTGGTTCAACCAATGATGCTCTCAAAAATGGCCCATCTCAAAGTACTTTGATCCAGTCTCCACCATGAGTCTCAGAAAACATTACTGGGCTCCACCCACTCTTGGGAGTTCTTTCTCACTTTCACTTAAAACATATTCATTGCTTTGGGAGTCATCAATTCTCCTTCACTTTTGCTATGGGAAATAAAATCTAATAGTTCATTCAAACATACATTTATGACAAACATATAATTCCAAATACAGAGGAGGAAAAAACAAAAAACAAAAAAAGAAGGACCCCAGATACACATTTTACCGCACAAGTCTCTAAATAACATGCAACTAAACAAGGATTTTATAGTAGACACTTAATAACAACCAAGCTTGCCCTGCAAGATCACGTAACTGATAAGCTCAAAGATGAACAGGATAGAAAATGAAGACATGAACCCATGAACGAATTTGTTCAACAAGAGACAAACCAGAGCAGCAGAAAGTCGAGAGAGGCTGCAGGGTAAGAGTGTACCCCCCCCCCCACCCAGGTGACACAGCTACCAAGGACGGGGAGGGAGCGATGTCCAGAGCAGGAGGATTCTAAGATGTGCTCTCTATTCATCCAGGGTGTCACCTGTTCTAAGCTGAGGACAAGCTTTGCAAGGTTGTAAACTACTCCATCTCTCCTCTGCTGCTCTGAGCCCCCAGGGCTCTCTTAGGAAGGAAGGGTCCTTCTTCCTCATAGGAGCTTCCCAGCCAAGCTCGCCAAGGGCCAGGAAAGGCTGATGCTCTCCAAACACTCACATCAACTTCTCTGCTTTACCCTGTAGAGGTCAAAAATAGCTAATGCTGGCTGAGGGCAAAGATGAGAAATTCTGTCANGTAAAGTAATTCTGCACCAGGGTGGGGGCCCTATCCTTGCCTCCAACTCTGGTCACCTTACTGTGAGCATTTCCCCACTGTCCACCAAAATCCTCAGTGAAATACTTAGGATCTGGAGGTTGGGGCCTGGCTCTCTAACAATCAAGGCTCAACCACCCTTCCTCCACAGCACACTCACACAGACTAGTA
>NC_034590.1:111541984-111557468 GCF_900095145.1 Mus pahari | reverse complement strand
AGTCATACTACCTCTAGTGCCCACACCAGAGCCCACCCACTTGCTGCAATAAGGTGAGCATTCAGACTTACTTCGACTTGTAAGTCAAGGAATAACAATCTCTGCTTTATCTGAAGTTAAAAGTCACAAACTAATAAACACATCCAATGGACCAATGCAAGCATGCCTCATTCATTCATCCATCGCTGTCCCTCGACATCACTCCATGGTTTCCTCATTTTCCTGCAGGTCTGTGTGGGATTCCACCAGCCTGATGGTAGTGCTGGAGCAGCTAAGGTTTCCTGCCTCACATCTCTTTCTTCCTGTCTCCTCCCTCTCTTGTGATTCCTCTCTATTCACGCCTTTCTAGCTTCATCAGAGGGACACTGGACTGCCAGGGCAATAGAGGCCCCGAAGCTGTGATGGCTCTAGGCTGTGTCAGACCCACTCCTCTCATGACTCCTTCTCAAGGCTTTCATTTTCTCACTTGTTTTGTGAGTGACCTGCAGATTTCAGAGCTTACACATGTCCACCCTCACCAAGTCCTTACCATGGGTCATTTTTTCGAGCTTCCAGCAGGTGGCAGCCATACTTCTTTTCTGACATGGAGCTGCCTGTAAGGGAGAACTGGATTGTCAAGGGCTTAGGGGAGAGCTATGCACCCAGTATGTCCTCTAAAACCCTCACAGGCCCCAGGGCTATGAGACACTGAAGACCTTCCTTCTGTGGAGCCTGTGTCCTAAACAATGGAAAGTACAAAAAATAAAGACCTGGTTCTGCCCACTATAGACAGTGTTCCTCTGGGCAAGTCATCCTTGATTGTATAAAAAATGCAAGTAGGGGGCTGGAGAGATGGCTCAGCGGTTAAGAACACTGACTGCCCTTCTGAAGGTCCTGAGTTCAAATCCCAGCAACCACATGGTGGCTCACAACCATCTGTAACAAGATCTGATGCCCTCTTCTAGAGTGTCTGACATATGTAAGTGTACTTACATATAATAAATAAATAAATAAATAAATAAATAAATAAATAAATTATATATGTATATATATTTTTAAAAATGCAAGTAGAACAAGCCTTGCAGAGGAAGCCTGTAAGAACCAAGCTTTCATGGCCTCTGCTTCAGTCCTTCCTCCAAGTCTCTGGCCTGGCTCCCCTTCCTACTAAACTGTGAGATGTGAGGTGAAATAGATTATTGTCTCCCAAAGCTGCTTTTGACCATCATGTTAATTATAGCAATAGAAAGGAAACTAGGATACACTGTGTGTGTAAGTTCCCCGAAGTGCTGGAGTAGCTGGGCTGGATGGCATAATTGGTCCATCTGGGTTGACCCAGAAACCTCTTATTACAGAAATTGTGGCCTTGGTTTATTGGTTGCATGGTAAATGACAAGGGAGTTATTAGCCTCTTACTTCTGGGGTCAAATTGGTAAAACACAATGCCTGCTATGTTCTGACTGCTATAGCTGTAGTTGGTGAAGGGCCGGGAAACAGAAACTCAAAGGGTTACCTCACTTGCCAAAGGAAAGAGATAGAAAATGAATCGATAATTGGGGAAACTGCAGAGGAGAATTAAATTTAAGAAAAAAATGAAACCAATTCATTTTTATTACCATGACCAAAGCAATTTGGGGGTGACAGGATTTATCTGACTTACACTTCCATATCATTGCTTTTCACTGAAGGAATTCATGACAGGAACTCAAACAGGGCATGGACCTGAAGGCAAGAGCTGATGCAGAGGCCACGGAGGAGCGTTGCTTACTGGCTTGCTCCCTGTGGCTTGATCACCCTGCTTTCTTATGGGGCCTAAGACCAACAGCCAAGGGATAGCACTACCCACACTTAATTAATCACTAATTTTAAAAATGTCTTACAGACTTGTGTACAGCCTGATCTTACAGAGGTACTTTAGTAACTGAGGTTCTCTCCTCTCAGACAACTTTAGCTTGTGTCAAGTTGACATAAAACCATCCAGCACAATATATGAACACATGTGGAGTCCAGAGAACAGCCTCAGGTCTCAAGATCAAAACCTTTGTTCATCTCCTTTGAGGAAGGGTTTCTCACTAGGCTGAGGCTTGCTTCCTAGACCAGGCTGGCTGGCCAGGGATCCTGCTGTCTCTGTCTTCTCTGAGCTGAGCCTCTCCCTGGCATTTCACATGGGTTCTGGTGATGAAACTAGAGTCTTTGTACTTGCAAAGTGCATGACAGGTGCTTTACCAAAGGAGCTGCCCCGGCCAGTCCTGAACAAACCCATTTTAAAAGTCCACCTCCATGCTGCACAAGGCTCCACCTCACCCCCTGCAGATAACAGATGCTTCCGTCTAGATGGTAGAGTGGGAACTCCTGAGGAACCAGTAGCCCAGAAATGAGCACTGGCCACCCTTGACTAGCCGTTCTTATAGGTATCTGACTTGCTGATGGGGAAGGAGCCCTTCCATGGAGCATGGAGGAGAAAGCACCTGTAGCCCAGAAAACCCTGAGACCTACAGACCAAGATCAGACCCACCATCACAGCCACTGGATGAGGAAGGCCTACTGCTGCTATGCTATGCTGAAACTAGGATGGGCCCAGATTCTGCATGAAAAGTTAAGGGGTGGAGGAAAAGGAAAGCGTGGTTAGCCACCTGGGAAGAGTCTTAAAGAGGAATTGTCTACATTGGCTTAGCATGTGGGCATGTCTGTATGGGATTGTCTTAAGTTCATCGATGTGGGAAGATCCAGATTATTGGGGGCAGCACCATTCCCTAAGCAGTGGGTCCTGCACTGTATAAGAGTTGAGAAATGGAGCTGAGCAGAAGCAGGCAAGCAAGTTAGCATGCATACATTCCTTCTCCAAGCTCTTGGCTGTACATGTGATGTGACTAGGTCTTTAAAGTTTCTACCTTGACTTCCTCACAATGAGTGTCTGCAACTGTAAGCTGAAATAAACCTCTTTTTCCCACAAGTGTCCTGTTTTCTGAGTATTTTATTGCAGCAACAGAAGTAAAACTAGAACAGGAAGAAAGCAAAGAAAAACCAAAATCCTTTCATTGAAGTGTGGCCGTGACTCTGTGGATTCTGCTGTCTTAGACACATACCCTTTGCTCATATCACACACAAATAGAATGCTGATATTTCTCATAAGGGAAGCTGCACATCCCACAAAGCACAGAAGGTTCCATGACACTTAGGAGAGTGACCCAAAGAATAGTGGCTGAACACTGCCAAAGCCAAAACCATGAACTCCAGCCCTTAGGGCAAGAGAAATGTCCTGGATGACAAGTGTGGGATCTCCAGAGTGAGCTGAGCGTGGACACAGGTAGATGTCATAGAAGTGGACACTACCATTTTTTGTGTGGGAATCATCTTTTGCATAATGATTGAATGTCTGGTGGTGAGAGGAGAAGACCTGTGCAAAAAACGAAGGGGCCATTTTCATTGATATCATGCAGTCCTCTGTGTTTTGAAGTATGTGTGCATGCACAGGTGTGTGTGTGTGTGTGTGTGTGTACGTGCATGCATGTGTATGCACATGTGCATCCATGTGTATGTATGTGTATGTGTGTGTGCATGTATAGTATGCATATGTGTGTATGTGTATGTGTCTGCCCATCTGTGAATGCACCATGTATGTGTGTGGCATGCCATGTGTGTGTGCATGTGATGTATGCATGTGTGTGCATGTGTGTATGTATATATGTGTGTGTGTGCATCCATCTGTGAATGTACCATGTGTGTGTCTGTAAGGAGAACTGCTATTGGTACACGGATGAGCTGCTAAGTGGAGGCCTATTCCAGACATGATCAATGTGCTAATATTTGCTTTTATCCTGACAGGTAACTCAAACTGGAATATCAGACTTTCATGGCTACTCAGTCTGAAGGAGCTCAGCTGTGGAGCAAGCTCTGAGGGAGAATCCCAGCATGTTTCTGCTGCAAGGTAAAATACAGACTGCCCTAAAGTGAGTGGATAGGGGCAGCTCAGGCCTCCCGATTTCTTCTTCACTACCAGTGGCCTCATCTCCTGGCCTTCTAGGCTATGCATCTGGACACATTTTTAGTGGGATATGTGTCACATGGCATATGTGACAATTACAAGCAGGCATCAAGACCTGTGAGGGTGAAATTTAGACAGAAAGCTGAGGTTACAGGGTGAGAAAGAGGGACCCATGGATGATCCTGGGTCCTGGAGCCAACCCATTGATCTGCCTTGAAACCAGCTCTTTTCTGGCCTGTTCCATCATGCTAATACTGGGTAGCTCCACCCTCCTAGTGCTCAGGCCAGCCTCCTCAGTGTCACCACCCACATCCAACCAGAAGCAACACTCATTAGCTGAACCTTTGAAATACACTTAGGATTTAATATACTAATTGCCTAACTGGTACTTTAACCTAACTATTACCTCGGCTGCTACACCCAACCTCGATGGCACTCTCTAATTGCCACTTTCCACTGTCATGCAACTTATAAACATCAACTCTCCCAGCAAGCAGAAACTCTTCTGAACCTCCCACTCCTTTCTTACAGGTTTAAAGCTTCATTTTGGAGAGCTGTGGGTTCATATTAGTCACAACAAAGCATAAAGGGTTCCCTAGTTACCTGTCTCAGCTTTCACATAGCATCGTGCTAAAAATATGATAATAGTGTCATCCTCAGGATGCTGGTATTAATACAGTAGAGACAGGGTAGATATGATCAAATACATTGTATACATGTATAAAATTCTCAAAATTAAATAAGGGTGGATACGATCAAATACGTTTTATACATGTATAAAAATATCAAAAATAAATAAAAATAAATAACATTTTTAAATGAACTAAATGAATAGCATTTTCAAAAAAGAAAGGTAAGCCTGGAGAGATGTCTCAGCTGTCAAGAGCACTGGCTGCTCTTCCAGGGGACCCCAGGTTCAATTCCCAGAACCTACATGGTAACTTATGATTATCTGTAATTCTGGTTTCAAGGGATCTGACACCCTCTTCTGGCCTCCCCAAGCACTCTATGCATGTGGTTCACATACATACTTAAAGGCGAACACCCATACACATAAAATAAAAAATAAATAAATCTTTAGAAGAAGGAAGAAGAAGAGGAATAAGAGGAGGAGAAGGAAGAGGAGGAGGGGGAAAGCCCTATCCTGACAGTGGACAGCAACAACCAGTAGGCTTGGGTCCAGGGTGAATAAAAAGGCAGAGGGAGCCTCCGTCTCTGCCACCATGCCCACCCAGCCATGAGGAGCTAGACTTTCAAACTGTGAGCCAAGATAAACTCTGCTTTCCTTAAGTTGCTTTGACTCAGGTATTTTGTCCCAGGAATGAGAAAGGCTTCTAAGTGTCCCATTCTGGATCTAATGCTGTACATTCTCTCTGGTGTGAAGACAGCCTTGCTACACTACCCAGTCCACAGCAGGTACACTAACCCAATAAAGTCCCTTTTAGTAGATACTCACTCTATCTGTCTTTTCCTCTAAAACAAACTCTAATACTACAGAGAAGGGAGAGATAACCTCTCCCAAACTCTGTGACCACAACAAAAGAGAAGAGGAAAATACCCACAAGCAAACACTGGACATCAAAGGATCAGAGACAGAAATCACGTGATCGAGACAGTAGATACAGAAATCACATTATCGAGACAGTAGAGACAGAAAAGGTCAGAGACAGAAATCACGTGATCGTGACAGTAGATACAGAAAAGGCCTTTGACAAAGTTTAACACCTCTTTCGAATTGATAAAACCCATTTCTTTGTTCAGGCAGGTGAACCCAGGCCTGTAAGGAACATACTGTAACATACTGATGGTTGTATATAACAACCTGTGAATAACATTACACTAAATGGGAGAAAATGGAAAGTATTTCCTTTAAAATCAGGAAAATACAAGGGCATCTGTTCTCTTTACCTTTTAAAATATTTATTGTTTTTATTACGTTCATTATGTGAGTATGTATGATGTCTGAATGTGAGTATGTGCACATTAGTGCAGAGGCCAGAGGAGAGTGTCAGATCCCCTGGAGAGCTGCAGTTATAGGTGAGCCAGCCTACATGTGTGCTGGTAACCAACTTGGGTGCTCTGGAAAAGCAGCAAGTTCCATTAACCAAGGCGCCATCCCTTCAGCCTCATTCTCTTTGCTTTCATTTAGTATAGGACTTGAAATCAGAGTAATAAAGCAAGGAAAAAAAGAAATAAAAGTGTTATGTGCTAGCAAGGAAGAAGTCAATTTATCTTGCATATGATATAATGTTATATTTTAAAGGCCCTGAAGAACTAGGCATATGGGTGCATGCCTTTAATTCCAGCATTTGGGAGGCAGAGGCAGGTGGATTTTCATGAGTGGAGGCCAACAAAAGCTGCTGTAGTGAGTGTTGTGGACTGGGGAGTGTAGCAATGGCTGTCTTCACACTGGAGATAATCAACAAAATAAAATAAAACAAGACATGAAAATTGGGGGATAGGAAAGTAGGAATGAGCCTGGGAAGACTCACAGGGAGTAGTTGTGTAAATGTTATCTAAACAAATTGCAGGAAATTCTCAAAGAGTTGATACGGTGATTTTTTTAAAAGATGAAGCACGGGGTTGGAGAGATGGCTCAGCTGTTGAGAGCTCCAGCTGCTCTTGCAGACCACCCAGGTTGGTGCCTGGCCCCACTCGATGGCTTACAACCAACCCACTGGGTTTACATCCAGCTCTGGTTCCAGAAGATCCGAGGCCCTCTTCTGCTCACTGAGGATGCTAGGTACACATGGCATAGGCGTGCGGGCAAAACATTCATACACACCAAATAAAATAAATAAGCCTTAAAAATTAAATACAAAAAATACACTGAGAAAGTCAACATTCTTCTTTTTCTTTTTTTTTCATTACTTTATTTATTCACTTACTTTACATCCTGATCACAGCCCCCCTCCCTCTGCTCCTCCCAGTCCCATCCCCATCCTCCATTACACTCTCCCCTTCTCCTCAGAGAAGGAGAAACCCCCATAGGTACCAATCTGCCCTGGAACATCAAGTCACAGCAGAACTAAGTGCATCCTCTCCCCCTGAGGCCAGCCAAGGCAGCCCAGCTAGGGAAAAGAAATCCAAAGGCAGGCAACAGAGTCAGAGACTCCTGCTCCCATTGTTAGGAGCCCCACATGAAGACCATGCTGCACATCCGCTGCAAATGTGTAGGGGCCTAGGTCCAGCCCATGCATGCTCGTTGGTTGGTGGTGTAGTCTCTGTGAGCCCCCATGGGCCCAGGTTAGTTAGTTCTATAGGTTTTCTTTGACCTCTCTGGCTTCCTCAGTCCCTGCCCCCACTCTTCCACAGGATCTCCTGAGCTCCACCTAATGTTTGGCTCTGGGTCTCTGCATCTGTTTCCATCAACTGCTGGATGCCTCTCAGAAGGCAGTTATATTCTTACCATCAAAGAAACGAAAAATCCAAAGGATACTAGACTCTGCCTCATCCCAGTCAAAATGGTTACCGTTAAAAGCAAATAATGGGCAAGATGAAGAGAAACCTTCCAACGCTGCTGGAGGGAAAACCGAAGCTGTTATGGAAATCAGCGTGGTAGTTCTTGAAGGACTAAGAGTAGGATTATCATGAGACCCAGAATATGACTCCTGGGAAGACAGTCAAAGCACATCAACAGCAGAGACTCCTTTGCACCCTCGGAGAAAGAGTTTATTTCATCTTAGAGCTTACAGTCCAACATGAAGGGAAGTCAGGGCAGGACGTTAGAAGCAGGATCTGAAGCAGATACTGTGGAAGAAAGCTACCCACTGGCTTGCTCTCCATGGCTTGCTCAGCCTGCTTTCTTAGACAGTCCAGGACCATCTGCCCAGGGGTGGTACTGACCCCAGTAGATTGAGCCCTCCCACAACACATCAATCAAGAAAATGCCCCCAGGGCTGGTGAGATGGCTCAGTGAGTAAGAGCACTGACTGTTCTTCCAAAGGTCCTGAGTTCAAATCCCAGCAACCATATGGTGGCTCACAACCATCCATGAGATCTAACACCCTCTTCTGGTGTGTTTGAAGACAGCTACAGTGTACTTATTTATAATAATAAATAAATCTTTGGGCCGGAGTGAGCAGGGACTGAGCAAGCGGGGCCAACTAGAGCGATCAGGGCCGACCAGAGCAAGCAGAGATCCTAAATTCAATTTCCAACAACCACATGAAGGCTCACAACCATCTGTACAGCTACAGTGTACTCATATACATAAAATAAATAAAGAAGAAAAGAAAAAGAAAATGCCCCCACAGACTTACATGCCAATCTAATAGAGGCACTTTCTCAATGGAGGTTAGCTCTTCCCAGATGACTCTAGCTTGTGTCAAACTGATAGAAAAACTAAGCAGAATAGCATATAGTGGAACCCAGTCAGATGTCAGCTTCAGCTTCCCTGACTGGCTTGCACCCCTCGCGTTCCCCTCCACCAGTTGCCAGTTCAAGTGTGGGAATGGCTTTGCCTCTGTGCTAGACTTAGGCTGGAGACAGGGAAGGTTCTTGCCATTTGCAGATTGTAGTCTTAGAAAAACTGGTCCACAGGAAGGGTGCCCCCCCCCTTGATAGCCAGCCATGTTCTTGATGCCTCATTTGGCACTGAGGCATGGATATTGAGCCTTTCTGATTCCCAGTCATGTGAGCCTTCACCTCTGCCCAACAAAGAGTATAAAATATCCACAGAGAACTTATAGAGATAAAAATCACTGTGAAGTAAAAATATGATAGATGGATTTAACGACATATTAGACATCGCTGAAGGAAAAATGGGCAGACTTCGAAGACAGCAATAAATATCATCCAGAAGAAAAACAGAATTAAATATTAAATATTAAAATGTTTGAAAAGATTGACAGCCCCTTCCATTCCTGTCCTTAACTTTTTTCTTCCTCCTTCCTCCTTCCTTTCTCTATTCCTTCCTTCCTCAATTCCTATTTTCCTTCCTTTCCTCCTTCCTTGAACTAACAGTAGCTCATTGGACTGCAAAGACTAAAAATAAGTCTTGTCTACATGTAAACATAAGAAGTGATCATGTGCTGAGTATAAACACCTGGACAGGGATATAAAGGCCCAGACTCAGGAGGCTCCACATCTGCACACTTCCTCTCCACCTGCTCCTCTGACCTACTCCATCCTCAACCAAACTCCAGAACCATGACCTGCTGTGGCTGTTCAGGAGGCTGTGGCTCCAGCTGTGGGGGCTGTGGCTCCAGCTGCTGCAAGCCTGTGTGCTGCTGCAAGCCTGTGTGCTGCTGTGTGCCAGCCTGTTCCTGCTCCAGCTGTGGNGGCTGCAAGGGAGGCTGTGGCTCCTGTGGGGGCTGCAAGGGTGGCTGTTGCCAGTCCAGTTGCTGCAAGCCCTGCTGCTGTCAATCTAGTTGCTGTAAACCATGCTGCTCTTCAGGATGTGGGTCATGTTGCTGTCAGTCCAGCTGCTGCAAGCCCTGCTGCTGCCAGTCCAGCTGCTGCAAGCCTTGCTGCTCTTCAGGTTGTGGGTCTTCCTGCTGCCAGTCCAGCTGCTGCAAGCCCTGCTGCTGTCAGTCCAGCTGCTGCAAGCCCTGCTGCTGCCAGTCCAGCTGCTGCAAGCCCTGCTGCTGCCAGTCTAGCTGCTGCAAGCCCTGCTGCTGCCAGTCCAGCTGNTGCTGCAAGCCCTGCTGCTGCCAGTCCAGCTGCTGCAAGCCCTGCTGCTGCCAGTCTAGCTGCTGCAAGCCCTGCTGCTGCCAGTCCAGCTGCTGTGCCCCTGTGTGCTGCCAGTGCAAGATCTGAGGTTCCGTCTACAAACCTCCTGAAAATCTGGACCTCAAGGATTAACCAAAACTGTATTCTGACATCCTGAAAAAAGTCTGTATCTATTCTCTGAATTTTGCCAGGGTGGAGTGCCATTATCAGCACCCAGCCTGCAGCCTTGAGGTTATGGGGCATATCGTGTCTTGAGTTCTGCCCAACTCCTAAATTCCCCTTCTCTCCTACTTTCATCATTCGGCCTTTCAAGAATTCCAAGGCTCCAGTTCAGTTGCTGGGGACATTCTGAGACTGGATGGATATCCTCTGAACAGAGGCTCTCACTGGTCCCTGTCATTCCAGCCCTCAACTTCATCCCCCTCCCAGTTGCCTGAGCCCTACTCTTTTGGAATTTAATCTCCAGGGCATGGTGGCACTGGAGACCCATAAGTAAAGTCACATGGGAAGGGATTCTCCCATTGACTCAACCAGGAGCTCTCTGTTTGTTAAATGCTGTACCTGAATCATTAAATAAATCCACTGTATTCAACCCAAGAGTTTGTATATTGTGTTTTCAGTCTGTATCATTAGGAAGCCATGTGGCCTAGCTGTTACCCTCATGCCGTGCTCCCCATGGCCTCCCTTTGCTAGGGTTTCATCACAGACATCTGTAGAGCTAGTGATTTAAATGAAGAAATAAACACAAAGGTCTTACTGGACATCTGTAGCCCCATGTAGATAACTGTGTAGCTCAAGTGAGGTTCTGGGCTCCATTGCAGAATCATGAAAACAAAAACAACAAAGCAAGCAAAACAAAGAGAGAAAGAAAAACAGAAACTACAAATAATCTTAGGATTGTGAAGGCCAGATGTCTGAAACTGAGATGTCACAGGGCAGTAGCTGTGGCCTCTGTCCTCCTGTGCCCTCTGTTGTTGGCTTGCCAACTCTGTCTTCTCCGTGTGTGCTCTCATCTTCTGTGTGCCTCTGTCATGGTCCCATTTCTTGTAGTACAGCGTGTATGTCGTGGCCTTCATAGTCTGTTATGACCCCATTATAACTTATTACATTTGCAAAGACCTTTTCGCCAAATAAAGTAATCTCCTTGGTGCTTCAGGACAGGGTCATGGTTTACCTGAGGAGCCCCTCCAGGTTCATGGAATCACACCTTCCTACCTTCCACAAGGAAGAACATCTTTGGTTCCTCTCTTCAGCTTTACCTGTCAGCAAACCCTACAATCTTTCCCAAGCATCATTCAGCAACTTCCTTTCACTCTATCTCCATCTCTCTACTGGACTCTATGTCTGTCTCTTGCCTCTGATGTTTATTGCTAACCTGGAGCCACACACACACACACACACACGCACACGCACACGCACACAGGCTCCCACAGTACTCATGATAGGTCGTATGCATTACCTTCTCTGGGCTTTGCCAGCATCAAGGGCTGGCAGGTTGAGTCTCTGGCCATCTCTTCCTGACCTGCAGCCATTACCTTTGCACAGGTCCTTATGGTGCAAATGATATCTATCTCATTCTTCACTGGGTGAAGAATGAGATAGATATGAATAGCTAAGGAAGACGGCAGCTGGAACTTGGTGTCTCTTCTCTTAATGCTTAGGGTGGCTGTAGTGGTTTGAATAGGGATGATTCCCACAGGCTCATGTGTTGGAATTATTGACCATAGGGAGTAGCATTATTAAGAGGTGTGACCTTGTTGGAGTAGGTGTTGTCTTGTTTGAGGAAGTGGGGCACTGTGGGGGTCGGCTTTGAAGTCTTCTATGCTTAAGTTGCTCTAAGTGCGCCACACGGTCTCCTTCTGCTGCCTGTGAATCATGATGTAGAACTCTCAGCTCCTCCAGCACACCATGTCTGCCTACATTCTGCCATGTTTCCTGGCATGATGTTTATGGACTAAACCTCTGAAACCATAAGCCAGCACCAATTAAGTTTAGAAAAGTCGCCTTGGTCATAGTGTCTCTTCAAAGCAATAAAACCCTAATGTTGGGAGCAACCTTGTTTGAACATTTACTGCCTTAAGTGCTTGCTGGCATAAATTCTTGGCCTCTGTGGGAAAGTACTAGCACAGCTGAGTACAAATAGACATAGATCCTGAAGTCAGTGGAGAACAAATAGCTATAAATCTTGTGGATAGGTGCCATTCTGTTCTGATCTTCCTGCTGAACTGTTTACCCAGTCAATATTCTGTTCCTGGGAACAGGTGCATTTACCCAGAGACAAAGTGACCCCCCCTCCACCCCCTTCCTGGTCCTATTAGTATATAACCTGTGTGGGAAAAATAAAAATTTGTCAGCTTTCGACTCAGCCAACTGGCGGGCCTAAATCCTGCTGAGCCAGGACTACACGGGCAAGGAGGAGCAGGCCCACCTTGGCCGCTGCCTAGACGACTGAAGGAGAAGTTCGACTATGCCAACAAGTACAAGCGGAGGGTGCCCCAGAGCCTCAGCTGCACTCACCCTCGCCAGCGCCTTTCTGCTTTCCTGCCCTGCAGTGTCTGCAAGTGAGAAAAAGACATCCCCACACCTCCCAGCCTTGATTCAAGACAGCTTCTACTCCTACAAGAGCTTTGAGATAGCCGTGGCCCTAGCACCACCAAGCCAGCAAAAGGTTGTGAATAGTCCACCCTGCACCACCGTGGTCTCCCCGGCACCAGAGCCTCTTACTACTTGTATCCAGCCACGAAAGCGGAAGCTGACTATGGACACACCAGGAGCCCCAGACATGCTGACACCTGTGGCTGCTGCAGAGGAAAACAAGGATTCTGAGGTCGAGGTTGAAGTTGAAAGTAGAGAGGAATTCACCTCCTCCTTGTCCTCCTGGTCCTCTCCATCCTTTACCTCGTCCAGCTCTGCCAAGGATCTAAGCTCCCCAGGCATGCATGCTCCACCTGTGGTTGGCCCTGATGCTGCAGCCCATGTTGATGCCCCAAGTGGGCTGGAGGCAGAGTTGGAGCACCTGCAGCAAGCCCTGGAGGGCGGCCTGGATACCAAGAAAGCCAAAGAAAAGTTCCTGCATGAGGTGGTCAAAATGTGAGTTAAGCAAGAGGAAAAGCTGACAGCAGCCCTGCAGGCTAAGCGCAGCCTGCACCAGGAGCTAGAATTCTTGCGTGTGGCCAAGAAGGAGAAACTGCGGCAAGCCACAGAGGCCAAACGCAGTTTGAGGAAAGAGATTGAGCAGCTCCGAGCTGAAAATGAGAAGAAGATGAAAGAGGCCAACGAGTCCCGGGTGCGCCTGAAGCGAGAGCTGGAGCAGGCGCAGCAGGTCCGGGTGTGTGACAAGGGCTGTAAGGCCAGGCGCCTGCGTGCTAAGTACTCAGCCCAGATTGAGGACCTGTAAGCGAAGCTGCAGCATGCAGAGGCCGACCGTTAGCAGCTTCGAGCTGACCTGCTGCGGGAACGTGAGGCCCGTGAGCATCTAGAGAAGGTGGTGAAAGAGCTTCAGGAGCAGCTGTGGCCTCGGCCACCGCCTGAGCATTCTGGAGGTGAGAGCAACACTGAGCTGGATCCCTAGCCTGGGCAGTGATTGCCACTGCCGCCACATGGACCTCTATGTGTGCGCAGAGGGCGGCGGGTACGTGGCTTTGCAGGCCCGGCCCATGCCTCTGCAGCCACACAGCACAACGTCTCTACTGTGCCTATTACCAAGCGAGTGTTTGTAACCACATACTTTTGGAATCCACTGCAAAATTTTCTACTGGCCAAGTTCAAGTGAGCAAGCCATGTCCCCCAGCTGCAGCCAGAGTTGAGACTGGCTCTGTGGCTTGTAGCTGGTCCTAGGCTTGCTAGAACATTCTAACATTTACACTTTTGTTATAAGCTATTTAAAACTAGTAAGGAGACTTGATATTCAGAAAATCAACATATTTTTTAATGACTAACTGTAAAAGGCCCCTACACGTGACGCCATCTGGACACCCACTCTGGCGGGGGTGGTACCCACCCACTGCTGTCCTGGGAAGCCATCACTCCTCATCTGTGCCCGCGGCTACAAGAGGACAGCAAGGGTTTTCTTCAGAGTCTATTTTTTCAGCAACAAGGACCCCAGTCTTTCTGCTGCTGCCAGGAAGAGCAGGGAAAGCGCCGTGTGCGAGATGAGCCCCAACACTGCCCACCTTACCGCCGCTGCCCCACCCATCACCATCACCACTAACCCTGCCCTGCAGGCTCTAGGAGGCCTGAGCCTCGGTTTGCCCAGGCTCCTGGGTGCCCCTGCCCACCTACACCTTGAGGGGCTGACCTGTGTTAGGCAGTGACCATGGTCCAGTGTGATGTTGTGTTGTTCACACACGCCACCCACCCACCCATGCGCTGCTTGACCACAGCAACCCCTTCCCATGTGGCAGACGTCACTCCTCGCATCGTGAGCTGAGGCTGTAGCATTGGAACAAAACAGCATTATATCACTTTTCCTTTAAGTTTTTTCGTTTTGTTTTGTTGTTGTTTGTTGTTCATTTAAACATGTATTTAGAACTGCACTTTGTCAGAACCTTCCAGTCCCTTCTTACTCCCTGGTTAACTGAGGTTTTTACCAATTTCTAGAGCAATTCAAACCCTAAGTGTACAAGCGCTTACACATCCCCTCTGGTGCTTGGTTGAACAAGGGAATCACGAGACAATGAAAATACAGAGACTGAACTTGGGGGTCGTTCTGTGCCTTCCAGGATCTTGTACAGCAAACCCCGAGTTGTCTTTTTACCCCCAAAATACCGTCTTCAGTAGCGACTGAATCTGCCACTGTCAAAATACGTTACTTGCATTTATTCCAAATAATCTCGTTTACTCTTAACTGTTTATGCAAATTGTATAAGGTTTCTTATCCCGAAGCTTGAAAAATGATTTCCCAGTAGACAAGAGGCCTCCAGCCATCCTCCAATTGTGTTTATTTACATGAGAAGCCCTCCGCTCTAGTCCTAGCAGGGCAGCCATGAGCTGAGGGGAGGTGGAGAAGGCTCGTGCAGGTACAAATGACCTCAAGGACTGTGGCCTGCAACTGGAGACTGCTAAGCCCTGAGGTCTGGTGCCAAGGTCGTCTGCAGGGTTTTGCCCTTGGTTTACTTAGAGGGGCTGAGCTGCTGCTGGTCCTCCCTTCTGACATGCAATGCAAAAGGGACATCATGTATATGCAGCCTTTATTTGGAGTTTTTCCTTTGGCTTTTTTCCTCTCTTTCAGTTATGAAACTTGTAAGCATGGATTTCACATCTCCATAGCTAGACCCGCCATGGGCATTATGACCGTGTCTCCTAAAGGGTTGGTTTTGTTATGCAACACGAAGAATGCTGTCTCAGCCTTGTTTTTCTAGAGTTGTGTTTTTCAGTCATTTCTTCAAGGAAAATAAATGATTTAGTTGAACCAAAGCCAAAAAAAAAAAAAAAATTTGTCAGCTTGATCATCAGACTTGCTGTCCATTCTTTGTGTTTCTTTGTCCCCCATTCTCTTCCAGGTCTCCCCTCAAGTCCCTGTTCAACTGTTCTGGGGATCAGGACACCCTAAGACAATGGCCTTTTGTGGTTGAACCTTCTTAAAAAAAGATACGTTACTCACATTATATCAGAAATGAAAACTTCTGAGAATCCAGACTTGTGCTCCACCAAAGGTCTGTATCTTCAAAAGATCTGATGTCACTATAACATCCCTGCATTGTAGTACACACACAGAGAGACATATGTCACTATAACATCCCTGCATTGTAGTACACACACACACAGACATATGTCACTATAACATCCCTGCATTGTAGTACACACACAGAGACATATGTCACTATAACATCCTTGCATTGTAGTACACAC
>NC_034590.1:111539920-111541336 GCF_900095145.1 Mus pahari | reverse complement strand
AGAGACATATGTCACTATAACATCCTTGCATTGTAGTACACACACAGAGAGACATATGTCACTATAACATCCCTGCATTGTAGTACACACACAGAGAGACATATGTCACTATAACATCCTTGCATTGTAGTACACACACAGAGAGACACACACCCCTTTTGGGGTGATCATGGGAAGACAAACCCTACAAGAAAGATATGGTTCACCATATTTTGGAAGGGGGAAAGGGTCACCTAGCTCCATAAATACATCACCCACTTCATAAATATTCATAAAACCTTCCTTGAAATCCATAGTCCAGAATCCACCAGGTTGATGACTGCCTTGGGGAAGGCCACCTTAAACTTTATTTGGAAAGTGTGCTTCACTTAGCTTTGCTAAATAAACTTCTGTTCAAACTACCTATGTTGCTCAGCTGAATTTTTTTTTAACTGAAAAATATTTTATTTATTTTTGCTTTTGAAACAGGGTTTCTCTATATAGCTTCAGCTGTCCTGGAACTTGCTTCGTAGACCATGCTGGCCTCGAACTCATGAGATCTGGCTGTCTCTGCCTTCCAAGTGCTGGAATTAAAGACTTGTGTCACTATCACCTGGCTTAGTTGAAAAATTGTATATTGTATATTTAGATAATGTTCTCCCTCGCCTATTCTCCTTAGATTCTCCTTACCTCCCTTACTCGCCTCATTTTATGTTCTGTCTTTCAAAACAAAATAAAACACACACACACACACACACACACACACACCCTGCAAAAACACAAAAACAAAAAAAAAATCAAAACAAGCAAAAGACTCATACGGTGAAAAATGCTAAAACAAAGCAAAATGAAACAAAAAGTACACAAAAAGTACCACTGAGTTCCTTTTGTGTTGGCCAACTACTCCTGAAGCTCACTACTCCCTGTGGGGCCTGCTCCAAAGTCCGGTGAGTGTACCAGTGAGTATTGGGGAAACACTTAATTTTCCAAGTAGATATCAATTTCTGGTAGCTTCTTGGTTAGGGGTGGAACCCTGTGCGTACTCTCCCTCTCAGTGCTGAGACCCAGTCAGCTTGAACTTATGCAGGTCCTGTGCATGCTCTGGCTGAACCCTTTACTTCAAGAAGACAAGAACAGAGAGACACCTGTAATATCTAGTGTAATGGCTGGGATCAACTTCCTTCAAAAGCACTACAAACTCTCTGACTTTTGTGAGGTCAAGGGAGAAAAATGTGTAAAGAAGGCCTTTGAAACACCCAAGTGCCACTAAAGATTGTCTATACTTTGCCTAAATGATATACAAAGGTTAAAACTAAAAACTAGTGAAACTGCTCTCCTAGATGTTCAACAAAGCTTGGAGGCCTACACCCACGAGGAAAGAGAGAGAGAGAGAGAGAGAGAGAGAGAGAGAGAGAGAGAGAGAGAGAGAGAGAGAGG
>NC_034590.1:111529962-111539329 GCF_900095145.1 Mus pahari | reverse complement strand
TTGATTTTCAAGACATGTTTTTCTCTGTGTAGCCCTGGCTGTCCTAGAACTCACTCTGTAGACCAGGCTGGCCTCGAACTCAGAAATCCGCCTGCCTCTTCCTCCCAAGTGCTGGGACTAAAGGCGCCACCATTGCTCGGCTGAGATTATTCATTTTTAAAGGATGGGAACACAAAGCAAGTGGGGAGCTGGGGAGAGCTGCAGTGTTACCCAATTGTATTTTGATATTATGGGTTAAGCAAGGGAGTAACCACTGAAGACTGGGCCAATTGCTGCAAGGACTCTTGCAGCAAATCTCCGACCCAAATAAGTCCGGGCAAAGACAACACAACTCAATTGATATGAATATAAGCTGCATGCCGAGATTGGGCAGATCTACCACTACACTACTATATTTCCCATCCATGAGATCCCTCATAACTTGCAGTTTCTCCAGGCCATGTGCTTCTGCTCCATTTTCCTTCCATCTCCTCTTCTCTCTTCATCTCTCTTTTTCCCCTCCTCATTCTCTCCCAAACTTTCAGCTCCACCTTGCCTTCTCCTGCCCATTTATTTTACAAAATTCTCCTAACCTTTATTTTACAAATTAAGGTGGGGAGAAGGTTCACAGGAAGTCACCCGAGTACCGACTCATTCCTCCCTGGAGAGCGAAATTAACATCAAAATACTTAGGTCCTTATTTCATTGTCCTAGACTTTGGGTCCAGGGTTCAAAGTGATAAGGAAAAGTGAAAGGAATGGGTCAGCTGCATGTAGTTAATTAGGATATAACAGGCAATTGGTTATATATTTTTATAACTTACGCACTTTGGTTTAGATAGCAGCAATTTCTATATCTCTTACTGGTTAACAGACAATTAAGAAAATATTTGGAGGAGTGGGATGGGTATCCATTCCTAGGCCTGGGAACATGAACTTGTTTGATCCTGCCAGCAAGATGGAGAAGTTATCCTTGAGATATCAGGAATCAGACAACTGTCTCCTTTATAAGTTGTCCCTGAGAAGTCTGGGCTTACACAACTGATTACAACAGAAGCTGTTCTGCAATAAGGAAGTCCCCAGCTCCTCTAGGGCCTGGGATCTTGCATTTAGTTTCTTCCTGTGATTAAATGACTTCTGAAAATGAAATGGTAGTCCTTAGAATACATTTCTTTTGCTTGTTTCTGACGCCACCACATCAGAATTGTTGTCAGAGTTGTTGGGGTACAAGCCTGGGCCCCAGTACCCATAACTACCTATTCTCAGCCCCTCTCACAATGAGCCAATTAACAGACAAGTCACAGTGAAAAACATAGAAAGGAAAATTATTCGTTCAGTGCAGCCACATTGGGAAGAGGGACAAAGAGGTGTAGTGACTCCCAAATCCCTCCTCAGGGTTCAGACATGAGGCTCAGGCTTAAACAGAGGGCAGCAGGAGCACAGAGCTAAGAGTCCTGGTCAGGGTGTGGTCCTGCCCGTCACTGACCCATCACTGTCTCAGCTCCTGCAAGGTGGTCTGACACGTTCTCAGAACTCTGTGGGGTCTCTAAGAGACAAGCTCCCTCTCTCTCTGGCACCAGGCTTCAGCCCTTTTCCTCTATCCCTGCAGTGGAAACCCCTGCCACCATTGCTGTGTCCAAGGGAAGCAGCAGATGATGACATGGCTCTGGTTTGAGGGCATCTGAGAGCAGCCAGAAGCTTGGCAGGAGAAGCAGTAGTCTGAGCCTGTCTCAGCCACACAGGAGCAGCTAAGGCTGGATCCCTCCTCAGAGAGATCCGGGAGTGAGAGGCAAAGAAGACAGAAGGCAGAAGGCAGAAGGCAGAAGGCAGAAGGCAGAAGGTAGAAGAAGGCAGAAGGCAGAAGGCAGAAGGCAGAAGGCAGAAGGCAGAAGGCAGAAGGCAGAAGGCAGAAGGCAGAAGGCAGAAGGCAGAAATTAGCTCACAAAGTCTTCACATCCATATAGGACACTCTGGTAGCTCTATTCTGTAGAAGAGGAGTGCCCACTGCTCAGAGGGACAATAAAACCTGCTCAAAGACAAAAGAGTCTAAGAGCCAGAGTCCCAACCAGGCCATGCTCTCCGACATGAGCCAGGCAAGAAAGAGTTTTCCTTCAATACAAATTCCAAAGGAAATTACTTCAGAAAAAAAAACACATTCCAAGCATGGAGAGTCAACAGACCAAAGGGAAAATTGCCAAACAAGTAAACAGGGAAGATAACAACATGGAGGAAACCACGTGTAACTTCACACCTGACCTGGGCAGGGATATAAAGACCCAGGCTCAGGAGGCTCCACATCTGCACACTTCCTCTCCACCTGATCCTCTGACCTACTCCATCCTCAACCAAACTCCAGAACCATGACCTGCTGTGGCTGTTCAGGAGGCTGTGGCTCCAGCTGTGGGGGCTGTGGCTCCAGCTGCTGCAAGCCTGTGTGCTGCTGCAAGCCTGTGTGCTGCTGTGTGCCAGCCTGTTCCTGCTCCAGCTGTGGGGGCTGCAAAGGAGGCTGTGGTTCTTGTGGGGGCTGCAAGGGAGGCTGTGGCTCCTGTGGGGGCTGCAAGGGAGGCTGTTGTCAGTCCAGTTGCTGCAAACCCTGTTGCTCTTCAGGTTGTGGGTCATCTTGCTGTCAGTCCAGCTGTTGCAAGCCCTGCTGCTGCCAATCTAGCTGTTGCAAGCCTTGCTGCTGTCAATCCAGCTGTTGCAAGCCTTGCTGCTCTTCGGGTTGTGGGTCTTCTTGTTGCCAGTCCAGCTGTTGTAAGCCCTGTTGCTGTCAGTCCAGCTGCTGCAAACCCTGTTGCTCTTCAGGCTGTGGGTCTTCCTGCTGTCAGTCCAGCTGTTGTAAGCCATGCTGCTGTCAGTCCAGCTGCTGCAAGCCTTGCTGCTCTTCAGGTTGTGGGTCTTCTTGTTGCCAGTCTAGCTGCTGCAAGCCCTGCTGCTGCCAGTCCAGCTGCTGCAAGCCCTGCTGCTGCCAGTCCAGCTGCTGCAAGCCCTGCTGCTGTCAGTCCAGCTGCTGTGCCCCTGTGTGTTGCCAGTGCAAGATCTGAGGTTTACTGGTCACAGTCCTCCACTAATCCTGCAGACGAGCTCTCTCCAGACAGGGACAGGAGCAGCAGCCCTGAGCTCTGGGGTTCTCTCCTGGGTCTTCATTCTTTGGTCTTAAAGCTGCATCTCCAGACTGAGGGGTGTGTCCTGGGGTGGAGAAGAACTCCTCATGCTGGAAGCTCTCTCTTCATTCCACACTCAGTGGATCAGATCTTCCTCTATTTCCTTCTCTCCAGTCTCCAAGACTCTGAGCTCCTTGGCACCTGGCCTCACCTGGAGGCTACATCAAGACCACAGGTAGGTGGCAGGCTATGGAGTTCACCACAACTTGGGGCCCCAGGGAGCTGTGAACTCCTTTCCATCAAGCATTGGCCTGGCCAGGCTCATCTCTATGTGACTTCCCCTGGGTTTCCATTCTTTCTGATTCTGTCTGGGTGAGCATACTGTGCCTTTGATACAAACATCCTTAAATAAATGTTCTCTGCCCACTGTATTTCTTATGTGGTTCTTTTTTCTCATAACTGATTAGTGAATTCTCCCATTTTCACCTTACCCAACCTGTCCTCTGAGGTTCCTTGTGTTATTCCATGGCGCACTCTTCTGCCATCTTCCCCACACCCCAACTCCCACCAGAGCCAACCCCATCACATCCAACATGAAGCAGACTGACCCAGGAAGGCTAGGCCCCACAGCAGCAACTTCAGAGTTGGGCATCTTTGTAGAATCTGGAAACAGACATGACATAGTGCATGGTTTTTATTTGTTTTTTTCTTTAGCCACTGAGTTAGAAACAAGCAATTGAAAGGCAGCCATGTGACCAAGTACTGGATTGCACTAAGCGGTGCTGATACTTCTTTCATGGGTATAGCCAGAGCTTCTGCACTTAGCTGTGTGGTCTGAAGTCTTCCTTGGAGTATCCAAACCTGCCTTGTTTGCCAAGAATCCACTTAGCCTTACTCGGGGGGAGTAAGGCATGCTAAGACATATGTCCTGTGGTCTCTTATTGCGACCATGAGTTAAAAATCAAAGAAACTAAAAAACAAGTTCTCTCTTCAGTTACACAGGCTACTTCTCATCTGTAGAAGCTCATGTGGCCAGGAGTGAGTCACAGATCAGTGGTACAGGACACATCCCATTGTTGTGGGGACATCTGATAGACACTGGGGAGCTCAGAATCAGAGAGTTTTATGGAAGGCATGTCATCCGGATGAGAAAGCTAATGCTCCATACTCATAATTTCTCATCCTCTTTTAGCTTCTTTTCCTCAAGTTCAGGGCCTCACACACACTAAGCACATGCTCTACCAATTCAGCTACCTCCAAGGACCAGACTTGTATGTATATATGAAATTATAGAAACTGAATGGGTTCAAATAGGAGAAATGTATTTTCTCGAAAAGTGGGAAGCCAGAGTCTAAATCTAAGGTCTCGGCCTAGAGCTGAGAGCCCCCATCTCTGGATTGAGGGAGAACAGGTGTTTCATCTGGTGGATGTTGACATTCTTAGTGTCTTAGTTCCTATTCTATTGCTGTGGTAAGACATCATGATCAAGGCAACATACTGAAGAAAAGATTTATTGGGAGCTTACATCAGTCTATGACTGTCAAGGCAGGCAGTATGGTTACAGGCAGAAATTGAGAGCTTACTGGAGACAACAACCAGGAAGAAAAAGCCCTAACTGGGAATGTTGAGGGCTTTTGAAACTTCAAAGCCCACCTCCAGTGGCACACCTCCTCCAACAAGGCCACAGGTCCTAATCCTTCCCAGACCAACTGTGGATCAAGCATTCAAATACATGAGCCTATGGAGACCATGCTCATTCAGACCACCACACATAGACTGGAGGTTGCAGCCTTCTAAGCTGTCTTCCTCCCTCCCTGGTCATAGTTCCTCTGCCCTTGTGGGCCTCTGTCTTTCTATTTTGTAAGGCTATGATGGGATTTAAGGTTGACCCAAATATGCTAGGTAAGCTCATTTCTCTTTTGATCTTGCTGTTCTTTGTTTTGAGTCTATTGGGGGTTGATTTAAATTTAATTTTATTTAATGCCTATCTATGGGTGTTTTGCCTGCATGTATGTCTGTGTACCTGCAGAAGTCAGAAGAGGGTGCGGGCTCCCCTGAAACTGGAGTTGCACGTGGTTATAAGCAGCCTTGTAATGCAGGAAACTGAAAACAGGCCCTCTGCAAGAGTATCAAGTGCTCTAAACCACTAACTAATCCATCTCTCCAGCCTCTAAACCACTAACTAATCCATCTCTCCAGCCCCTGGTTTCTTGTTTTTATAAGACAGAATTGCAGACTGGCTTTGAACTCAAGAAATCCTCTGTCTCCATCTTTGAAGCCCCGGAACTATAGGCATAAAACACCATGCCCATTTAGGCTCATTTCTAAATTCCTTTTTGTTGGTGTCTTTTTTTAGATTTATTTTTTTTATTTTTTTATTTATATTAGTACACCATAGCTGTCTTCAGACACACTGGATCCCATTACAGATGGTTGTAAGCCACCACGTGGTTGCTGGGAATTGAACTCAGGACCTCTGGAAGAGTAGTCAATGCTCTTAACTGCTGAGCAACTAGAAAGCAGAAAGAGATGGACTTTCCATTGGCCGTCTTCTTTTTTTTCAGCTCAGGACCATAAATACTGGCATCCACACTCAGAATAGGTCTTCCCATCTCAGTTAAACCTTCCTGAATTTTCCTTCACACACGCATCCCCTAAGTGTGTCTCTTGGATGATTTTTTTTTTTATTTTTGGTGTGGAAACATTTTATTTATTTAAAAAGAAACATCATAAGTGCACCTGCCTCACTTTTTCAAAGCAAGTGCCGTGCCTGGCATCTGAGGAAGGAACACCAAGCTCTATGAAGCTGCTTCTGCAAACCCTGAAGCACAGAACTCACGGGAATTAGAAATGTACCATGCAATCACCAAACATAATATGTAAGAGGAAAGCATGCACAATTCAATGGCCATGAAAAAATTAGATTAATCAAAAGATTTTGTTTAAAAATACTAAGTTCAAGCTACACGGAACTTGTATATGCATAAAACATAGTGTGTAATCAGAAGGACCCATCAGTGGTCACTTCTAGAACAAACTAACTTGAGTTAAAACATTAAACTTGCTTAACTTCTCTTTTTCAAAGTACTTCAAAACCTCACCAAAGTAAAAAAACAAACAAACAAACAAACAAAAAAACATGTTTTAGCCATTCCAAAAGCTGTTCTACAGCTCTGACTGCATGCATTCCCCTTGTGGTATACAAAGACACAGCTGCTAACAGAACAAAGTTAGGAGCCAATATAGAAAAGAAACTGTCCCCTTCAAGTGAGAGTCAACATCTGACCTTTATATTCTCTTCCTTTCCCTGTCATGTCTTTTCACATTGTCTTTGGAGAATAAGTAACTATGCACAGTGTACTGGCTGGTTTTGTGTCAACTTGATGCAAGCTGGAAAGGAGCTTCAGTTGGGGAATTGCCTCCATGAGATCCAGCTGTAAAACATTTTCTCAAGTAGTGATCAAGTGGGGAGGGCTCATTGTGGGTGGTGCCATCCCTAGGCTGGTAGTCTTGGGTTCTATAAGAAAGCAAGCTGAGCAAGGTTGGGGAAGCAAGCCAGTAAGGAACATCCCTCCGTGGCCTCTGCATCAGCTCCTGCTTCCAGACCTGCTGACTTCTTTTAGTGAGGAACAGCAATGTGGAAGTGTAAGCTGAATAATCCCTTTCCTCCCCAACTTGCTTCTTGATCATGATGTTTGTGCAAGAATACAAACCCTGACTAGAACATGTAGCTTGTGGATTCACACTCCTTCCTGAGACCTCTCCTGACCACCACACAGTGTGGCCAGCACAGGAACCCTCTCCATCTGACCAGAACCTATGCCCAGTCCTCACCCCTTCCCCTGGAGGAGTAACATTACTAAGAGACTCTAAGACTGCTGCAAGAAGGGGAAACTTCTTACTGCTTGGTTGCCTTGATATCGATCAACCATTTAAACAAAGCTTAAAATTAAAAACTAGAAATTAAACCACACACAGACAACCTTAGGAAAATGCAGAGTAATTAGTTACCCTAAAGTCTCCCTCCTCTACTCCCAGCATTCACTTTTCCTGCAATAATCCTAAATATCCACGTGGCTCTTCCTTTTCAAGAACACTGTCGGGATCAGCATGCTGGAAGCTGTGGGACAAACAGGCCTTTTCAAGCCCACGGTATCCATCAGGCTGGTCTTTCCTGGTCTTGGTCTGCACACCCTAAGTGCTAAAAAGCTTCTGGAGAGGGCTACTAGGGGAGGGGCAGCCTGGCTCCCTGCTGAGGCGGTGGGCATTCTCTAAAGCCCCCCACACTCTGTGAGGTAGAGACTTCCTGTCAGAGAGGAGCCTCGGCAGGAGGTGGCTGTGTGGCTTGGTTTTCAGAGCTCTGGGCATCCGAGGAAGCAGGAGCATGTCCAGATGTCCCTGTGGCCACAGAGCACAGCCTTTCCACAGCTGCCTCTTTAAGAGTGGTTTGTCGTAGCCTGAGAGGAGATCTGGGCAGCATTAGCGGTGACACCCACACTAAAGCAGAGTCTTGACTTTAATTTGGGTACTTGTGGAAGGGCCCAAAAATCTATCTGCCTGGCTTAGGATCAGTCTTAGAGTTCACACTTTCATCTTCTTCACCAAGAGCTATCAGCCTCCTCTTTCAAATCGGGGCCATATGACGCAGGCTTCCAGGTAAGTGCCGCTCTTCCAAAGTCCACCATCCTATCAGCTCCTGAGCCACACGCCAGTACCTTACACCTTAACCTTCCCTCGCATCAAAGGGATCCATTGTTTGCTTCAACTCGGCTACTGAGTAATAGCTCCAAATGTATGGAACGTTATTCCCTGCCTCTCTTCTGAAAATGCTTTTACTATGAATTCTTCCTCCCCGCTGCTTATCCATGGCACCTGTCCCATCAGTTAGCATAGACACTAGTAATTGTACTCTCACAGCTTGCACCAGATGTGTTAAAACAGTGGAGAACCCAAACTGTTGATTCTTGGCAAACTAAGCCGTAGGAATCACAGAAGTCTGTTGAAGCCTTAAAGAATATGTCTCCATCTCATTGGCCATGTAGTCAGACAGGCTATATGGGTAAGGGATGCCAAAGTGGTCAGCTCCGTCCTTCGGAGAGGCTCAAGTCTGCTGGTAGGGCAGGAGAGGTTGTGAACCTCCCCATAGAGGCAGTCTCAGTGTATTTGAATGAATGTTTATCACGGTCAATAATACATGCCCTGGATTTATCTGTTTTTAGAGGGAAATGACCACTAAACATAGATGCCAGTATAGAGGCTTTAAAACAGTACAAAGACTCTTGCTGGGCTATGTAAAAGCAGCCGCCCATGATCGGTCCGTGCATATCTAGCACTTCTGCTTAGTGGTCTGCCATCAGACACCAAAATTTTGTCTTAAGCATTCAGAATCTTTGAAACAATCACAGTCCCAGACCTTTTCGGTTACCATCTGGAGACCACAAACCCTGTGCAGGCTCTCCTCGAACGCACCCTCTGTCGTGTGAAGGCAGGGTTCCTGCACAACCCTCTGCATCAAACCATCCAACAGCTGAGGATGTCTGCTGTATCAGAAGCTGCAGGGTCTGAGTCAGAGTCTGAGAGGTGGGGCTGGGAGCATGAACTCCACTTTGAGAAACAGCTCAGGTGACCCCGCTGCCTCGGTAGAAGAAAATACTGAATAGTGGGGATCACCAGGTCCCGCCAGGGTCTTCCTGGGACAGTGGACTCTAATTGGGTGCACACTGAAGCCTGGTGCCCGAGGTGCCCATGTCATCAGGGAAGCCCTCAGGATGACCCCCAGGCTTTGGGATCTGCCAGCCACCCAGTACCTGTTTCTTCTGTATCAGTGGTCATAGTAGTGAATGCTTACCTGACCTTCAGCCACCAGGTCCTCTCTTAGGTGATTTTTAATCCCATTAAATTGACAAGCAGGCTTGACCATCATACCCACTCACCCCAACATCTGAGGCCAGCAGTAGTGAGTACAAATCTATACAGAGCACCATTAGCTCCTGAACTCCCATTGTCACCATCTGTAATGGTTTGTATATTCTAGGACCAGGGAGTGGCACCATCTGGAGGTGTGGCCTGGTTGGAATAGGTGTGTCACTGTGGGTGTGGGCTTAAGACTCTCATCCCAGTTGCCTGGAAGTCAGTGTTCCAGTAGCAGCGTTTGGATGAAGATGTAGAACTCTCAGCTCCTCCTGCACCATGCCTTCCNGGATACTGCCATGCTCCTGCCTTGATGATAATGGNCTGAACCTCTGTAAGGACTGAACCTGTAAGCCAGCCCAAATTAAATGTTGT
>NC_034590.1:111509920-111526701 GCF_900095145.1 Mus pahari | reverse complement strand
CTGAACCTGTAAGCCAGCCCAAATTAAATGTTGTTTTTATATGACTTGCCTTGGTCATGGTGTCTGTTCACAGCAGTAAAACCCTAACTAATACACCATCTAAACCACCCAGAACAGATTCTGGCAGGATCTTCCTTGGACCACAACACCAGTGTTCTATGAGAAAGGGGGCAGAAGACGGAATTTACAGGGACCCTCTTTCCCAAGGAGGAGATGATAGAAGGAATCAAAGAGAAACCTATCCCCAGCAAGTCTGAGATCCTGCCAGCCAAATTTAATTAGGGACTGAGGTTTTGGCTTAGAACTCTACAGCTTAGTACCCTGTCTTGTAGACCACAAAGGTCCCATTGGACTCCAGGCCACCCTCAAGCCCCTTTCCTCTCTCTGGAAGGGCAGCACCCCAGCAGCTCAGGAGTCTTACCAGCCTATCCTTTACCTGAAAAGTACAGATATCCCCCACTTTATTTTCCTTTGTCTAAGTGCCTTTCTATTGCCCTGGTAAAACGTCATTATGAGGGTGACTGATGGAAGAGTTTATTTGGGATTGTGTTCCAGAGAGATCAGAGTCCATCATGGAGGCAAGGAACAGAAGGAAACAGGAGGCGTGGCTGTAGCAGCAGGAAGCCGAGGGCTCACACAAGCTGCAGAAAGAACCCCTGAAAATGGCTAGGCCTTTACACTGTCTAAACTTGTCTTTAGTGACCCTTTCTCCCAATGAGGCCACACCTCCCATGCCTCCCTATAGAACACCACTAAATTTCTCCCTCAAACCATCACACCTTCACCCTCCTCCCATGGATGGGTCTGGAATCAAGTGGGTTTCTCATGCATACCACAGGAATTCACATCATGAAAGAGGAGCATTCTTAGATCATTCCCCAATGCCCCATCTTTGTTCCAGGCTGCTTCTGAGAAGGCTGACCAGCTCTGTGCATTGCATGCCAGTTAGACAAGTCAGCAGTTGATCATCAGGCTGTGTCTGCAGGACATGCTTCTTTAACAAGAGATATCATCACGCAGCATCTTTTGCAGTCTTGATGGGCTGTGTTTGGCTTAGTGACTCCTTCCTCAATGATCTCTTTCACCTCTTGCAAGCAGAAAGAGAAAACAAGCCACATCTCTAATACTTGGCCTGGAAATATCCTCAGCTAAATATCTACATTAACCACTTACAAGATCTGCTTCTTGACCTCCTTGGCATCAGGGCCACGTGCATATAACATGATTGCCTGCCTTCTGGTTTCTAATAACTGTCATTTCTTTCTCAGATCTCTTTGGCAGAGTCCTTGACACCCACATATCCACCAACAATCTATTCCAGACTTTGTGGCCTTTTCTGTGATGTGTTAAATGTGTTTCCATGCCTAATTACCTAAATCCAAGACTCTGTTGTATGGTCAGGCACTGTCTTAGCTGCATCATATGTTCATGTGTTCCAGTACCATCCAAGCAGCCCTCTACTCCCAGATACCAAAGTCTGCATTTGGTTTCTGTGATCCCTTAACAAATGACACCAGTGTAGCACTTTGTATCTTTTGACATTTTCTCCTAAATTCTGGTGACAGAAGTCTGAAATTGTGGTTTAGCAGGGTCCTTTCTGCTGGAGAGCATAGGGTCATTCCAGGTGACTGACATTTCCTGACTTGTGATCAAATGAGTGCAATTTGCCTCCTCGGTCACACAGTTTGCTCTTCCACATGTCTGTCTGTTAATCCATCTGGCCATCTGTCTGTGCTCTCTGTAAAAGCTCTTCTTGTGGCATGTGGAGACCACATAGATAAAGCAGGGACCTCTCTGCACCTTAAGATCATTAACTTGGTCTGCAAAGACCCTTTCACACAGTACTGTCATTTGTTCTTTTGCTAGATAAGGTGACAGTCACAAACCACACATATTGGGAAATGGGCAACCCATAAGGATGGACCAGAGTAGAAAGAAGTCACTATAGCTCAGCAGAGGTGCTGTCTGTCTTCTGGTATATCAGCACCATATCCCCAGGGGTCCATTTCTTGCCTGGTTCCAGTGCATTGTGCCATAAGGCAGGTTCTCTGAAGAACACAAGGAGATGGTGGGTGGAAGAGAAAGAAACTGGGATATTCTGCAGCTCACATCCGTGGTTGACAGCTCACCCTGTAGCTTACGTGTACACTGCATGGTAACCAACCTGCTTGTCCATTCCTGTGGTTCACACCTGTGGCCTCTGACCTGACACATGGTCATCAGCCTGTTCACTTCCCTGTAGCTCACGTATCCATCATGCTCAGACAGGGTTACTAACCTACCCACTCATTCGGCCTGTAGTTTTATACACATACACACAGTTCTATTAACTCAGTTCTGCTGCTGTGGGTCAGTAGCTAAAAGTTTGCCTGTCTAGCTTTCCTGAACCCTGGCCAAGCATGTGCATCCAGATCTGTCACAGGAGCCTTCCACAGGAACCTCATCCGCAATAGAAGTGGCCACATGCCTCAGCCTATCCTCATGAGCCTCCAATTCATGTATGCGGGCTCGGCCCATGATCCTGGTTTCCTAACCACCCGTGTGGACTTTAAAATCCCACAACAGATGAGGACATAGATTCAGAGAAACTGCCTAGCTGGTGCCTAGAACATGTAAGTCAACTCTGTACCACCTACCCCACATGAAAACCATGCACGTGACTTATGTGGGCAGCGTATCTATACTCTTGGTATGTGTAGAATGTGTTGTGTGTGCATGCATATTTGTGTATATGGTGTTCATGATGCAATATGCTCATGGTCACTGTGTGCTTTTATGCATGTATAGTTTGTACAGGTATGAAAAAGTGTATGCATCATGCACAGTGCATTTGTAGCAGATATAAAGTGTGTGCATGTCTGTACATGTAGTGTATACACACAGTGCATACATAAAGTATGTATGGATACAAATACAGTGTGTATGGGTGCAAGCACCTCCTACTCCCTGTTTTTAGTTGGTTCCCCTGCCTCCCTGCCTGGTTTTCATTGTGCCATACTGACCTTCTGCCTTCAATTCCCAGCTGATGCCCATCTGTAGAGCTTTCTGGACCCCCCCCCAACACACACACACACACACACACACACACACACACACACACACACCTTCTGACTTGAGGCTTGATCACATCTCCCTGTCCCTAGCTGCAGGCGTCTCAAGCAACCGTGCTTGAGTTTCTTCAGAACATCTTGGTGTGATACCCAAGGCTCTTAGGACCTAGAGAACAGAAAGTATTTCAAGCTTGTTTCCTGACCCTCCCATAAAAAGGCAGGTTCCTGTGTTGATTGCTCCAAGTAGGCCCACCCCTTAAAGGCCTTGCGAGCCCCCAGCCTCTCTCCATGCTAAAGTCCTCTGCAGCTCAGCTCTGATTTTGCAAGGGTATAGCTAAACTAAGCCATATCAACTGTATTGTGTGCTTTTTTTTTTCTTTTTTGTCTTTTTTCCCAGATTCTCAAAGTTACCCAAGAAGCCACTGCCTTGATTCTCCACTGCCCCGTGCTGGGTGTGCTGAGATTGGCTTCATGAGCAGAGCAGATAGAATGATGTACACTGCACCAGGGACTAATACAGGAGGCTCAGAGGAGGGCTGGGCGGAAGATGTTTATGGGAGCATATTGCTGGTCAGTAAGTAGAATAAAGAACCACATGAGAAATACAGTAAGCAGGGAATGTTTATTGAAGGATGTTTGTATCAAAGGCACAGTGTGCTCACCCAGACAGAATCAGAAAGAATGGAAACCCAGGGGAAGTCACATAGAGATGAGCCTGGCCAGGCCAATGCTTGATGGAAAGGAGTTCACAGCTCCCTGGGGCCCCAAGTTGTGGTGAACTCCATAGCCTGCCACCTACCTGTGGTCTTGATGTAGCCTCCAGGTGAGGCCAGGTGCCAAGGAGCTCAGAGTCTTGGAGACTAGAGAGAAGGAAGTAGAGGAAGATCTGATCCACTGAGTGTGGAATGAAGAGAGAGCTTCCAGCATGAGGAGTTCTTCTCCACCCCAGGACACACCCCTCAATCTGGAGATGCAGCTTTAAGACCAAAGAATGAAGACCCAGGAGAGAACCTCAGAGCTCAGGGCTGCTGCTCCTGTCCCTGTCTGGAGAGAGCTGGTCTGCAGGATTAGTGGAGGACTGTGACCAGTAAACCTCAGATCTTGCACTGGCAACACACAGGGGCACAGCAGCTGGACTGACAGCAGCAGGGCTTGCAGCAGCTGGACTGGCAGCAGCAGGGCTTGCAGCAGCTGGACTGGCAGCAGCAGGGCTTGCAGCAGCTAGACTGGCAACAAGAAGACCCACAACCTGAAGAGCAGCAAGGCTTGCAGCAGCTGGACTGACAGCAGCATGGCTTACAACAGCTGGACTGACAGCAGGAAGACCCACAGCCTGAAGAGCAACAGGGCTTGCAGCAGCTGGACTGACAACAGCTGGATTTACAACCCCCACAGGAACCACAGCCTCCCTTGCAGCCCCCACAGGAGCCACAGCCCCCACAGGAGCCACAGCCTCCTTTGCAGCCTCCACAGGAGCCACAGCCTCCACAGGAGCCACAGCCTCCCTTGCAGCCCCCACAGCTGGAACAGGAACAGGCTGGCACACAGCAGCACACAGGCTTGCAGCAGCACACAGGCTTNCAGCAGCTGGAGCCACAGCCCCCACAGCTGGAGCCACAGCCTCCTGAACAGCCACAGCAGGTCATGGTTCTGGAGTTTGGTTTAGGTGGAGTAGGTCAGTGAAGCAGGTGGAGAGGAAGTGTTCAGATGTGGAGCCTCCTGAGTCTGGGGCCTTTATATCCCTGTCCTAGGTGACTGATTGGCCTGTGGTCTCTTCCTTATGTCTATTTTTATACTGTCCACAGGACATTGCCTGTGATTTAAAGTAACACAAACATTGCTATAGCTTGTGACATACTTCCTACACATACTGTTTTCATCCCTAAGCCTTCAATTATCCAATTTGAGGTTCTGGCATGGCTATGGTGCATTGCTGGGTGGCAGAAATGATTTCTCTGCAGTGTGCAGCTGCTGGGGAGAATCTAAACAGGTGGAAAGATATCATTCAAAGTTCTCCTGTGGTCACTCTCCATCCATTTTCTTCACCTTTGTAGTTCCAAATTATCAGTCAGGAAATTGCTCACACTGTTCAATAGCACCCTTCCTAAGATGGTAAGTATCCACCATTTATTAATGCACTACAGGTCTTTCATGATGGGTCTCACACTAACTCTTCATAACCTTCTGCTTATTTTAAAATCACGTATTCTAGACACTATGAGCTTATAAGATTTGTACGTGGGCTGGTGAGATGGCTCAGTGGGTAACAGCACCCGAATGCTCTTCCGAAGGTCCGGAGTACAAATCCCAGCAACCACATGGTGGCTCANAACCATCCCTAATAAGATCTGACTCCCTCTTCTGGAGTGTCTGAAGATAGCTACAATGTACTTACATATAATAAATAAATAAATAAAGATTTGTACAAAATACTTATCCTCCAAATAGGGAATAATGTTCCTCCCAGAAGCCCAAGGTTGTCAAATAAAAAGCCCACTGCCATGTGTAGTATTCTCTTTTAGCTCTTGGTTCAAGGTGTCCAGGAGACCCCACCCCCTTAGACAAGGTTGTAGTAGGTTGGTATGCTGCTGCTTGTATTGTAATGCTAAATGTTGTCCCCAAAAGCCTGACTGCCCCCCAGGAAAGAGAGAATAGGCATGTACAATAGGACTTTGCTCCTTAATTTAAAACTATTGGTTAAATATGTCCACAGCTAATTGCTGGGCAGAAGAGACATAGGTGGGGTTTGGGGTTCCAGGAGTCTGAGGAGACCATCAGGGGAGCAAAAGAAGATAGAGAGAGGAAAAGACGCCTGGGGTAAGAACCTTAAAATAATGGCCATGCAGGCTGGCTTACCTGGGGTTAAGAGCAGCCCAGTAAAAGCATGGCAGGGAAATAGTCATAATAACATAGAAGGTAGACATCTGCCCAGTTCTAGTGTTGATTAAGGCTTATTATAAATATAAAGGGTGTGTGTGTGTGTGTGTGTGTGTGTGTGTGTGTGTGTGTGTGTATTCAGAAACTGAATATGCAATGGTGAAGTAGAAGCCCTGGATTGAGGGTAAATATTTTTACAAGTACAAGCGATTGTCATTGCTCTTGATTGCTGACAAGCATTTGATGTTTAAGACCCTGTTGCTGAAGACACCACATGCATTGTTAGTATAAAACGGAGAAATCAAGCTGCTGCTGACCCAGAGGCTTCCTCCCTGATGGTTAGGTTTCTTAGTATCGGAAAGTCGGACACCCTAATGCAGTAAAGTATCAGGAAGGATCCGGAGCCAGAAGAATATGAGGAACCAGAAATATGCAAAGCAAAGCAAGCAACTCTCTGTGGAGCAAAGTTAACAAGGAGCTCTGAGGATGGGAAAGGAAAGCTATGCAAAGCTCTGGCCACCAGAAAACATCTTAGGAAGTGCAGATGCTTGGGAGATCAAGCGGCCATATGTGTCCCAGACCCAGGGCCACAATGAGGGTGTTGCTATCATGGTATCAGAGCTATTTTGGCTGTGACCACATGAGTGCTACCATATCTTGGCTACCTCTGTGTGTGAGCACAGACATAATCGGGGCATATGTCCCAGGGGACTGAGAATCTACCATCCTGAGCCAAATGTTTCCATGTACTCCCAGGGAAAGTGAAAGATGATAGGAAGGGGGGAGGGAGGGAAGGGAGGGAGGGAGGGAGGGAGGGAGGGAAGAAGGGAGGGAGGGAGGGAGGGAGGGAAGGAGGGAAGGAGGGAGGGAGGGAGGGAGGAAGGAAGGAAGGAAGGAAGGAAGGAAGGAAGGAAGGGAGGGAGGGAGGGGAAAATTGGTTGTTGAGAGATGCATTCTTTCAGAGGCCCCCAGAATTAGTAGAATAATTCAAGAGATCAAAAATAAAAGCTTCCCTTTTAACTGGCAATTCTTTGATGTCAGTGAGTATCAGATTCGGGCAGGTGTCTGACAAGACTGCCAGGTTCTTGTGAACTGTAATAAGAAGTTAAATGGACATCTGCTGTGGAGTGGTGCGGTCGCTGAGGTACACCCTCCTCCCCTCCCTCTTCACCACCTCCAACAGTCGGGAAAGCTCTCTCCTGGAATCATAAGAACATGAGAGTGGGAAAGTTGCTCCTTCCAGAGTAGGCCCTGTATCTCTCCCCTGGGTAGCACAGTAGAGTTGGCCCCGGTGGTGAGGTCATGGGTGAACTGTTCCATCCTGGGCACGAGCATAGGAGAACTAGCCATGCCACTCATTGTCTGTAGCACTCAGGAGAGTGGGCCCTACTCCTTGCCTGAGTAACACAGTAAAGCTGGTCCTTATGGAAAAGGCACAGGTGAGTCAGCCCCCAGGATGTGAGAGCAGGAGAGCTGGCCCTGCCACTCATTGGCTGTAGCACTTGGGAGAGTGGGCCTCCCCCCCCACTGGGCAACACAGTGGAGCTGGTTCTGGAGGTGTAGGTGTGAGTGAGCCTTCCCTGGGGGCATGAGAGCAGACCTAATCCTGCCTCTTGTAGCAGCATTGAGTGAGTTTGCCCAAGCAGTGTTGGAGCGCTCCCCCTGGTGGTACAAATAAGTGAGAGCCAGTGGGCAGACCAGATACAGGGCTTTGAGTTGGCTCAAATTCACGAAAGAATCAATAAAAAGTTAAAGAAAAGAAACTGAATGGAGATGTGTATAGCAGTTAGAAGTAGGGATAATTCATTAAGAAAAAGTGCAGTTCCAGGGGCAAATGAGGGCAGAAGCTGGCCTGTAGGCTAGAAGCTCAGGGTATTTGTCTACTATCCTCAGCCTGGGGCCCTCCAAGGCTTTGGTATGGCATATATTTTTGTGTATGTTCTGTTACATGCTGGCCTCTGGTGGAGCGCTTTCAATCTTCCTTTATGCCAACTGGTTTCTTTCACATGATCATTTGTAAATGTACACTTTTATTCATTTGTAGGTGTACTGGATAGCTTTGTGTCAACTTGACACAGCTAGAGTTATCACAGAGAAAGGAGCTTCAGTTGGGGAAATGCCTCCATGAGATCCAGCTGTAAGGCATTTTCTCAATTAGTGATCAAGGGGGGAGGTTCCCTTGTGGGTCGTGCCATCTCTGGGCTGGTAGTCTTGGATTCTATAAGAGAGTGGACTGAGCAAGCCAGGATAAGCAAGCCAGTAAAGAACATCCCTCCATGGCTCTGCATCAGCTCCTGCTCCCTGACCCGCTTGAGTTCCAGTCCTGCATCCTTTGGTGATCAACAGCAGTATGGAAATGTAAGCCAAATAAACCCTTTCCTCCCCAACTTGCTTCTTGGTCATGACGTTTGTGCAGGAATAGAAACCCTGACTAAGACAAATTGGTACCAGCAGAGTGGGGTATTCCTGTAACAACCTGACCATGTTTTGGGGAGGACTGTGGAAGGACTTTGGAACTTTGGGCCAGAAGATCCATTTGGTGTTAAGAGCTCTTTGGAATGTTGTGTAGGAGCTTTGAAGATAATGTTCAGAACAGTGCAGAAGATGGAGGCCTGGCTTGTGTAATTTCAGAGGGAAAATTAAAGACTCTTTTCAGGGCCATTGCTGTTTTGAATTGTGAAGATTCTGTGGTTCTGGTTAGCTGGGGCTGAAGAATCAGCTGTGATTAACAAGATACCAGAACCACTAAAATGAAATGTTTTCCTTACTGGGACTATTGATGCTGGTTAGCTGGAGCTAAGAAATTAGCGGTGATTAAGAAGAGACCGGCATCATTGAGGTGACATCTTCTGGGAAGTATTTTCTGAGAGCACAAAGAGGCTGTGGTCCAGAGATAGCCAAAGTTGTACTTTGTGCTGCAGCAGGACTTGGTAATGTGTAAGAGTTACCCATGTGATACTGGTTTTGAAGGTATGAAGGGGTCATGCAGAGCAGCTGAGGCCATGGAAGCACTGTGAGAGGCCATGGAAGGCCATTGGTGAAGGTGAAGTCTCAGTTGCAATTGATGGCCCAGGACTGAAGGGGTCACAGCAGCATTTTGGAGATGCCAGTACCATGAGATAACCACCAAGAACAGCAGCAGCAGTGAAGTACAGGCAGCTGGAGCTGGAGCCAAGAATACAAGGTGTGTGCTACGAAGGGCATGGCTGGAGAAGTGACCCAAGCCCTTGGAGGAGCCCAGAAGATTGTGAGTTGGATCCCAGACATTGGACGGTTGGAGTTTAATTTTTGCTTTTGATTGTGACTGTGCCCTGATGTTTTTCCCTCTTGAAGGAAGTATTTGAGTGGCGCCCACAGTTAAGAGACTTTTAATTGTAAAAAGACTTTGGATTTTAAAAGGTATTGGATATTTTAAAAGGATTGAACTTTTAATATGTAAAAACTGTGGGACTTTTAAAGTTATTTAAGATCTTGGGGATGAATAAGAACTAAGGGTTGAGGCTTACTAGTGATGTGTTTGTGTGTCAAGTTGACAAGGGGTCAATTGTACTGGATAGCTTTGTGTCAACTTGACACAGCTAGAGTTATCACAGAGAAAGGAGCTTCAGTTGGGGAAATGCCTCCATGAGATCCAGCTGTAAGGCATTTTCTCAATTAGTGATCAAGGGGGGAGGTTCCCTTGTGGGTCGTGCCATCTCTGGGCTGGTAGTCTTGGATTCTATAAGAGAGTGGACTGAGCAAGCCAGGATAAGCAAGCCAGTAAAGAACATCCCTCCATGGCTTCTGCATCAGCTCCTGCTCCCTGACCCGCTTGAGTTCCAGTCCTGCATCCTTTGGTGATCAACAGCAGTATGGAAATGTAAGCCAAATAAACCCTTTCCTCCCCAACTTGCTTCTTGGTCATGACGTTTGTGCAGGAATAGAAACCCTGACTAAGACAGTAGGAATTATTTATTTAATGTGTATGGATGTCTTGTATACACATACACACACACACACACACACACACACACCACATGTATGGTGCCTGTGCAGCCAGACAAGTTTGTCAGATGTCTTGGGACTGGAGTTACAGATGATTGTGAGCTGTCTTGTAGATGTTGGGTATCAAACCTTGGTCCTCTGTAAAAGCAGCCAGTGCTCTTAACTGCAGAGCTATCTCTTTAAATCCTTTCACACAGTAATTTGTGAAGATTTTTTTCATCTTTATGTATGTGTTCATGTACATGTGCATTGTGTATACGTGTGCTCTGGTGCCTCCAGAAGACAGAGCTGGGTTTTGCTGGGGCTGGAGTTACAAGCAGTTGTGAGCTGCCTGATGTGGGTGCTGGGAACGGAACTCAGATAGTCTGGAAGAGCAGTATGTGCTCTTTGCCACTGATCCATCTCTTCTCATGTGGTAAATTTAACCTTGCTTTTCCCCTGCTCCCAAGAGCCGTTGTTCCAAAAGTCTTTGGGGGGGGGGGAACTGAAGGCTGTTGAGCTGCCTTCAGTCATTTCTTCCATGCTGATGAAAGGTACAGTCCCTGCTAAGGGCTTTGGTTTTCTATTGTTGCTATTGCCTGAGTTAATAACGTCTATATGTATGAGTGTTCTGACCTCCAGATCAGCACACTGACTTCTCTTGAATGCCACCATCTGGATATCTCACTGATGCTATGAATATAACATGTCTTTTCTGTGACAGCAAAGTTGTAAAAATGACTCCTGTTTTATATCAATTCCCCTTATGTGTAAATGGAACTTGTGTTATGAAGAGACTGAACCCATGGAATGGTGGCCTATCTGTCAGAAAGGGGTTTTTGCAGGTATAATTAAGACCCTTTGTTAGTGGATCTGACCCAAGAGGACATTGTCCTGTGTGGTCCCACATTAATCAGGTGAGCTCTAAAATAGGTGTATTAGTTGGCAATGTTTAGGAAAACAGAACTAGAATAACCCCAGGGGCTGGGTAATTCGACAGTGGCCCTCTGCATGCTGGAGAGGCAGAGAACCTGGTAGCTGATCAGTCCAAAATGTTAGATACTGCAGAACAAGGAAGACCAATTGATATAGCCTCAGTTAAGTGCTGAAGGCCTGAAGCCTCCCTGAAGAGTCACTGGTGTTGAGTCCATGGTGAAAGGCTGAGGAACCTGGAGTCTGGCCATGGCAATGGCAGTCAAGGATGCACTCATTGAGGGAAAAGACGCAGCCTTGCACACATACCGTGTGCACAAGCTGATTTCCTCTTCTTTCTCTCCCTTCCATCAGGTCCTGGAGCCCACTGAACAGTAGCATGCATATTCGGGCCATGTCTTCCCCTTCCCCATCATTACTCCACATTAACCCTCTCTTGAAACTTCCCTGTGTCTCACCCAGCCTGGGCATCTGAATCCAGACAACCCAAATCCACCATCCCAAGAGTCTTGTAGAGAGATGTCAGAGAGACCCTGCAGCCAAAGAAGATGCTGAGGATGGCTAACAGGACAAGGACCCTTCAGCTGATGAAGAGGGTCACTGACAGACAACTCTCAGGAAAATGAGGAACTTGATAGTATAACAAATAACTTAACTCAAGCCACAGTTTCAGTGGTGCTGATTCTGTCCCATGTCCTTCATATGTACCTATGTGCTACATCTGTATGTTACACACTCTGCATGGTTCAGGCATTTCATCTTTACCCAGTATCTTAGTTAGGGTTTTACTGCTACAAACAGACACCATGACCAAAGCAACTCTTATAAAAACAATATATAATTGGACCTGGCTTACAGGTTCAGAGGTTCAGTTCAATATCATCAAGGTGGAGCATGGCACCTCTTGTTCCAAAGGCAGCTAGGAGAAGATTGCTTCCAGAAAGCTAGGATGAGGGTACCAAGCCCATAGTGACACACCTATCCCAACAAGGCCACACCTATTCCAACAAGGCCGAACTTATTGCAACAAGGTCACACCTCTTAATAGTGCTACTTCCTGGGCTAACCTTATCCAAACCATCACATTCCACTCCCTAGGCCCCATAGGCTTGTTCAAACATATGAGTCTATGGGAGCCATACCTAGTCATAGCATAATTAAAAATTATATTTAGTCCAACTTCCAAAGTTCCCATAGTCTATAGCAGTCTCCTCAATGTTAAAGGTTCAAAATTTCTTCTGAGATTCATCCAATCACTTAACTGTAATCCCCAAAGCTAGACAGTAAACCAGATGCGCAAACTCCAAACTCTGCATCTCCATTTCTGAAGGCAAAACAGTCTTCAGATCTCCACTCCTTTTTCATCTTTTTTGATTGCAACAAACTTCTTTCTCCTGGGCTGGTTCTACTCCCTGTTAGTAGCTTTCCTCAACAGATATCCCACAGCTCTGGAATCTTTAACATCTTAGGGTCTCCAAGTCAACTTCAACTTTACAGCTTCTTGTTCCAATGTCTGGATTCATACATGGTCTTCTGGGCTCCTCCAAAGGGTAGGCATCACTTCTCCAGCTCTGGCCTTGGTAGCACTCTAAGCTCAGGTTGACTCCACTTCACTACGGCTGCTGTTCTTGGTGATCATCCCAAGGTACTGGCATCTCCAATACACTGGGGTCTTCCTCTGCAACTAGGCTTCACCAATAGTCTCTCATAGGCTTTCTTCATGGTGCTAAGACTCAACTTCTTTGTATGACCTCTTCAGTTACTGGGCCATCAACTGCAACAGAAGCTGCAGCTTCAAGCCCTTTCCTGGCCTCTCACAATGCTGAGTGAGCTTCAGCTGCTTTCCATGGCCCATCCATACCTTCAAAACCAGTACCACCTGGGTGATTCTTATTACCAAGTCCAGCTGCAGCACGAGGTACATCCTTGGCTCTCCCTGGAACATGGCTTCATTGTGCTCTCAGAAAACACTTCCCAGATTTCACCTCAGTGATGCTGGTCTCTTCTTTTTATTTTTTTAAATTTTTTATGTTTTTTTATTAGATATTTTCTTAATTTACATTTCAAATGCTATCCTGAAAGTTCCCTATACCTCCCCCCCACCCCTGCTCCCCTACCCACCCACTCCCAATTCTTGGCCCTGGCATTCCCCTGTGCTGGGTCATATACAGTTTGCAAGACCAAGGGGCCTCTCCTCCCAAATGATGGCTGATTAGGCCATCTTCTGCTACATATGCAGCTAGAGACTTGAGCTCAGGGGGTACTGGTTAGTTCATATTGTTGTTCCGCCTACAGGGTTGCAGCCCCCTTCAGCTCCTTGGGTACTTTCTCTAGCTCCTCCATTGGGGGCCCTGTGTTCCATCCAATAGCTGACTGTGAGCATCCACTTCTGTGTTTGTCAGGCACTGGTATAGCCTCACAAGAGGCTGCTATATCAGGGTCCCTTCAGCAGAATCTTGCTGGCATGTGCAATAGCATCTGGGTTTGGTGGCTGATGATGGGATGGATCCCCGGATGGTCTCTTCTTAATCATCACTAGTTCCTTAGCTCCAGCTAACCAGCATTAATTGTCCCAGTAGTCTCTTCTATCCTTGACTCTAAAGCTAGAACTACATAGCTGAAGCTGCCAAGTTCTGCTGTTTACTGGAGCTGCGACATAGCCCCCTTGTTCTGTTACATTATCACCAGCTTCTGTCTTCCAACTTCTTCACTGCCTACATTTGGCTGTCCTGGAACTTGTTCTGTAGATTGACCTTGAATTCAGAGATCTGCATGGCTCTGTCTCCAGAATGCTGGGACTAAAGGTGTGTACCACCACGCCTGGATTTAGATTTTTTCTTCTCCTAATCTGCTCTGTCCTAGGCTGGCCTTGAACTCCGACACCAGTTTGCATTTGCCTCCTGGGATTAAAGGCTTATACTACCATGCCTGGACCTAAATTTAGTTAGGCGGAATCTTGCCCCAAGGTCACCACTCCCTTAATTCAATTTAATATCCTTGAGCACAGGACTCAGCTTCATTTCACTTCCTAGTGTCTCCTTTTATTTTTCCTTTCTAAGCTTGCTATGCTTGTTCAAAGCACTCTTCATGAGACATAACTAGAGAACAAAGTATATGATGGGCATTTCTGAGACTTCCTTTGCCAATGCACTTAATATAAATCTCTTTACCTTAACCTCAGGTAGAATCTTCAGACAAGGGCAAAAAGCAGTCACATTCTTCAACAAAATACCACAAAAGGCGTCTCTATGCCACATACTGAAAATTTCCACTGAAACCTCTTAGGTCACATCTGAAATGTTCAAATCACTCTCAGCTACCAAGTCTTCCATATTCCTACAAGGATGGCCCATTAAGCCCCACTTAAAACATTCCATTGCTTCCCAAATCCAAAGACCCAAAATCTACATTCTTCAAAAAGAAGAAGAAGAAGAAGAAGAAGAAGAAGAAGAAGAAGAAGAAGAAGAAGAAGAAGAAGAAGAAGAAGAAGAAGAAGAAGAAGAAGCATTGTCAGGTCTATCACAGCAATACCCCACTCCCAGAACCAACTTCTGTCTTAGGGCTTTACTGCTGTGAATAGGCATCATAACCAAGGCAACTCTTATAAAGGACAATGTTTAATTGGAGCTGGCTTACAGGTTCAAAGATTCAGTCCATTATCATCAAGGTAGGAACATGGCAGCGTCCAGGTAGACATGGGGCTGGAGGAGCTGAGAGTTCCACCTCTCTTTCAGAGGTAGCCAGGAGAAGACTGCTTCCAAGAAGCTAAGATGATAGTGACACACCTACTCCACATCTCTTAATGGTGCCACTCCCTGGGCTAAGCATACATAAACCATTGCACCTGTAGAGAAATGAAATTTAAGGGATTCATGCAACTTCTGTCCAGAGAAATAGTTGTTTGTAAGCTTGGAAGCCTGAGGCGGAGAGCACAGTGAGACAAGCCTGGGCACGCCCAGGCAGGCCATTGTTGGAACATTCCTGGGACTGAACCAAATGTTCTGCTGACCCGCCCCTCAGGTCTCCTAGCATTCCTGCCTTTGCAGGTACCATCCTGAAAATGTGTACGTTTAAATGAGCCAATCACAGGTAACCGTGCCAATTCTTGCTAGCCCCTCCCCCTCCCCCTATTAAAAACCCCTAGCTTTCAGGCCACGAGGTCGACTTCCTCTGTCTCCTGCGTGAGATACGAGTCCACCCAGAGCTCTGCCATTAAAGTACCTCATGTGTTTACATCAAGAAGGCTTCTCTGTCATGTTTCTCTGGGACACCCTGACTCCTGTGACCTGAGGACCTGAGGGAGTTCCTCACGAGGGGGTCCTACACACCCATCATGGGTATAAGGATGTCCCTGTTTTGTAGATGAGCATACTAGATACCCTGCTCCCCATGTCCATATGCACAGTCTCCTCTTTCATTCCCAACACCAGCTCCTGAAAGTGAAAGATCCACAACGTGAGGACTCCCTCACGTTCTGATTCAGGAGAGGCGACACCCCAAATCACTCATGAGAAACAGTCTTGATGCAAACCGCTAGAGGACTTTTATTCCAAGAGTGCTCTGGAGCCCACAGTCATACACCACGAAGGGGTAGAGGACCATGTGGATCCTGAGTAGCTGGGAGAGGGGGTATTTAAAGGAAGAAACCACAACCCAAGGGGGTAGAGAGGGCGTTGTTGGAAAATACCGAAAATACCAGTTAAGAGTCACGAGGGAGTGGAAGTCACAAGAGTCACAAGGAATACCTGGTAATTGTGCAGGTTACTTCTCAAGACAGTTTCTATGAGCCTCTAACAATAGCACATTTGCATAGCGGGTTCCATGAATGGTCAGGGTGACCCTTTTTGAACAAACACTCCCTGAACCCAGGAAGTGGGTGGGTGGAGGAATGTACACTATCTGTTTTATGATTAGCATGCCTTGGAGCATTGAGTCACAAAGGTCACATTCTCAAGCCTGGGCCTAAAGGCCTAGTTTTTTTGTTTTTATGATACTTTTTCAAAAGGAGTCTTGAAGGTTCTGGCCCCCTGTTGTCCTCTCCTGCTAATCTTTGGTATGACCTCTCAGTTCTCCTTTCCTTGAAAAGGCAGTGCCATGATTTTCTGGCAGCTGTGGCCCCAAGGGCTTCCTGGGGCATGTCTACAAGTCATCATTGCTCTTCAAGTGAATACATAAATAACATGTAAATATGTAATAACATGTAATATTATGTATGTGAATACATAATAACATGTAGGTAAAGGGGGTAGGAGTAGGGAGAAGGGGTTGGGGGAAGGGGTAGGGGATAGGTGTAGGTGGGTTCATTTGTTGGGTTAAAAATGGTTTAAAAAAGCACTGTATACATAAGTAGAGTGTTTATTTGTTTATTTAATGTTTTGCAGTGTCCCATTTGGGCCAAATGAAGAAAAGCAAAGCAAAAAGAAAGAGAGAAAGCAGACATAGAAGCCAGTGGTGAGCATACCTTATGGTAGGGGTGGCCTTCCTGCTATTAGCATGAAGAATGGATGGGACTCTAAAGGGCCTGTGGATGCTGAGAAAAGTACTCCCATCCTAGGTGGCATCGAAAAGGATCTGGGTTTCCCATTAGAGGTGATGGGCAGGAGGACCGTGCACTCCTCTGTTGCCCAACAAATGGATGTCCAGCTTTGTAGATCAAGGAAAGACCTTCTGGATCACAAAGTGAGATTAGAGCTTCAGGGCTCTGAGGTGCAGTCTAGACTTGTCCCCAGAAACCTCAAACAGATGGGATGACTTGGACCTCTGAGCAGAACCTCAAATCTTGCTTTGGCAGCAAATGGGAAGAGAGTAGTTCACTGGACAGCGTGAAGACCCACAAGTGGAGGAGCAGCAAGGACTGTAGCAGCTGAACTAGCAACAGCTGGGCTGGCAGCAGCAGGGCTTACAACAGCTGGACTGGCAGCAACCACAGGAGCCACAACCCCCACAGGAGCCACAGCC
>NC_034590.1:111491500-111508796 GCF_900095145.1 Mus pahari | reverse complement strand
CACACACACACACACACACACACACACACACACACACACACAGAGAGAGAGAGAGAGAGAGAGAGAGAGAGAGAGAGAGAGAGAGAGAGAGATTTGTATTCTATTCAACTCCTCCATTGCCCACTTTCATCATCTCCCATTCACAATGTTCAGTGTCCTCTCCCCCAGTGTCCCTTCTACTTGCAGTGCCCATGTGTCCACGAGTTTACTCAGGATTGCTTGCGTGGCGTGTAAGAGAAGTTACTTACATGAGCTCTGAGGCTCTTTTCGTATGAAACGCAGACTCTCCTGGAGCTGAAGAGATGACTCAGCAGTTAAGAGCACTGCCTGCTCTCAAAGAGGGCCCTGGTGCACTTACCAGCACCCACATGGCGGCTCCCAACCACCTGTAACTCCAGTTACAGGGTATCTGATGTATCATCTCAGGAGGGCACTGCGTGCACATGATGCACATACATGCAGGTAAAACACTCACACACAAAAAATGGACTCTTATCTGCCTGTATGTGTAGCTCTCCCACAATAATTGCTGTTCTGTAATGCATGTTATTGTTGGAATGCATCCAATTCTTCTGTCTGTCCTCCCTCTACTTCCCCTTCCTTTCTTCTTTCATTTCCCCTTCCTCTATTCCCCATTCTTTCCTTCTTTTCTTTCTTTCCTTTTCTTCCAATCTTCTTTCCTCCTGCCTTCCTCCCTGCCTTTCCCCCTGCCTTCCTGTGCTCCTCCTGCCAGCATTCCTTTTCTTCCTTTGTTATTCCTTCCCTTTCCTCTTCCCTCCCTCCCTTTCTTACTTCCCCACTCCTTCCTGCTTCCTCCCACCTTTTCTCAGACATAGATTTATTTATATTTGTCTGTTTTACTCATGTTTCATAGTTTCCTTTCCTGTCATTGTGATAAAATATTGTGACAAAAGCCAGCTTAAGGAGGAAACAGTTTATTCTAGCTGACAGTTCCTGGGTACAGTCTGTCATGTCCGGGATGTTAAGACAGCAAGATCTTGAAGCAGCTCCACAGTCAGGGAGCAGAGATTGACAGATTCTGCTGTTGTTCGGCTCCCTCTCTAGTTACACACTCCAGGACCAAAGCCAGCGAGGGGTGCTATCCACAGTGGGTAGTTCATCCTATTTCAAGTAATGAAATAAAGATAATCCCACACAAACATGTCCAGAGGCCCACCTCCCAGGGAAATCTAGATTCTGTCAAGCTGACATTGAACATTAACCATCCTGCACTAAAGCTGTCAAAAAAATTAAATGATTTTCATTATAAGAAATAAACCAAAAAGCAATTTTCCATCCCAAATTTAAACATTTTGACTGGTTTCTTGGTGCTACTATAGTAATCTGAATGAGAAATGTCCCCTTTAGCCACATCTATTTAAACACCTGGTACTCTTTTGGTGGCACTGTTTGGGAAAGTTATTGAATCTTTAGGAGGTAGAACCTGGCTGGAAGAAGTATGTCACTGCTGGAAGGTTTTGATAGTTTACAGCCTCAGCCCACTTTCTGTGATGCTCTGCTTCCTATGTACAGATGAAATGTTATCACCCAGCTTTCTGTTTCTGCTGCCATGCCATGCTATGCCTCTGCCATGATAGACTTTCCATCTGTATAAATCAAAATAGATTCTTCTATAAGTTACCTTTGGTCATGGCAGTGTTTGAAAGTGATGTCTAATTGAGTGGGAGACAAAGTGACAAGTAAGAGAAAGATTTGGCAGAATAAGATATGCCCAACTCTCATGAAAAGAGAGGAGAGGAAAGCTATTTAAGAGAGGAAAGAGAGAGAGAGGGAGAGAGAAGAAAGGGGAGTTTTACTGGGACAGTAATAGAGAGGCAGGTTGCAGAGAGAGAACAAGCTATAGACACAAGTGAAGATAGAACGAGCCAGAGATGAGGAGCCAGAAGATTAGAATAGATTGTTAGCATTAGTTTGAGGCCAAGCAGAGCAATTTAGGAGAAGCTGAGAGGAAGAAAGAAGCCAGATTAAATGAGTCAGCTTGGAGAGGAGTTTTAACTCGAGCAGCTGAGTTGACCAGGCAGCAAGTGCTCAGAAAGAACTAGAAAGGGCGAGCTTATTCAGCAGCAAGTCTTAGAGGCTGAAAATATTCTAGGCCTAGATAAAGTTGCACAGAGTCTAGAAGCTTTCAGGACTAGGCCTAGGTTGAGCCACACCACAACTAGAAACAGGACTTTTCAGTGAAGAACACCATATCAGGGTTCAACACCCACCTTCGGCTTCCTCTCAGCATAGTCTCAGCACTGTAGGTTATCTTGCCCAGTTGTTCTTGCAGTCCTGCTGGCCTTGGTGTCTCTCCCAGGATGATGATCTCTGAGGGGATTTTCCCTCTGCCTCTGAGCCTGCTGTCACCTGAGAAGTTCTTTGAGCGTGCAAGGCTTGTGGCTGCCTCTCTGAACTGCTCAGCAGAGCCAGAGGCTTTCCCTGGTTTACCTTGCTCATATGACACCTACCATGAGTGTCCTAAGAAAGAAAGGTTGGCAGACATATCCTTTGAAGATCGGTGTATCTGAAAAAAGTCTTAATTCTGACCTAGAAATTTGATCTGTAACTTGTTTGGGTCAAAAATCTTCCCAGAATGGTGACCAAATTGCTCTAACCTTCTTCCTTCCTTTTTTCCTTCCTTCCTTCTTTCCTTCCTTCCTTCCTTCCTTCCTTCCTTCCTTCCTTCCTTCCTTCCTTCCTTCCTCTTTTCTTTCCTTCTTTTCATTTTGTTTGTTGTTTGTTTGTTTGTTGGTTGGTTGGTTGAGATAAAGTATGCTGGAATGACCTCAAGCTTAGATCTGTCTGCCTCTGCTTCCTGTGTACTAAGTTTAGAGCAACCACACCCAGCTCCTCATATTTATGTCATATTTCCTGCAGAGCATTCCAGAGTGTCTCACCCCTCACCTTCCAGGAAGGAGGGATCCGTCTCTCCTTCCCTAGAAGCTTCAAGGATCTCCTGAGTCTCTGCTCTGTGATTGCAGTGCCCCCTGGGCCATCACCCAATCCTATCTATGACATGGTGTGGGAGGGGGAAGGTGAAGATTATGAACCTACACACTGTGTCTATTGGTACTAGGGACTCCTGAGTAACATCAGGTGATGTTCTATTCTCTCCATGCCAACTTTCTCACATGCTAAATTCTTCTGGCAATGGATGTCTGTGCTAACTCTCCCACTTCCTCTCTAATGACTCGTCCCTGCGTCTTTCCTATTTTCTGAAATACAGTCTTATTCTATCTGGCAAATTTTGTACTGAGTCTTCATCCTACTATTCTGTTTTAGATTAGAAAGGATTTGCTTTATTCTTTTCATTGTCCTTGTCTATAGTCTGTTATTCAGTAGCACTCACTGTAGTGCTGTGACCAGTTATGGATCTTTCCACTGACAGCTGCCCACCACAAAAGAAGCCCCTTTGACCTAAGAGAAGCATAGGTCCATGGGCAGAAACACAAATATTTAGAGGGCAATTTGACAAAAATAAAAATAGTGGGGTCTACCCTAAGGATCATAACTTCTCCAGCCATGGGCTTTTGACCAGGATTATAGAAACCTCTTCCTGTGGGGCTGCTCTCAATTCCTATCAAATAGCAATTGCACTAGCATGCAGATCTTGCCTGGCAGGTCAGTTTGTGGCATGCAGGATCTAGCAATGGGAAAGACCATGGTAACTTTTCTCCCTCCACAGCCTGCACAGTACCTTACAAAAGCTACATATCAGGAAGGAAGCTTCCTAGATGGTTTGAGACAGGTGTCTCTGCGTCCTGCATTGTGGCCAGCCCCAGCAGGAGTCTTCTTTCTTGTGGATTCTTCTTGAGGCAGCGGAGGGGGAAGAGTGTCAGCGGAGGGTAAGGCATGGTCTTACGAAATTTTTTTTAAGATTTATTTATTTATTATAGATAAGTACACTGTAGCTGTCTTCAGACACTCCAAAAGAAGGTGCCAGATCTCGTTACAGATTGTTGTGAGCCACCATGTGGTTGCTGAGATTTGAACTCAGGACCTTTGGAAGAGCAGTCAGTGCTCGTAACCATTGAGCCATCTCTCCAGCCAGGTCTTATGAGATATTTAGGGTTGCTGAATAATAATAACAAATTTACTTGTCTGAGTCTCAGTTACCTTGCTACTTACTGTAGCTGACCTGCCTTCTGTGATCCTCTGAGGTCAGAAACTGCAGTTCCTGGCCCTTAGCACCTCTTCCTAAAACAGCAAAGGGTAAGCAAATCACCTTGTGCTGTCTCAGCAGGAGCTCCAACTTTCAGCCTGCCAATCAGAAGTCACAGGAAGAAAAAGGAACACTTTGAAAAGTGATTGTAGTGTTAATACTAAGTTGTAAAAAGTTTCCTATGAAAGCTATCTAAGGGGAAAGGCAGAAAGATCCTAAGTGGGGAAAGGAAAAAAATTCTTCTAAGTAGGGAAAGGGAAAAAAAGTCTTCTCTCTTCTTCTCATCTCTTTGTCCTCAGTACTTATACATCTTTCAGAATACATAATTACATGTTAAAGTGTTCATCACAAGTTCACACAAAAAATCAAATCATAAATTGAAATAGAAGTTTGCAACAGAGAATGTTTACATGTATATCTATTAGGAGTAATTATCTGGCTAAACGTCCATCACCTATCACAGCTCCACAGGTTCACTGAAGGTTTAAGACCATAACTAAGTTATTAGTGAAGTTTTATATAGATAAGCCCAGTCAATATTTTATCTTCTGTCCTAGCACATATAATAACTCATTAGTTGCCTTTTTATGATCTTTGGTTAATTGTTTTACAACCTTTTGGAATGTGCTCTGGGTAGGAGAAAGCCTAGTTACTATTTAAGAGCAATTAACTGGTGACATATGGAAGACTGGCAGAGTTCTCATTGCAGTTTTGAATATCAGAAAAGGACCTAATAGCAGTCCCACTATAAAAGACCTTAATAATTACTGATATAATTTTAGGAATTCTTATAGGATCATCATTAAGACTTAAGTCTTCTATTTGTCTATATAGCATATAACTACATGACAGTACATTTTCATAACTAGGGCTAATATCTAGTGATTATTATATATGTTTAATAATAATAATAATAGGAAAAGCATATTAATAGCAGGAATCTTTCCTAAAATGCATTCTCTCTCATAAGAGCAAATCTGTCACAGATTATATTATAATCTGGAACAGACCATCTCAGGAAGATCACCTGCTAATTATTAGCTTGTCCTATTATGGCTCCTGACACTGCATCATGCCTTTAGAAACAGGGTCTTACCATGCGAGTACAGTAGGTAACCAAGGGAAATGGCAATAGCCTGTGATGTCTTGGAGACCCCTCGGGGACCTCTCTAACTAATAACTCATAAGCAGATATCCAACCAGACACTGAGATTTTCATTTAATAGGCCATGTCTTCAGAGATCAGTGTTGTTCACACAGAGAAATACTTCTATTCAGTTGCCTTTTCTTTTCAAAAATCACACACATGCGTGTGCACACACATACATATACACATACATACACATACACATATACATATATACACATTTGTTTACTTATTGGAAGATTATGTGCATGCATGCTAGGGCATATGTATGGAGTTCAGAGGACAACTTGCCTAACAAAGTTCTCTACTGCCGTCATGTGGGTTCCAGGGATCAAACTCAGGTCATCTAGATTCCAATAGTACAGGAAAAAAATAATAACAAGAAACTACAAATGAGGTTGCTTCAAATTGAGGAGCTTCTAAATGCCAAGAGAAATATTTTCAGTATGAAGAGATACTTGCAGAATGGGAGAGAAATATTGCCAGCTATTAACCTGTTGGACCCCCAGGGGCCCAAGTGTTGAGAACACGACCCCCAGAAACACAGTTTGACAAGAGGTTTTTATTCCGATGTGTGTGGGGTTGCTCAGCCTCACAGGGAGAGTCAACCCCATTGTCAAAAGTACAGTTTTTTATACTCTTTTGATGGGGGGGGGTTACACAGCTATATTATTATTGGCTAGCAAAGCAACAGTATATTTTTAATTTTAGTGGTCAGCTATTGATGTGCCAGAAACTTTGTCAGCAAGGTCGGTTTATCTTAGAATTCAAACTGAGGCAGGGGTCCCAAGGACTGTTATTTTTGTTATGGCTAATTCTGGAGAACAGCTAACCTTGCTGTGGCAGCTGTGGTCATCCTGACAGCTAGTCAGTCCTTCCAGATGGAGAAGGGGCCAGGTGGTCTTGAACTTGTTTATATTGGCAGGGAAAGGGAAAAATTCTTCAAGCAGCAGTGGGAAGGGGAGAAGTTCTGCAGACAGCTTTTAGCCAAGCTAAAACTACATTTCTTCAAACTCAGTAAAAGTTAGAATACAGACTATATAAAGAACTTTAAAAAGTAAACACCAAAGGGTGGGAGAGATGACTCAGTAGTTAAAAGCAGAGAGCTGGATCCAGCTCCTAGCACCCACAGGTCAGTTCATACATAAATTGTCTGTGACCCCGACTCTAGAGCATCTAGCACCCTCTTCTGACTTCTGTGGGCACCGTGCACGTATGTACATGCAGGCAAACACTCATACACATAGAATAAAAAAATAAATCTTAAAATAAATCAAACATCAAAAGAGCAAATAATTCAATCAGTAAATGAGAAAATGAACAGAATAGTCCATCAAAAGGAGTACAGATGCCTAAATAATACACGGGGAGGGGGTAGCCGGTCAATGCTGCATCAGGAAATGTACATCAAAACTGCATTGAGATTTTAACTCGTCCCAGTCAGAGGGTCTTCTACTAAGAAAACAAACCAGAGATGCTGGCAAGGACATATTGGGAAAGGAACCCTTCACACTATTCATAGGAACATAAATTAGTTCAGACACCATGGAAATCAGTACAGAGACCTCTCAAAAGCCTGAAAACAGAGCCACCATGTGAGTCAGCTATATTGCCTCTTGATTTATACCCAAAATTACTCTTCAGAACATTCCAGAAACACCAGATTCTCTGAATTGTGTTTCTGTTTCCATGTTACATAAGCAGCCTAGATATCCATCAGCAGATGAACAAGGATATTTGGCTTGTAAACAAAATAGAGCCTTTATGTAGCCACAAAGAAGATTACACCTGATAAGAGAAATTAGTTAGCCTTACAAGAATAAATGCTATATGCGTTCTTTCATTAGTGGGATCCAGGGGGAAATAAAAGGTCATGAAAGGAAAAGAAAGGGAAAGGAAGAAAAGGGGAGGAAAGAAAAGAAGAGAAAAGACATAAAGAAGCAAAGAAAGGCAGACAATAGGCAGACAGACAAGCAGGCAGGCAGGCAGGCAAGCAGGCAGACGGGCAGGCAGGCAGGCAGGCAACATGAGTGCTGGGGATACTGCTCAGAGGGTAAAATTTTTGCTGTGCAAATACAAGGACCTGAGTTCAGATCCCCAAATCCACATGTCCTGGTTAGTCTTACGTCAACTTGACACAACCTAGAGTCATCAAAGAGGGTGGGCTGGAAGCTCTGAGAACCCACAGTGGACTGAAGGAAACCTATGGAGTTTCAGTGAGCAAGAGTAGACAAAGAGAAGAGAGAACTGCTCAATGAAGAAAACAAATGAAACAAACAAAAAATCAGAACAACAGCAAAAAGAAAGAAAAGCAGGAAGGAAGAAAGAAAGGAAGGNAGGAAGGAAGGAAGGAAGGAGGAAAGAAAGAAAGAAGGAAAGAAAGAAGAGAGAAAGAGAGAGAGAAAGAGGAAGAAGGAAAGAGGAAGGAAGAAAGGAAAGAAGAAAAAAAGAAAAGAAGGAAAGCAAGCAAGCTTGGGTGAGAGCATCAGCTGGGAACAATGGCCCCCAGATCTGAAACAGGAAAAGCCAAGGAGGAAACAGACTCCAAGAAGCCTGCTGAGCAAGGAGCCTGAAAGAGCCAGGTAACTTGTTCTGAACTTGCCGCTCTGGCACACGGTTAGAACAGGACCTCCATCTTGTCCAATTTGAATGGAGAGCCAGCAGAGCTCAGTATTTCCACAAGACAATGGAGTAGAAATGACTAACACACAGAAAACTCCTGCATGCTGTGAGACACCCAGGCTATAGGGCTTTGGGCAGGGATGGGTGAAGCTCTTCTGTGCCCAGGTACACAAGACCCTGGGACGCCAAATCCTGAAGATCTGTAGGAAACCATTGATATAAAGGAAGAGGCAGGACAGAGCAATGTTTATTGCATTGCCATGCAGCTGCACTAGGAGGAAACAAAGAGAAATCAGGAAGTGACCATGTGCAGCCTCACACCTGACTTGGGCAGGGTATAAAGACCCAGGGTCAGAAGGCTCCACATCTGCACACCTCTCTCTCTACCTGCTCCTCTGTCCTACTCCACCCTCGACCAAACACCATGAGCTGCTGTGGCTGTTCAGGAGGCTGTGGCTCCAGCTGTGGGGGCTGTGGCTCCAGCTGTTGCAAGCCTGTGTGCTGCTGTAAGCCTGTGTGCTGCTGTGTGCCAGCCTGTTCCTGCTCCAGCTGTGGGGGCTGTGGCTCCTGTGGGGGCTGCAAGGGAGGCTGTGGCTCCTGTGGGGGCTGCAAGGGAGGCTGTGGCTCCTGTGGGGGCTGCAAGGGAGGCTGTAGTTCCTGTGGAGGCTGTGGCTCCTGTGGGGGCTGCAAGGGAGGCTGTGGCTCCTGTGGGGGCTGCAAGGGNTGGCTCCTGTGGGGGCTGCAAGGGAGGCTGTAGTTCCTGTGGAGGCTGTGGCTCCTGTGGGGGCTGCAAGGGAGGCTGTAGTTCCTGTGGAGGCTGTGGCTCCTGTGGGGGCTGTGGCTCCTGTGGGGGCTGCAAGCCCTGCTGCTGCCAGTCCAGCTGCTGCAAACCCTGCTGCTGCCAGTCCAGCTGCTGCAAACCCTGCTGCTGTCAGTCCAGCTGCTGCAAGCCCTGCTGTTCTTCAGGTTGTGGATCATCTTGCTGCCAGTCCAGCTGCTGCAAGCCCTGCTGCTGCCAGTCCAGCTGCTGTGCCCCCGTGTGCTGCCAGTGCAAGATATGAGGCTCCACATGTAGATATAAGCCTCCAGCACCCACTTGTATTTGAGGTGACCATGGCTATAGATCAGCCACCCCCTGACACATGCACACATCCACCCATAAGGTATGAGCATGAGCTGCTGAAAGAGAAACTTATTAAAGCATGTGATTAAAGTCCCTGTCAACCCTGCAGCATCAATAAATAAATCAATATTACCTCATTGGCAAATCTTGTTCTTTTGTGGTTTCTTTCTATTAGAAAATATTCACCATGCCCTACACTCCAGGTCTCTGTGTTCTTGCCCTTATCCATTTATCACAAAAGGTTCCTAGTTTGTTTCTTTAATAGATCTGAATCCACAAGGTACCCAAGTCAGAGGTAAGCAGAGCATGTCCATTGCACAGCTCTAGGTAGAGTTGGGGACATCCAGTGATAACAGCAGACACGTTGGCTGATTGGTACAGGGCAGACGTGGATAAGTCTTGGAGAGGCTGGTGGGGTTGTGGGGGAAAGCAAGAAGACATGAGGATGCAAATAAACCAGCTCAGGGAAGGGCAGCTAAAGCCACGTTTGAAAGGAAATTCATAGCATCAAATGTGCAAAAATTATATGCCCCAGTACAGGGGAATGCCAGGGCCAGGAAGTGGAAGTGGGTGTGTTGGGGAGCAGGGCGATGGGAGGGTATAGGGGACTTCCGGGATAACACTTGAGATGTAAATGAAGAAAATATCTAACTAAAAAAAAAAAAAGAATAAAGTAGCGCAAGCTTCCCCCTTTAAAGACTAAAGAAAGAAAAAGAAAGCAAATCTAAAGTACACAGAAAACAATAATAGATACTGGGTCACAGCTTGTCTTAGTTAGGGTGTCTATTGCTGCGACAAAACACCATCACCAACAAGCAAACTGAGGAGGAAGGGGTTTATTTGGTTTACACTTCCAGATTACAGTCCATCACTGGAGGAAGTCAGGGCAGGAACTCAAGCAAAGCTGGAACCTAGAGGCAGGGGCTAATGCAGAGGCCATTGGAGGAGTGTTGCTTACTGGCCTGCTTCCCATGGCTTGCTCAGCCTTCTTTCTTATAAAACCCAGCTCAGGGATGGCACTGCCCACAGTTGGCTGGGCATTCCTCCAGTGATCACTAATTGGGAAAATGCCCTACAGATGGATATCATGGAGGCATTTCCTCAACTGAGACACAGCTAATGGAATTGAAATCAATAATGATGATGATAATGATGATGATGATGATGATGATGATGATGATGATGATGATGATGATGATAAAGAAATAAAGGCAGCTCATTGAACTGATCAGTAAAACTGGCAAGTCCTAACCAGAATGACCAAGAAGAAGGGAGAATGGTCGCTGGCTTATACACTTGGTGTCTTAGAAGCAGATTTACAATTTGAAAGATGCCACTGCCAAACCTTACTCAAAGAGAAGCACAAAACCTTAATAGTCCTGTAATTATTATAAAAATTGGATTTCTAGGGCTGGCAACATGGCTCAGCAAGTAAAAGCACTTGTTGCCAAGCCAGGGCCACAAATGAAGGAAGAAGAGAAGCAGTTTCTCTGACCTCCACATATGCGCCATGGTATATATGCACTGCCCCACCCCAACACACACACACTAGACAAATTAAAAATAGAGAGGCTGCCTGTAAACCTTCCCCCAATCTTTGTTCCCTAAGACCCAATTCACAAGGTTGCCCCTAGTCCTGCAACAGAATACCAGCTGCAGTGTCTCACTCCCAGTCCATGGCTCTGTGGATCTCATAGACCATTGCCTACCCTGCCTTCCCTCCCCAGCTCATTGCTGTGTCCCAGTCTTGAACTGGAGCTGGCACTTCTTGCTCAATGACAGGCCACACGTGCCAGAAGACCAGGTAATCTGCCTACAGACCTTTTCATTCTCTCTGTATCCCTAGACTGAATTCTCAGGGTTGCCCTTAACACTGCCATAGACCATCTCCCATTTCCCCCGGCCTTCCCTTCCTCCAACCTCTGACACTAGCAAGCATTCACAATGAACACACCAACCCAGCAGGCTAGTAAAACAGGCAACACACAGGCAACACACTCTCTGAAAATCCAGAGAAAAAACAGAAACCAAGGAACAACACATCCGCCTAACAAAGACAAACCCAGAAATCAGCACCAAGACCTAGATACAATCACCCAGATGCCCAGACGACAACCCAAGAACACAATCAATAACAGCCAGGGTAATATGGCATCAACAGAACTCAGGTCTTTAACACAACAGTCCCTGAATATTCCAACATAGTTGAAGCACAAGAAAAAGAGCTTAAAACCAACTATATGAAGATGATAAAGGTCTTTCAAGAGGAAATTAATAAATCCTTTAAATAAATTCAAGAAAACACAAACAAACAACTGGAAGAAATGAATAAATTCCCTGTTGTTGTTGTTGTTATTGTTGTTGTTGTTTTTCAAGACAGGATTTCTCTGTAAATCCCTAGCTGTCCTGGAACTCACTCTGTAGACCAGGCTGGCCTCGAACTCAGAAATCTGCCTGCCTTTGCCTCCCAAGTGCTGGAATTAAAGGCATGTGCCACCACTGCCTAGCTATGAATAAATTCCTTAAAGCCAAGAAAAAACAAACAAACAAACAAACAAACAGTAAAAGGAAATTAATAAAACTGTTCAAGACCTGGAAATGGGAATAGAAGCAATAAAGAAAACAAGCTGAGGAAATTCTGGAAATGAAAAATGAAGAAATGAGAACAAGAACTACAAAGGCAAGCTGTATCAGCATAATACAAGAAAGAATCTCAGGCATTGAAGATACACTAGAAGAAATGGATACATTTGTCAAAGAAAATGTTAAATCTAAAAAATTCCTGATACAAAACATCCAGGAAATCTGGGATACTATGGGAAAAAAACCAAAAATAAGAAAAATGGAGGAAAGAAAAGAATTCTAGCTTTCCGGGCGTGGTGGCACACACCTTTAATCCCAGCACTCGGGAGGCAGAGGCAGGCGGATTTCTGAGTTCGAGGCCAGCCTGGTCTACAAGTGAGTTCCAGGACAGCCAGGGCTATACAGAGAAACCCTGTCTCAAAAAAAAAAAAAAAAAAAAGAATTCCAGCTCAAACGCCCAAAAATTATTTTCAACAAAATCAGAGAAGAAAAATTTCCTAACCTGAAGAAGGAGATACAAGAAGTATACAGAACACAAAATAGGTTGAACCAAAAAATAAGGTCCCTATTCCACATAATAATCAAAACACCAAACGTACAGAACAAAGAAAGAACATTAAAAACTGCAAAGGAAAAAAAAAGACCAAATAACATATAAAATATTAGAATTACAACTTACTTCTGAATGGAGACTCTAAAAGCTAAAAAGCTAAAAGGGCCTAGACAGATGTGCTTCAGACTCTAAGAGACCACAGATTCTAGCCCAGACTACTATACCCAGCAAAACTTTTTCTTTCTTTCTTTCTTTCTTTCTTTCTTTCTTTCTTTCTTTCTTTCTTTCTTTCTTTCTTTCTTTCTTCCTTTCTTTCTTTCTCTTCCTTCCTTCCTTCTTTCTTTCTCTTTCTTTCTTTCTTTCTTCCTTTCTTTCTTTCTCTTCCTTCCTTCTTTTCTTTCTTTCTCTTTCTTTCTTTCTTTCTTTCTTTCTTTCTTCCTTTCTTCCTTTCTCTTTCTTTCTTTCTTTCTTTCTTTCTTTCTTTCTTTCTTCCTTTCTTTCTTTCTCTTCCTTTCTTCCTTTCTTTCTCTTTCTTTCTTCCTTTCTTTCTTTCTCTTTCTTTCTTTCTTTCTTTCTTTCTTTCTTTCTTTCTCTTCCTTTCTTCCTTTCTTTCTCTTTCTTTCTTCCTTTCTTTTTCTTTCTTTCTTTCTTTCTTTCTTTCTTTCTTTCTTTCTTTCTTTCTTTCTTTCTCTCTTTCCTTATCCCAATTGCTACTCCCTCCAATTCCCTACCAGCACACACAGAGTCCCTTCTCCCACCCCCTTCCCCTTCTCCTTTGAGAGGGTGGGCACCTCCTGGGTATCCCTCCACCCTGGGGCATCAACTCTCTGCAGCGTTGGGTGCATCCTCTCTCACTGAGGCCAGACAAGGAAGCTCTATTGAGGAACAGATTCCAAAGACAGGCAACAGCTTTAGGGAGAGCCCAGCACCAGTTGTTGGGGAGCCACGTAGAAACTGAGCTGCATATCTGCTGCATAAGTGTTGGGAGCCTCAGTCCAGCCTGTGTATATTCTTTGGTTGGTGGCTCAGTCTCTGAGAGCTCCCAAGGGTCCAAGTTAGTTGACTCTGTTGGTCTTCCTGTGGAGTTCTTATCCCCTTCGGGGCCTTTAATCCTTCCCCCCAACTCTTACATAAGAACCCCTGATCTCTAGCCAATGTTTGGCTGTGGGTATCTGCAGCTGTTTCAGTCAGCTCCAAAAAAACTTTCAATCACTAAAGATGGAAAAATAAGATATCCCATGATAAAGTCAAATTTAAACAATACTGTGATGGTTTATATACACTCAGCCCAGGGAGTGGCACTATTAGAAGGTGTAGCCCTGTTGAAATAGGTGTGTCACTGTGGGTGTGGGCTATAAGACCCTCATCCTAGCTGACTGGAAGTCAATATTCTGCTAGCAGCCTTCAGGTGAAGATGTAGAACTCTCAGCTCTGCCTACACCATGCCTGCCTGGGTGCTGCCATGTTCCCTCCTTGATGATAATGGACTGAACCTCTGCACCTGTAACCCAGCTCCATTAAATGCTATCCTTATAAGAGTTGCCTTGGCCACGGTATCTATTCACAGCAGTAAAACCCTAAGACAATACCTATCTACAGAAAGTGCTAGAAGGAAAAATCCAAACCAAGGAGATTAAATACATCTACAGAAACACAGGAAATAAATAATCTCACATCACCAAAACCAAAAGAAGGGAGGCACACACAAACTCACACAGACCATACCATCACCACCACCACCACCACCAAAATAACCGGAAATAACAATCATTGGCAATTGATATCAGTAAATATCAATAGCATCAACTCCCCAATAAAAAGACATAGATTAACAGAATGGATATGAAAACAGGATCCATCCTTTCCATCCTTTTGCTGCATCCAAGAAATACACTTCAACATCAAGGATAGATGTTGCCCTAAGGTAAGGAGATGTAAAAAGCAAATGGACCTAAGAAGCAGGCTGCTATAGCCATTTTAATATCTAACAAAATAGATCTCAAACCAAAATAAAACAAAAGAGGTAAGGAAGACACTACATACTCATCAAAGTAAAAATCCCCCAAGATGACATTTCAATTCTTAACATCTATGCTTCAAACACAAGGGCACCCACTTTTGTAAAATAAACATTATTACAGCTTAAATCCCATATTGATCCCATATACACTGATAATAGGAGACTTCAGTACCTACCCCACGTTCACCAATAGACAGATCATTCATACAAAAATTAAACAGAGAAATGCTGAAGATAACTGATGTTATAAACCAAAAGAACCTAACATGTTTACAAAATATTTCACCCAAACACAAAAGAATGTATCTTCTTCTCAGTATCTCACAGAACTTTCTCAAGAGTTGTCCACATATTCAGACACAAAGTAAGTCTCAACAGATTTTTAAAAGAAGGAAATAGCTCCCTGCATCCTATTAGATCACCATGGATTAAAGCTGGAAAGATATCACTCGAGCACGTAAGCAGCACACCCAAAGGCTCTGGGACAAAATGAAGTAAGCACACGCAGGAGGACTGGACAGCAAGAAATAAACGGGCCCAAAACAACAAAATAGGAACAAAAAGAACAATACAAAGAATTAATGAAACAAAGAGTTGGCTCTCTGAGAAAATCAACAAGATAGACAAACCCTTATCCAATCTAAAAGATGGATAGTGAATATCCAAATTAATATAATCAGAAATGCAAAGGGGGACCTAACAACAGACACTAAAGAAATTCAGAGAAGCAGAAGGACATAATGTAAAACTTGTACTCCAAAACAAAACAAACAAACAAACAAACAAAGAATTGCTGAAAGCTGGTTGTGGTGGAACATGCATTTAATCCCAGCACTCTGGAGGCAGAGACATGTGTATCTTTGAGTTCAAGGTCAGCCTGGTCTACAAAACAAGTTCTAGGATAACTAGGGGGGTTTATACATAGAAATCCTGCCTCAGAAAAAAACAAAAATAAAAGACAAAACAAAATGAAAACTGTACTTCACCAAATTGGAAAACGTAAAAGAAATGGATAATTTTCTCAATAGGTACTACTTACCAAAGTTAAAACAAAATCAGATAAACAATTTAAATAGACCTATAACCTCTAGTGAAATAGAATCAATCATTAAAAATCTCCCAATCAAAAAAAAAAAAGCCCAAGACAATACTGTTTTAGCACAGAATTCTACCAGACTTTCAAAGAAGAGCTAATACCAATACTGCTCAAATTATTCCATAAAATAGAAGCGGGAGGAACATTACCTGTTTCACTTTATAAGTCCCAAGTTACCCTGATGCCCAAACCACATACTCACTAAAGAACCAATTTCCCTCATGAACATAGGTGCAAAGATACTTAATAAAACACTTGCAAACAAAACCAAGAACACATGAAAACAATCATTGACCATGATCAAGTTGGCTTTATCCTAAAGATACAGGGATTGTTCAATACAGGAAAATCAGTACATGTAATCCACCATAAAAATAAACTGCAATAAATAAAACAATATGATTATCTCATTAGAAACTGAAAAAGCCTTTGATAAAATCTAACTCCTCATCATGATAAAAAATACTGGAGAGATTAGGGATACAATGGACATACCTAAACATAATAAAGGCATTTTACAGCAAGCCTATAGGCAACATCAAATTAAATGGAGAGAAACTCAAAGCAATTCCACTGAAATAAGGAACAAGACAAAGTTGTATGCTCTCTACATATCTATTCAATATAGTACTTGATGTTTTAGATAGAGCAATAATACAACTGAAGGAGATCAAGGGGATAAAAATCAGAAAGGAAGAAGTCAAAGTATGGCTGTTTGCAGATGATACAATGGTCTACATAAGTGGCCCTGAAAATTCTGCTAGGGAACTCCTACTGCTGATAAACACATTTACAAAGTGTCTGAGTACAAAATTATCTCAAACAAAACAAAACAGTAGCCCTCCTATATACAAATGATAAATGGGTTGAGAAAGATATAAAACAAACAACACCCCTCACAACAGCCTCTAATAATATAAAACATCTTGGAGTAACTCTAACCAAGCAAGTGAAAGACTTGTACAACAAAAATATCAAGTCTTTGAAGAAAGAAATTGAAGAAGACATCAGAAGAAAGATCTCCCATGATCATGGATGGGTAGAATTACATAATAAAATGACTATCCAACCAAAATCAATCTACAGATTCAATGCAACCCACATCAAAATCCCTACACAATTTTTTACAGACCTTGAAAGGACAATTTTCAACTTCATATGGAAAAATGAAAAAGCCTGAGATAGCTAAAACAACCCTGTACAGTAAAAGAACATCCCATCCCTAAAGACACCCATCCCTGCTTCAGGAGGAGAGTCTGTCCCACTCCTTGCCTGGGCAGCTTGGGAGAACTGCCCCCAGATGGCTGGCATGGGTGCAGAAGAGATGGTCCTGAGGGTGTTAGAGAAGAAGAGCTGACCCATCCCTATCCAGGTGGTGCTGGCACCACTGGCATGAGCGTGGGACAGCCAGTCTCTCCTTTTGTTGGCTTCCACAAGCAAGAGAGCAGGCCCTGCTCCTCATCTGAGCAAAGCAGGAGAGGTGGCCCTGGTGGGATGGGCACAGGAAAGCTGGAGGCTGAATAACATAGCCACCACCCAGGCCCAGATCCAGGGCTTTGAGTTGACCCACCTCACCATCTACCCTACCTATGAACTGCCGGAGCATGTGAAGGGGCCCATCCTACAGAACCAAAGCTGCAGGATCCCTACAACATGTGGCAACAACAGACTATCTGAGAAGAGTCCCAGTGAGGATTTAGTATTGATAATGTGTCGATAAATATACATTATACACTATGGATATACATTACCATTCCAAAACGTAGGGAAGGGAGCATACTGAGGAAATACTGGACCAAAGCAAGGCCAAAAACTAGCTGGACAAACTCCAAATTCAGCATCTCCATGTCTGATGTCAAAATGCTCTTCAAGTCTCCAACTACTTTAAGGTCTGTTGTGCAACACATTTTCTTTCTTTCTTTCTTTCTTTCTTTCTTTCTTTCTTTCTTTCTTTCTTTCTTTCTTTCTTTCTTTCTTTCTTTCTTTC